>NC_087513.1:202146191-202746191 GCF_963921805.1 Phalacrocorax carbo
AATAGAATATGAAACAGCAGAAAAGAGTTGTATTTCAAACAAATTATGATTTCTAGCTAGTGTCTGGCATTGCCTTGGAAGGATCCTGTTTCCCTGCTGAAGTTCAAAGTCATGATTCCATAGCCCAAGAAGGCCTCTGAGTGCTCTCAGGAGTGTCTCAGGGCTCTTCCATACCAGAACGATGCTGAGGGTTGCAAAAGTAGTTCTACATTGAGTAGAAGGGAAGTGTTCAGGGTAGCAGATCCCAAGTAACAGGAAATATCTTTTCTGCTCGTAGTCCCTGAGCAAAAAGTAAGAGACTGTAGTTAGTTTATGCTACTAAGGGTATTGTGCTGTATTATTTTTATAGGCACCCCATTATTCTTCCCATATGGTATATTTGATGCAATACCAGTAGGTACTAAATTCTATTAATATCAGTAATTCAGGCTGTCTGTTCAGTTCTGTAGAATTATGAGAAATTAAAATACTGTGCATATGTTCTAATACTAAAATAACAGCTGTGTAAGTGGCTTATTTACCATGATGGACTCAGTCTTGCCCAGTCAAGTAAAAGCTAAGTTAATTTAATGTTCTGTGGATGCTGTATTTTATTGAGTTCTGTCATCCTTCTAAAGGTTCCTCCTGACTCCTTTCCTCTGATTCTATCAGTTTTTCTTTTTGTCACCTACAGTTTCAACTACTATTAGCTCTCTCTTTATTTTGTAGTTTGGATAACAGCACTGCATGGCTTTCTAAGCTGCATTTTGATAATCTCCTGAGGTGTCCCTTATCATGGCTGTACAGGAGGAGGGATGGCTCTGATGTTTGCAAACACACTCATTCTTACCAAAATGAAGAACAAAGGTGAGTACAGGAAAGATGGATCATTTAAATGGCTGCAAAGCTTAGAGAAGCTTGACAGCAACAGATTAAGTTTACTTGATCTGACATTAAGGAAATCAGTAGAACACTCTTTTCATTTCTGCATTCTGTTACACGTCACAAAGAAAGAACATATTTATTCAAATTACATTTAGGCACAGAAGTTTGGAATTTGTGTAAACTATGGGGTCCCTATATAGTCAACAAGAGTAAGATTCAGTTGACCAGGTGTAGATGTCCATAACATAAACATCCACAATTAAATAAATTAACATCCCGTCTATAACCAAGGGAAGAAACAAGCAACCTAAAGTGGATTTCTACATTTAGTCAAAAGAATTAGGCCCAAAAAATGCTTATTTACCTACATAAATTTTAATAGGATCCTTAGTGTCTGCACTGTAGAACTCTAACAACAGGTGAGATGAATCCCATTTTAAGAGTCAAAGGTGCCCCTGAGATGACATGAAGTACCAGCTGGAGAAAGGTGCGTGTTTGGCTGGAAGTGTGTTTCTCTGTTCCTATCTTCCTTCACTGAATTTATAGTCAATTAGGGCTTTTGCCTTAGACACTTATGTTAAGTATCTGATTTTAGATATTAATTCATTATCTAGAGATTGTACAAGCCATAAATTTCATAAATAATATGGCATTTAATCACAAAAATGTAGTACCTAAGTCCGTATTTAAATTACTCTTTTCGCTATTATTTCAACGCTAGTGCGTTGACCCAGCTGTCTTTATTTTCTGAGTGTCGTGGTTTAGCCCCAGTCAGCAACCAAACACCACACAACCACTCACTCACTCCTCCCACTGGTGGGACGGGGGAGAGAATCAGAAGAGTAAAAGTAAGAAAACTCATTGGCTGAGATAAAGACAGTTTAATAGGTAAAGCAAAAGCCAGACACACAAGCAAAGCAAAACAAGGAATTCATTCACTCCTTCCCATGGGCAGGCAGGTGTTCAGCCATCTCCAGGAAAGCAGGGCTCCATCAAGCATAACGGTTACTTGGGAAGACAAACACCATCACTCCAAATGTCCCTCCCTTCCTTCTTCTTCCCCCAGCTTTATACACTGAGCATGTTGTCATACAGTATGGAATATCCCTTTGGTCACTTTGGGTCAGCTGTCCTGGCTGTGCCCCCTCCCAACTCCTTGTGCACCCGGCAGAGCACGGGGAGCTGAAGAAGTCCTTGATTAGTGTCAGTGCTACTTAGCAACAGCTAAAACAGCTCCACATTATCAACACTTGTTTTAGCACAAATTCAAAACATAGCCCCATACTAGCTACTATGAAGAAAATTAACTCTATCCCAGCTGAAACCATGGCAGTATCCACCCCTTATTCCATACCATTTACATCATGCTCAGGTCCCGTGCTATCCAATACAACCTCATTAACCACCACCCCCTTCCCATCTGTTGATATAATACACAAATACCATTCCTTTAGTCTATGGACCACCCCTGTAAAATGTCTTTAAAATGTCCACAAATGTTCACAAAATGTCCACTAAGTTCATTAGGTCATGGCTTTGGACTCCATCTGTTCTTGTGGTCACTCAGGACAGGAGAGGTGGTGTGTTGCATGGAGTTACTGGGCACCAAAGCCAGCTCAGGTCGGGTCACTGCTGCACTTGCACTGCTTCTTTTAAGGCTTGTCCTCCATTGTTCGGGTGGTTCTTGCTGTAATAATTCCTGTAATATGCAACTCAAATCACAGGTTACAATAATTTAAAGGTATTTCCATTACAGTCTCCACCCCTGGTCCCTTCGGACCAGACCATTGTGTTTAACATTGTAATGAGCTCCCCTTGCCCCTGCTCTGGCTTGGACTTATCCACAGACTGCTGTCCTTTAGAGTCGTAAAACCACACATCCCTAGCACCTATACCTAAACTGTCTTTATGTTGTTTTTAAGAGGTCCATTGAGGTTAAGAATATGCAGGGCCAATATAATCCGAGATATGCAAGCATACTATTGAAAGGGAAATAATGTAAACCCTATACAGTGGTGAATTCTCTGCAAACATGGTACCTTAGAGGCCAGTACTAAGGCAGTCTTCTTTAGTGTCTTCATCACTGACCTGTATGTGGAGAAAAAGTAAAATCTTAGCAAATCTGTGAAGGACACTAAATTGGAGGTAGAAGAAAGGAAGGGACTGTGTAAGAGTGCATTACAGAGTTTCAGTCCAGAAGGACTCTAACAGGTTTGAGAACTGGGACAGCAGAAATCACATGAAACTCAGTAATGGGAAGTGCAAATCTCTGTGCCCAGGTGGACTAACCCCACCCACCAGTACAAGCTGGGAAAGGACTGGCTCAGTAGCAGTCATACTTAAAAGGACAGGGAGTTACTGTTGGCACCTATGTGGTCTCAGTGCAAATAGTGCAGACTGCATCCTGGGATACCTTAGGGTGGCTGTCATCTGCAGAAGAGAAGGTGGTGTCCCCCTACATTTACCACTGATGAGGTAACACCAGGAATCCTGTGTCCAGTTTTAGACCCACTTAGTTCAAGAAAAGTATCGAGAAACTGGAGAGAGTCCAGTGAAGGACTACCCAGATGGTGTGGGACCTAGAGCCCATGGCCCATAGGGAAAGGCTGTGGAAGATGGCTTGTTTAGTCTGGTGAAGAGGAGACTGAGGGAAAATCTAGTAGCTGTCAGCAGCTGCTTGAAGGAGACTTACAGAAGCAGCAGAGCAAAATTTCTTGCTAACAACAGATGGTGTAACAAGGAGCAACAGTCACTGTTCCCGGCTTGAGACATTCTGTGTGGACATGAGGCACAGGCTCATGTCCTGGCACAGGCTGCTCAGAGAGGCTGTCAAATCTCTATCCTTGGGGGCTTTCAAGACTCAGCTCAGTAAAGCCATGCAGCCATCATCTAGTGTCAGCAACAGCCCTACTTTGAGCAAGATGTTGGACAAGAGGACTCCAGAACTTCCTCCCAACCGTTTAAGTGACTCTCTAAGACTTCCACATAGTCCTGATGCATAGGAAAAGTAGGAATGGCTGAGGACTTACCTTTCAGAAGTTAAGTAATTTCAAAACCTTTTAAAATTATACCAGTTATGAAAATGGTAACCAATTTGTATCCTCTTCCTCTTTTTCTTCCTTCCTCCCTCCAAGACACATCAACTGATAGATAAGGTGCATCATGAGTGGAGTTCAGTTGCTTGAACACTTGAGTTCAGAGCCATATTTCTCAGATGCTTGGTGGTACCTGAGACATCCAGCTGGGACCAGCAGATGTGAAACAATGTCTGCAGAGTCCCAGGCTTTACTGGGGAGACATCTTGAAACTCATATTTAGAATACTGCATCCCACCTATTAGTCAATTTATTGTAAATCTGAGAAAGCACAGCGACAATATGGCTAGAATAACATTTCAGTCAAGCTTTTTTGTTTAAATGTGTCAGTTGTAACAAACACTTAATGCTAGCAATAATCTGCTACTGCTGATTAAAACATAAAATTGTAATATCTAATTTAAAATTATTTTCAGTGTCTTAGGACACTTCCTTCAAGTGTTTGTCACCAAACATGGACAGAAAAGGATTTATGAATATCCTGGAGAGCAATACTACATTTTAACCACTATTTTCCTTTAAACACTGTAATCTGTGTATTCAAGACTGACACCAGCGATTATAAATAATAGTAATCCAAATTAATAATTGTAATACTACAAATTTGGGAAGAAGAGGAAGATACAGGATTATCTGGGCAGAGCTATAATTTGCTGGTGTGAAACTCAGAATTTGAAGAGCTGTTTAATTTAAACAGCCAAATTAAAACAGAAGACAAGTATAGCTTTTTGTTTTTAAGATATTGTGTTGACAGTATGCTTCAGCAGTTCTGAGTGTTAAGAAGACTAGAGTTGCAACAGTTAAGATACAAAGAAAATAGTTATTATGAAAGCCTCAAATTCACAATGAATTAGACAAATAGCTATTATTATACCCACACTCCAGAGGGAAAAGGGATTCAAGAGTTGTCAAACACACTGAGGAAATACAGACATTTAGCTAAGACATGGGGACTGCTGAAATCTTTCATTATTAATTCCATGTTTAAACACCTGTACATTTTTATCATAGAATCATAGAATAGTTTGGGTTCAAAGGGACCTTTAAAGGTCACTTAGTCAAACCCCCCTGCAGTGAGCAGGGTCATCTTCAGCTAGATCAGGTTGCTCAGAGCCCTGTCCAATGTCACCTTGATGCCAGGGATGGGGCATCTACCATCTCTCCAGGCAACCTGTTCCAGTGTTTCACCACCCTTGTAAAAATGTCTTCCTCACATCTGGTCTGAATCTACCCTCTTTTAGTTTAAAACCACTACCCTTTGTCCTATCACAACAGGCCCTGGTAAAAAGTTTGTCCTCACCTTTCTTATAAGCCCCCCCTTTAAGTACAGAAAGGCCACAACAAACTCTTCCCAGAGCCTTCTCTTCTCCAGGCTGAACAATCCCAACTCTTTCAGCCTGTCTTCATAGGACAGGTGCTACAGCCCTTGGGTCATTTTTGTGGCCTCCTCTGGACCCTCTCCAACAGGTCCATGTCTTTCTTGTGTTGAGGGCTCCAGAGCCCTCTACTCCGCTCTGGTGAGATCCCACCTGGATGCAGCACTCCAGGTGGGGTCTCACCAGAGCAGAGTAAAGGGGCAGAATCACCTCCCTCAACCTGCTGGCCACAATTCTTTTGAGGCAACTCAGGATATGGTTGACTTTCTGGGCTGCAAGGACATTCTTGGCTCATGTCCAGCTTTTTGTCCACCCGTACCCCCAAGTCCTTCTCAGCAGGGCTGCTCTTAATCCCTTCATCCCCCAGCCTGTACTGATACCAGGGGATTCTCAGACCCAGCTGCAGGACCTTGTACTTGGCCTTGTTGAACCTCATGAAGATCATACAGGCCCACTTCTCAAGCTTGCCCAGGTCCCACTGGATGACATCCCGTCCCTCAGGTGTGTCAGCCACACCATTGAGCTTGGTGTCATCTGCAGACTTGCTGAGGATGCACTTGATCCCACTGTCTATGTCACTGATGAAGATATTAAACAGTACCGGTCCCAATATGGAACCCTGAGGGACACTGCTTGTCACTGATCTCCATCTGGACACTGAGTCGTTGACCACTACCCTCTGGATGTGACCATCCAACCAATTCCTCATCCACCAAACAGACCACCCATCAAATCCCTATCTCTTCAATTTGGAGAGAAGGGTGTTGTGGGGAACTGTGTCAAAGGCCTTATGGAAGTCCAGATAGACAATGTCCATAGCTGTTCCCTTGTCCACTGATGTAATTACTCCATCATATAAAGCCACTAGGTTGGTCAGGCAGGACTTGCCCTTGGTTAATCCATGCTGGCTGTCTTGAATCACCTCCCTGTCCCTGATGTGCCTTAGCATAGTTTCTAGGAGGATCTGTTCCGTGATCTTCCCAGGCACAGAGGTGAGGCTGACAATACGGTAGTTCCCAGGGTCCTTCTTTCTACCCTTTTTGAAAATGGGTGCAGTGTTTCCTTTTTTTCCAGTTCCCAGGAACTTCACCTGACTGCCGTGACTTCTCAAATATCATGAAGACTGGCTTGGCAACTACATCAGCCAATTACCTCAGGACTCTGGGTTGCATCTTGTCAAGTCCCATAGACTTACACATGTTCAGGTTCCTCAGGTGATCACAAACCTGATCTTCTATTACAGTGGGAGGGACTTTGCTTCCCCAGTCCCTGTCTTGCGGTCCATCCACTCAAGGGGTGTGAAGGAGAGATTGTCAGTGAAGACTGAGGCAAAGAAGTTGATTACCTCAGCCTTCTCCTCATCCATTGTTAACGAACCGCTGAAACAAACCGCCCGCGCCGCAGCCGCTCACCGCCCGACGACCCGACACCGCGCCACTCCCGAGCCGCAGCCTGCCCCCCCTTAATGTACTGGTCATGGTGTCACATGGTATGGAATGAACCTGCCATTGGCCAGTCGGGGTCAGCCGTCCCCAACATGGCCCTGCCCCTCCCAGCCCCCCCCGCCATGCAGCAGAACGCGGGAAGCTGGAAAGGTAGCCGACCCCCACAGTGAGAAGAATTAACCCCTTCTCAGCCAAAACCAGCACATTCTCCACCCCTTATTCCATACCATTTACACCATGCCCAGGTCCCATACGATGCAATACAACCGTACCAACCACCACCCCTCCCCTTCCCATCCTTTAACATAATACACAGACATCATTCCCTTAGTTCATGGACCTTCCCTGTAAAATGTCCATTAAAATGTCCATTGAGTGCACCCAGTCCAGGACTCTGGGCTCCATCTGTTGTATCAGTCTTTCCGGGTGGGAGAGATGGTGTGTGGCAGTGGGTTGCTGCAAACCGAGTCAGTCATCATTCCATCACTGGTGCACAGCTTGTTTCATAGTATCTTCCATGGGTTGGGAGGCTCGTACTCTGATATCATTGATACAACACAGAGGTGACACACAATATTATATAGCAGTTCACATTGTGCCATTCAGTTCATCGACTGTTTTCACCCAAAATCAAATCCCCTTGAGGCACACATTGGACTTCTCCATCCCCCCGCATCACCCACCAAGTGCACCCAGGTCCTCAAGCAAAAGCAATCTCACGAATGGGTTTGCCTGTGCCTGAGGCAGGAATAACCCGGACTGTTTTGCCCAGCATACTTTTTGTGTGCACTACAGGGACTCTATCCCCTTCCACAGTATGTAGGATTTCTGACTGGGCAGGGCGAGCTCGGCTGGCAGATCCCCTCGTGTTGACTAACCACGTGGCTTTTGCTAAATGTGTATCCCAGTGCTTGAATGTCCCACCCCCCATTGATCTCAGTGTAGTTTTTAACAGTCCATTGTACCGTTCAATTTTCCCAGAGGCTGGTGCGTGATAGGGTATGTGATACACCCACTCAATGCCGCGCTCTTTGGCCCAGGTGTCTATGAGGTTATTTCGGAAATGAGTCCCACTGTCTGACTCAGTTCTCTCTGGGGTGCCATGTCGCCACAGGACTTGTTTCTCAAGGCCCAGGATAGTGTTCCGGGCAGTGGCGGGGGGACGGGATATGTTTCCAGCCAGCTGGTCGTTGTTTCTACCATTGTAAGCACATGGCGCTTGCCTTGGCGGGTCTGTGGGAGTGTGACATAGTCAATTTGCCAGGCCCCCCCATATTTATATTTCAGCCATCGTCCCCCATACCACAGAGGCTTTACCCGCTTCGCTTGCTTGATTGCAGCGCATGTGTCACATTCGTGGATAACCTGTGCAATAACATCCATGGTCAAGTCCACCCCTCGATCACGAGCCCACCTGTATGTTGCATCTCTCCCTTGATGGCCTGATGTGTCATGGGCCCACCGAGCTAGAAATAGTTCACCCTTATGCTGCCAGTCCAGATCCACCTCAGCCACTTCAATCTTGGCAGCCTGATCCACCTGCTGGTTGTTCCGATGTTCTTCAGTGGCCCGACTCTTGGGGACGTGAGCATCCACATGACGTACCTTTACAACCAGGTTCTCTACCCGGGCAGCAATATCTTGCCACAATGTGACGGCCCAGATGGGTTTGCCTCTGCGCTGCCAGTTGCTTTGCTTCCATTGCTGTAACCAGCCCCACAGGGCATTTGCCACCATCCAGGAGTCAGTATAGAGATAGAGCACTGGCCACTTTTCCCGTTCAGCAATGTCTAAGGCCAGTTGGATGGCCTTTACCTCTGCACAACGGCTTGATTCACCTTCTCCTTCAGCAGTTTCTGCTACTTGTCGTGTAGGACTCCATACAGCAGCCTTCCATCTCCGGTGCTTTCCCACAAGGCGACAGGACCCATCAGTGAACAGGACATACTGCTTTTCATCTTCTGGCAGTTTGTTATAGAGTGGGGCTTCTTCAGCACGTGTCACCTCCTCCTCTGGTGATAATCCAAAATCTTTGCCTTCTGGACAGTCCATAATAACTTCCAAGATTCCTGGGCGACTGGGGTTTCCTACTCGAGCCCGCTGGGTGATCAGTGCAACCCATTTACTCCACGTAGCATCAGTTGCATGGTGTGTAGAGGGGACGTTTCCTTTGAACATCCAGCCCAGCACTGGCAGTTGGGGTGCCAGGAGCAACTGTGCCTCAGTACCAACCACTTCTGAAGCAGCTCGAACCCCTCCATATGCTGCCAATATCTCTTTTTCAGTCAGAGCATAGCGGGCTTCGGACCCTCTGTATCCCCCGACTCCAAAACCCTAGGGGTTGACCCTGAGTCTCCCCATGTGCTTTCTGCCAGAGGCTCCAGGTAGGGCCATTCTCCCCGGCTGCAGTGTAGAGCACATTTTTTACATCTTGTCCTGCCCGAACTGGCCCAAGAGCTACTGCATGAACTATTTCTTGTTTAATCTGTTCAAAGGCTTGTCGTTGCTCAGGGCCCCATTTGAAATCATTCTTTTTCCGGGTCACTTGATAGAGAGGGCTTACGATCAGACTATAATCTGGAATATGCATCCTCCAAAAACCCACAACGCCCAAGAAAGCTTGTGTTTCCTTTTTGCTAGTTGGTGGAGACATGGCTGCTATTTTGTTGATCACATCCATTGGGATCTGGCGACATCCATCTTGCCATTTGATTCCTAAGAACTGGATCTCTTGTGCGTGTCCCTTCCCCTTATTTTGTTTTATGGCAAAACCAGCTTTCAGAAGGATTTGGACTATTTTCTCTCCTTCTCAAAAACTTCTTCCGCTGTGTTGCCCCACACAATGATGTCATCAATGTATTGAAGGTGTTCTGGAGCTTCTCCCTGTTCCAGTACAGTCTGAATCAGTCCATGGCAAATGGTAGGACTGTGTTTCCACCCCTGGGGCAGTTGATTCCAGGTGTAATGGACGCCCCTCCGTGTGAAAGCAAACTGTGGCCTGCACTCTGCTGCCAGAGGGATTGAGAAGAATGCATTAGCGATATCTACTGTGGCACACCACTTGGCTGCCTTTGACTCCAGTTCATATTGAAGTTCTAGCATGTCTGGCACGGCAGCACTCAACGGTGGAGTGACTTCATTCAGGCCACGATAGTCTATTGTTAACCTCCACTCTCCATTAGACTTCCGCACCGGCCATATGGGACTGTTAAAGGGTGAGCAAGTCTTGCTGATGACTTCTTGGCTCTCCAGTCGGTGAATGAGTTCATGGATGGGGATCAGAGAGTCTCTGTTGGTGCAATATTGCTGCCAGTGCACTGTTGTGGTGGCGATTGGCACCTGTTGTTCTTCGACCTTCAGCAACCCCACAACAAAAGGGTCCTTTGAGAGACCAGGCAAGGTAGACACCTGTTTAGTTTCCTCCGTCTCCAAGGCAGCTACACCAAAAGCCCACTTGTACCCTTTTAGGACCTTGAAATACCCTCTCCTGAGATAGTCTATGCCAAGGATGCACGGAGACTCGGGGCCAGTCACAATGGGGTGCTTTTGCCACTCATTGCCAGTTAGGCTCACTTCGGCTTCCAATACAGTTAGCTCTTGGGATCCCCCTGTCACTCCAGCAATGCTGATGGGTTCTGCCCCTATATAGTTTGATGGCATTAAGGTGCACTCTGCGCCGGTGTCTGCTAAAGCTTTATACTCCTGTGGGTCGGATGTGCCAGGCCATCGGATCCACACAGTCCAGTAAGCCCGGTTATCCCTTTCCTCCACCCGGCTGGAGGCAGGGCCCCTCTAGTCCTGATCATGGCAGTCACAACTCACTTCCTGTAAATGTGAATCAGGAGTCCCTCTATTACACTTAGAAATAAAATCTGCGCTTCTACTCCTCTGTCTGGGGACTTGCTCAAAGGAAACTGGAGCAGCAGCTTTCCTGGAAGAGCCTCCCTGAGTGCCTGTTCTTCCTTGCAGTTCACGCACTCGTGCCTGTAGGGTCAAAGTAGCTTGCCATCCCACCTCATCATGTCCTCTCCATGGTCACGCAGGTAGAGCCATAGGGTGGCCCGTGGTGTGTATCCCCTCCTTTGAGCCAAAGGATGCTTATTCCTAACAGCTGAGACACTAATCTGTCGAGGTGGGGAGCAGGACAGATCTTCTTTGAGTTGCTGGACCTCTTGGGATAGTTTCTCCACAGCAGAGACGAGCGAGGAAGAGATATTTGTTTCGTAATCCTGGAGTCTATCAATCACCTCTGCCACCGTTGGTGTCTTGTCATCTTTCCAGGACATCACTGCCAATGAGTTTGCATGCGAAGATGGTGTGCTCCGTACAAACTTCCGCCACGTGGGTCGTGCGCACTTGGCTTCATCTGGATCTTTGGATGACCGTTGATCATCCAGGTCACCATAAATCACCTCAAACACAGCTAATTCCCTTAGATACTGGATGCCTTTCTCCATAGTTGTCCATTTTCCTGGGCGATATGTAACATCTTCTTTAAAGGGATACCTTTCCTTCACTCCAGACAGGAGTTGCCTCCAGAGGCTGAGGGCTTGTGTTTTTTTCCCAATTGCTTTGTCAACGCCCCCTTCCCCAGAAAGGGATCCCAATTGTTTGGCTTTTTTTCCCTCTAGTTCCAGGCTACTGGCCCCATTATCCCAGCATCAGAGCAGCCAGGTGACAATGTGCTCACCTGAAGGACGATGGCTATAATCTTTTTGCATATTTCGCAACTCGCTCAAGGACAGGGGTCGGGTGGTCTCTATTTCATTTATGACTTCTCCCTCCTCTCCCCGCGATGGCCCTGCTTTTTCATCATCTCGTTCTAAACGAGTTGACGTCCGCTTCCAATATTTCGTCTTGTGTATGGGAACAACTGATACTGGTACAGGTTGATTCTTTGAGCCAGCTCCACTACTTGTTGTGGGAGTTTGAGTGGCTGCAGTGCCTGTCATCAGGGCTGGAGTGTCTGCAGTGCCAGTCACTTTGCATTTCAATCCAGAGACATTCTCTTCCCCCTGGGGGCACTGAATACTGTTGAGCAGGGCTCAGTACGCATGGGCCAGACCCCAGCACGTTACAGTTATCTGTGTCTCTCTGGAGTACCCAGCACAACAACATACTTTCTCCAAATATTCTACTAGTTTTTTAGGATTCTGCACTTGTTCGGGGGTGAAACTCCAAAACACTGGGGGTGCCCACTGCCCTAGGTATTTGCCCATGCTATCCCACATACCCTGCCACTCATAACTATCAAGCCTTGGGACAGATTTCTGGGTGATATTCTTAAGTTGCTTAGTCAAAACCAAAACAACATGCCCAAAAACTAACAATAAGTGCACCTTAACCACCCAAGGATGTTCAAGATACAAAAAGGTTGTTGTAATAGAGGCAGAGACATCATAGAACAAAGTTGCAAAGATACTATTCTGTATTTCCTCCATATAAAGTCTCTCCGAGGAGGAGGTATAATTGCTAATTGCCTCAACAGGTGGTATCCGAAGTACAGTAACGGTTTCAGCAAAAACCCCAAATACCAGATAAAGCTGAAAACGAGTGTTTGTATAACAAATCTCGTAGGCAAAACATTACTAATCACAGCAGAACACAGCAGACTCAACAAACCAACACCAATCTTTAACACCAACTGCAAAAAGGACAACATGGTGCTGTGACCAGCAGCTGTTGTTATCTCCAACCCTTGAGCCCCACGTTGGGCACCAAAAAGACTGTCGTGGTTTAGCGGCAGCTCAGCCCCACACAGTCGCTCGCTCACTCCCCCACTGGTAGATGGGGGAGAGAATCAGAAGGGTAACGCTCGTGGGTTGGGATAAGAACAGTTTAATAATTAAAATTAAAAGAAAGAACAACAGAAATGCAATGGAAAGGAGAACAACGAGAGGCGCAAAGCCCCGGGGGAGAGGGGAAGGGAACGAACCGCTGAAACAAACCACCCACGACGCAGCTGCCCACTGACCTGATGCCACGCCACTCCCGAGCCGCAACTGCCCCCCCTTAATGTACTGGTCATGGTGTCACGTGGTATGGAATGAACCTGCCATTGGTCAGTCGGGGTCAGCCGTCCCCACCATGGCCCCGCCCCTCCCAGCCCCGCCCCCCTGCCACGCGGCAGAGCGCGGGAAGCTGGAAAGGTAGCCGACCCCCACAGTGAGGAGAATTAACCCCTTCTCAGCCAAAACCAGGACACTCACTTTACACTGGTGAAAAACAGGTCCGGTATTGCATCCCCTCTGGTAGGACTGTCTGTTACCTGGCTTAAGAAGTTATCCTCAATGCACTTTAGGAGTCTCCTAGATTGCCTACAGCTCACTATGCTACTTTTCCTGCAGATGCCAGGGTAGTTGAAGTCCTCCAGCAGGACAAGAGCCTGTGAGAGCGATGCTTCCTGTAGCTGGAGTAAGAAGGCTTCAATAGGCTCCTCTTGATCAGGCAGTCTGTAGTAGACACAAACCACAAGGTTCCCGCTGTTGCCTCAGTCTCTAATTCTTAATCATAAGCTTTCAACCTGCTCATGGCTATTCTTCAGAGGCAGGTCTTCACACTGTCCATTTTTTAATGTAGAGGACAATGCCTCCACCCCTCCTTCCTCACCTGTCCCTTCTGAACAGCTTGTAGCCATCAATAGCCACATTTTAGTCATGGAATTAATCCTACCAAGTTTCAGTGATGGCAACTAGGTCGTAGATTTCTAGCAGCACAGAGGCTTCCAACTCCTCCTGTTTGTTGCTGAGGCTGCATGCATTGGGTTATCAGCCATGCCACCTTCTTAGAAGAATACTCTTTAATTCCTTTGACATGTTTCACCAGTGCTCCCCTGTTAGTTCCCATTACCTCAGGAGTTCCTGGCTTATCTCCATAAGATTTCAGGTGTGCTCTAGTGTAGCCAGTACGTCTCAGAGCACCAGGCTGAGGGCCCTCTAGCCTTGTGTGTCATCCCACACCTTGTCACGGCTAAGCCTGATATTCTCCTCCCTCTTCAAGTCTAGTTTTAAGCACTGTCAATGAGCCCCACTTTCACATGAGCAAAGACGCCCTTCCCCCTTTGAGAAAGGTGAATGTCATCAGACACCAGCAAGCTGGGTGTCATGTAGGCCATCCCATTATCAAAAAACCCAAAACTGTGGCAGTGACACTAGCCACAGAGCCACTTGTGCTCCAGATTCCCCTACCAACTGTCCCAAGGCCCTGAAGTGCCTTTTGTTTGCCCTTGGACTACATGTTGCAGCTTCATCACCCCCAACATGGAAGAGCAGTAATGGGTAATAGTCCGAGGGCTGTACCAGACTAGGAAGTTTCCTAACAATGTCCTGAATCCAGGCTCCAGGGAGGCAGCAGACTTCCCTGAGAGAAGGGTCTGTCTGGCATATTGAACTCTCTGTTCCCCTCAGAAGGGAGTCACCTACAACTATAACCCATCTTCTCTTCCTTATGGGGGTGGTCATGATATGAGGAGTAGGTCTTTCTGACCTTGGCAGCTCCTCTGGTGTAGATGGACCATCATCCACATTATTCATTGACTAGCCTTTCACCAGCAAAGCCTCATACCTGTTATACAGAGGCACCTGGAAAGGCAAGGAAGGGGTTCACCTGCAACCCTGAGCATGGACCTGCCTCCCTTCACTCCTTTCCTTTAAGCTACTGCCTTCAGCCTGGCACAGGAGCAATATAGGAACCCCTTGATCTTGGGTTTTACCTGGTGGCTGTTTCTGTTTCAAGGAGGGCAGATCATGGTTCCACCAGTCTATCTCTTTCTCAGACTCCTTGATGCTCTTCAATTTTCTACTTCCTCATGTAGCTCTGCCACCAGGTAGAGGAAATTGTCCACCTGGTCACACCTCACACAGCTGTTCTCATGGCTGCTATCCCTTACCTGTGAAAGGCTCTGGCACTCCCTGCAGCCTGAGACCTGGATGGCTGCATGTTTCCATGGGACCTCTGTCTGGGTTGCCACATCCATTTTGGCAAGTGCAGAGGGCTTAGCTTTCTGCCAGGTGGACACCATAACTAAGTTCCTACTGAAAGGATGATGACCACCAGCTGAACTCACCTGTTGAGCTGGTAGGGTGACTATGCCCTTCCTGCCTGCCCTGCCATACAAACTGCTGCACAAACTTCTATGCAGACTGCTGCACCACGCCCTGGCTGATGTGCTATGCCCTCCTTGCCCACTCTGTTGGCAGTGCTCCTGATGGTTCACGCTCCCCAGGCTGCTTTTTGTAGGTGTGGGGGTGGCCACAGTTGCTCTGGCAATGCCCAGGCCTCGTCAGCATCTCCCATGAGAGCTGACAGCTCCTGGAGGGTCTCTCCACTGCCCTAGCATTTCTCTGCCTCAGGAAAACACCTTGCACATCAAGATCTGCTGCTCTGCTGCAGATCAGGCAGGCTCTGGAGTAGGTCCCCTCAGTGGCTGACTTTCTTCCTTTGGTTGTTTTTTTAGTTTTTTCTAAAATATGAATCATCCAGAGACCAACAACACCATAAAGATGTAACTCAATCACTGCTTACTATACCCAGCAGGAAGCACAAATGCAGATACAGTGGTACACGTATGCACTACCTTGTGGTCAGTTGAGTTTATTTATATTTGTATTTTCCCCAGGCTGTTCCTGATTCTGTGTCTGATTTGGTTCAATTCAATAGAAGAAGATATTCTCACTGAATTCAGGTCTTTGGCTTGACCAAGTCTTCACAGAGTAATTTATTGGGCAAAAATATGCAAACATCAGTCCCGTCTAGTTTCATTGCCTGGAGTCTGGGATGAGAACCCACTCTATGGATGACTCTCAAAGACATCAAAAAACTTAGGAAAGGTAAAGACGAGTATACAAAAAAAGGAGATCTCCTTAGGTGGGGACACCAAAAATCAAACATCACACTTGAAACAGCAACACAAACACTGGAACCTGCATACAATCATCAAACCAGTGTTTTCTTTTTAAAATTTCTCTTCAAAACTTCCGCAGTGAAAAGCAGCTGCTAACTTTCAGTGACCTTTAGCAATAGCACTCCCACCTTTAGGGAATTGAGATTGATTTTTCACAACTACCAGTATAAAGACCTTTTGTCTGGAAGCGTACAATGATACCAAGGTCAGAGGATTTGAAGTCAGCAACTTTTACAGGGTTAGACTTCAGCTGTGTGGTGTTTACTACTACCAATTAATGTCTGCCATTTTACGTCCTGGAGTCACTTGCAGTTTCAAAACAGATTAAGCGAAGTGATCCCCTCAAGCTCATGGGGACAATTCTCTGAAGTATCAGACTCAAAGGAGTCTGGCAGGAGGCAATACCTAAATCAAAGCTAATAATGAATTGCCAGTGTATTTAGTGCCAGAGCCGAAGTCTTTGCATGGTAGACCCAAAGTGTATGATGTTCTCTTTGTGTTCCTAATACTGAAGCTTTCTGGGGAAATGGGCTTAAGCAAAGGAGGAAAAGAAGTTGAACTCACTGACGGATGGGTTTTTGGAGGGGGGGCAGTTGTATTTCCTTTTTTAAGAATAATTTAGCGTCCCATTTCTCATTTTTTCTCAGGGTCCCACAATGTCTGAAGCAATTCTTGCTCTTAGGTAAACGTTTTAAATGTACCATGTGTTTCCTCTCAACCACCATTTTTTCCCACGTATCTTTGAAATTCTGAGCCTGTTCTACTGTGAAACTAGAGTATCATTTAGCCAGACAAGAAGAAGGTAACAGAAGAAAAATTTTATATTGCACTGTATAAACCAACAGAGAGGAAGTGCTGCTTTTAAACAATATAATGAAACACCCAAGAACACACAGAGGCACTCCAGTAACACTCCTGTCTTGAAGCATAACCCTTTGGGTTTCATATAAAGCAGAGAACATGATTACTGTAATATTCTTTGGGAATTTAGCCCCGTCTTTCTTTCACCTGCTTTTCATCCTGTGCTGCATACCAGGCTATCTGGAGGGGTGCATTTCCTCACACCTGATAGCAGATATTGAAACCTTTCTATATACTTTTAGATGCTGAAGTCAAGAGAGGGCTAAATACCTTCAGGGTCTCTGTATTGTCAGTGGAAAGATATTCTATTGAAAGAGAATTGGAAAGTATTGTATTTATGCTACCGTATGATGTAAACCACTGTAGATGCAGCAGTTATGTGACTGAATATAAATTAACAAATTAATTTACATATTAAATGTGTCTTCTGTGATTTTGTGAAGAGGCTTTAACTTAATGCTTTTAACAGTCTCCTGAATATGTTGCACTGGGTAATATGTTTATCCAAAGTGATAGACTGCCCAGTAGAAGCCTTCCAATTCAAAAGTGTTAAGATAGCACACAAATCCATGTAGATATATTTTTAAAAATTAGTCTGCCAGCTGGAAAAAAAGATGTAAATGGAGAGGCTGAGAACTGCTAATTATTTGAACCACTTAAATAGTGGGAAGTGCTGGGCTGCGTATTTAACGGTTTTGCACTGTGCTAATCTCTGCTGGCAGCAGAATCAATAAAAGCTCTACAGGGAGTCTGAACACAATGTGAGTTTCCTAGCCAGATAAATCTTTCCCATCCCCACTATCCTATTATCCTCCTGACAATGCATCTAACAATTGGAATAAATGTGTAATAGAGATCTATGATGCAGAGTGAATTTGCTCTGAAAACATGCAGGGAACAGCCGCAAGTGAAGGCTCAAGTTCTGTATGAGTTTCATGCAGTTCTCATTGCCCTAGGGGAAGGGAGTCTCATCTGGAAAACAGAAATGCACATCAGTCAGGAAACTGTTTGACTTCCAAATACATTTCTGATTCCAATTCAGTAGCTGTAAGCACTTTCCTGAAGAAAAAAAGAAATCCAATTGCTAACAGCTGTGGGATTATCTCAGGTGTTTGTTGCATGTGTTCATCCTGATTGAAAACAACAAAACCTGATCACAGGTATCACTTTGGATGGAAGTAGAAATGAAATGGCAGAAACAAAAGGTAAGATAGACTGAATGAAAAATAGCAATTTTCTCATAATCTTTCCATGTAGGCTGCCAAATCTTGACCCAAAGGCACTTGCTAAGATGATGACTATAAGAACATAAACCAAAAAAGGCTTTCCTGAATCACTCAGCCCAGTCTCTTGATATTACATTCAGCCATGCTCTAAGTTTCTTCACGTTGTCTTTAACAAACTCTACATTAAACAGAGTTGGGTTTCTTTCCCCAGTTGGAGGAGCTTTGGAAGGCTCTACCAAAGTTTCACTCTTTAGATGATTAGAAAATTTCTTGTAAATTCTGGCCTATTTTTATTTATAACTGCTTTATACAAATTTGTTTTCCTGCAAGAAGTCTTAGAGTTCAAATGGCTCTTACCCACCATGGAGAAATATCACCCCAGGTTTTTACAACAGGCCAGCATCAGCCCCGTTTGTTTGCAACCTACATTTAAACCTTTATTCTGACTTATTGAAGTTTATCACAGCGATAGTTGCCTTTTTGATGCACTGCGTACACCAGTGAAGCAATTGGAGAAGGATTGGTTATATCCTCCTTCAAAGTCCCAACCCTTAAGAAAGGAGTCTTTTCTGGACATCTTCTGAATATAATTCTGCTGTTAATCTCATTTCCATGTCAGACAACTGTCAGTTTGTCTTTCTGAATCTAATACTTTAGGTATGACAATCTGGATTGAGGAAGGAGAGGAATATGAAAAAAATTTCAGTGACTCTACTAGTCAGTGGCAGAGAATACATGATCATTATTTTATTCCTCTACCTCTCCACAGTGTCCAGCATGGCTGAGACAGGTTACAGTGAGAGAAAGTGGCCTGCACTTAAGGTAAGCCTGTTCCTTATGGACATCCAAAGTCATAAGAGGTTTTCCTTTTCAGAAACTAGAAATAAACATTTGGTGAATTAGTGATGAAATAATGTACTGGACTGATCAAATATGTTAGATGCTAGAGATATGCAGATGACTCACACTGCCCATCCTTCATCAAGAACAGTCAAACCTTTACAGCCCTGTGCTTGAATAAAACTAATTTATGAATGAAGACATCTGCTCCAAAAAGCCCCATACCAATGGAGCAGAAGTGAAGCTTCCAGTTGACCAAGCTGACAACTGCTCTTTGACTCCTCATTACCAGTAGGTTTGTGCATCATTGCATTTACAGTGTTACCCATTTTCAGTTCATTAGAATACTTTGTCTCACCCAGATGGGCAGTGAGTTTATTTTCACCATTTATGCCCATGCTACTTCCTTGCTAGACAATAGCAAAATGTGAGCATGAACTTTCAGCATGTAGGAAATTCTAGCTAGTAGAAACCCAGGTAGTGTGTCTTAGCCATGCGTGCTAACACAGCTACATCAGTCTGGCTCTGTAGTCTGCATTCTGGTTTCCCACTAAATTTCAGATCACTTTCAAGGTCTCTGTATATTCCAAGATACTTCATGGCCTGCCCTCACAAAGTGTACCAAACAAACAGACAAAAAGCTATCTATAAGCCTTGCAATAAAACTCAGAATAAAGCATTTGTTCATAATTGTGTTCAGCTGGTGCTATGGGACTCTATAATCAGGTTAAAGCTCAGACATTCCAGAGACTGAACTGTTTTGGAATCTGTCCTGAGACTTGAAGTTCTTTTGAGTTTGTCCTAACATACATAAATAAGTGGGAACTTGCACATTAAAAATGCAGACAAAAAGCAAATATTAAGAATTACTTGGAAAGCAACACAAGTTATGCCTTTGAATAAAACTCTGTTTCAACCGTATGTAGCCTGCTGGGTGCATTTCTGGGTCCTACAGCCCAAAAGAGATGCTGCAGAAATATTAAAAATTCAGAGGACAATCTGGATGATGAGCAATGTGTTACTCTAGAGGACAACCCAAAGCTCCTGCCTGCTGGCTGAAGAGTTGTCTGTCCAGAAAATCTATGTCTAAGTGGGAAACTGATCCTGGGCGGGCAGCAGCACCTTTGACCATTCAAAATCCCTCCAGAAAAGGTCTGCTTTGGAAGACCAGTTATGAATCAGGTTGCTGCCCAGACAAAAAGAAGAGCTTTTATTTTTTTTCTTCTCAGACTTTGGGAGTTTGAAGATCTAGTTCTTGATTCTCTCCTCCTCTCCTTCTCATTCCTCCCCTTTCCCCTTCCCTGTTGGCTAAAGCCACTTGTGATATGTGGGAACTGAAATCAACACGGAACTTTTTTTTTTTTTTTGCATTTCCCCTCACTTTCAAGAATTGCACTCTGCAAAGGTTAGTCAACACTATCACACCAATGGATCACATCTAAACGTTGGCTGAAGAAGTGAAGGACTTTTGTGTTCAGCATCAGTTGATCTCTGCTGTCATTGGTCTGAGCAGTAAGATTTTCAGCAAATTCAAAATAATTAGCACCACTGGTTTTAAAAAAAAAAATCTCATGCAACTATTTCTGTAAATAGTAAATAGGTTCTGTAAATAGGTCCTGGCTTTTACTTTTCTGGTCATAGAGAAAATAAGTGTGGTTTTGAGTTACTTGGCCATTCCTGTGAATTATTAATTGCTGGCTTTCTTGTTTACACAGAGGCTTGACATGGTTCACTTTCAGCCTGCTCTGATTTGAAACAGACACTGAATAGTCATCTTACAACAGAAATGAAGCATGTCCCCTATCTATTTCTGCAAGTTGCTTTTCTGGGCACAGGTATAACAAAACATCCACAGATTAATTTATTCCATGCTCAGTAAAAGTGTGTTAATCATGATTAACTAATGTGATTTTAATGGGAGTGTCATAAGTACCCCTATGCAAATTCTATTTTAATGTAGCAATTAATTGTACAGTGATTTCACCAAATGAGATAGCTTGCAGTGTAACATTACAGCTGGTGCACTGAAATGTTGTGACTTTTGGTGCAGACCCATGTTGTTGACAGGATCTTCCTACAGAAACCTTGGAAATAGAGTGGGGGCCAGGCGGTTGGGAGGGGGGATGTACAGACCAAATTTGATTCTTTACTCCTGTTGTTTACGTGGTCATGAATACAACTGAAGGAATTAAAAGCAAGTGAGTAGAATATGACTGTTCAATATCTGTGGTGGAGAAACCTAGTTTATAAATCATTCAAGATAAGAATTCTTATTTCCCACAAGGAAAAGGACCTCTGCCTCTGCTGACCAGCATGACTCAGTCTTTTGCACTCACTTATCTCTGCTTGCACCTTTTTCCCATTACTTGTAGTATTTCCAAAAGGCAGATACAGAAGAATAGACGCTCCTGTTTTACTAAAATATAGAAATTCGCACTGTAGTACTGATGAAACAACTGGCTGCCTTCCCAGAGAGCTAGGACTGTAACAAGGGGTACCTCTTAGTACCTCCATCAACAGCAGAGAAATATGTGTTTGGAGAGATGTTTTGAGGCTGACATGCTCTTCTGCACACTGCTACTCACAAACTGCTGCTGAAGTGGTCTTCTCGGACCTCCCCAATGCATGGGATATCAGTCATAGCACTGCACTGGCCTTCAAAGAGACAGGAGGGAGGGCAGAGGGGTATTAATGGTTCATAGCTACTGTTAAACACAGGCGGTTGACCTGACTCTGTGCAGAAGTCTCCTCTGTCAAAGGGGAAGGGAAAGGCTGGTGTTAAGTCACTGGATACCAGAACAAGCAGCAGTCAGGGTCCTTCCTGGACATCTTTCTCCTGTCTGCAGGAATCTGACTTGATTCTTGTGGCATAGCCCCAGTTCTGTGAGGGCTCTGGCTTTTTTTGTGAACTTAGGCAGCATTTTGGGGAGGGGAAGGGGAAGGGGAAGGGGAAGGGGAAGGGGAAGGGGAAGGGGAAGGGAAGGGAAGGGAAGGGAAGGGAAGGGAAGGGAAGGGAAGGGAAGGGAAGGGAAGGGAAGGGAAGGGAAGGGAAGGGAAGGGAAGGGAAGGGAAGGGAAGGGAAGGGAAGGGAAGGGAAGGGAAGGGAAGGGAAGGGAAGGGAAGGGAAGGGAAACTGCTGTGATATTAATAATTACTAGTACAAGACGGGTTTTCCCTAGAACTAGAAAAACGTGGACATGCTGGGGTGACCCCAAAAAGGCACAAAACGCTCTGCTAGCAACTAGCCAGCCCAGAAGCCTGTCATCCTCTGCAGAAAATGTTTCTTTGATGGATTGAAATGGCTTTGAAGAAAGATAAGTTCTCAGTATTTTTCATTTTGTTACCTACTCAGGTCACAAATGTTCAAGGCTACTGTTGAGAAATTGTTGTTTCCTGGCTGACTTATATTATTTTTTCTCCAAACCAAAATCCTAAAATTTAGTTAAAACGAACAAACAAAACCCAAAACAAACAGCAAACCTCTCTACCAGACTAAAATAAGAAGTACAGAACTCTACAGCTTAACACTGCAGGTAATCAATAGTGTTAAATACAGGGTAGTTCATCTCCAGATTTTTTTGTTACCTTAGTGTTTCCTCACACATATACTGTACAGCAGATTTTTCAACTCATCAGCAATTGGGATCCTGAAGATTAACTTTGTAAACATGGAGCAGAATATATTTTGACTAATATGTTGACATGTTAGCAAAATTAAAAAATTAAATAATTAGAGACAAGATATTCATAGATGCTGCAGAAGCCCATTGCAAAACTGAAAATGGCAAAAGTAGAATAAAAAACAAGTTTAAACCTCTCCTTGATCATACTTTAAGATATACTTCTGGGGAAATCATGCTCAATCTATTCATGGCAGGTATAAAAATTTGCACTGGTTCTTTGTATGGAATGAATTTCACCTTCTGCCTTCTTCAGTGTGAAACAAGCATCATGTTGGCTTAAAAATGTCACACAGTTAAAGAAATAGTGAAGAGAACAGCTCACAAATGACTCATCACCTAAAATCCTAATCAACTTCAGAAAACACCTTAATAAAAATATTATTATGTTCATAGAAGTTATGAATGAAAAGTCAAATCTGAATTCCCAATTTCTTAGAAAAAAATCCCAAACCCACTATATATAAGGTTGTGAACTTGGTCAAGTGATTATCACATACTCCTAACTTTTCTCAGAAAGCTACCTTTGAACCTGGAGTTTCCTGTAATTCTCTCTGATGAGAATTTGGGGACAGTTTGAGCTAAATCCCTACAAGGTCATAAAGCCCTTGTAGTTTGCTGTCACTATTTATTTTGTTAAATATTAATATTTTCCATTCATATAGACAACCTTTAAAGAGATCAAACTTTTTGCTGGTTGTGATTCATTTATTTAGTGATAAAGTACAAAAAAAAAAAAGCCATAGATCAGTAAAATTCCCCTCTGTGACAATACCACATTGAGTCAGCAGTAAATTCAGAAGCCCACCAGGCAGACATTGTTTCTTTTCTATGTTTCCACTGGAACTTAGTATACATAATTTCCCTATATATAATGTAACAATATGTTGCTATATATAATGAAACAGGATGCTTTCCTCTCTTGGTTAGGTGCAGTAAATGACAGTGATTTTGTTATCTGTCATTGTGAATTTGCTAATCCTTGGCTGCACTGCTCCTGCTAAAAATATTTTTGTCTTCCTTTGGATCACTGTAGTGTATGTGAGCTCTTTAAAAGCAGTTTTAGAATTTCAGTACAAATTCTGAAAGCTGTTTTATTTATTCACCATCATAAAATCAAATGTTCAAAAACCTACAACCTGATTCACTTCCCATTTTAAAAAATGACATCTTCTATTAATATTTCTGAAGGTATTTCAAACGTTTTTTTCCCCATGTATTCATAGAAAAATAGCTAATTTTTCACAGAATCACAGAATGATAGGGGCTAGAAGGTCATCTTGTCCAACCCCACTGCTTGAGCAGGCACATCTAGAGCAGGGGACACAGGAAGGTGTCCAGGTGGGTTTTGAATCTCTCCAGGGAAGGAGACTCCACAACCTCCCTGGGCTGCCTGTTCCACTGCTCTGGCACCCTCACAGGAAAGAAGTTTTTTCTCATGTTTAGGTGGAACTTCCTGTGTTCCAACTTGTGCCCATTGCCCCTTGTCTTGTCATAGGGCACCACTGAAAAGAGCCTGGTCCCGTTGCCCTGACACCCACCCATTAGATATTTATAGGTATTGATATTTATATAGATATTTATATAAATTGATATTTATACTGGTATTAGATATTTATAGGCGTCCCACCTCAGTCTTCTCTTCTCCAGGCTGAACAAACCCAAGTGTCTCAGCCTTTCCTCAGAAGGGAGATGCTCCAGTCCCCTGATCATCTTGGTAGTTCTCCAATGGACTTGCTCAAGCAGTTCCACGTCCTTCTTAAACTGGGGGGTCCAAAACTGGACACAGTTCTCTAAATGTGGCCTCACTAGGGCAGAGTAGAGGGGAAGGAGAACCTCCCTCGACCTGCTGGCCACACTCCTTTTAATGCACTCCAGGATACCATTGGCCTTCTTGGCCACAAGGGCACAGTGCTGGCTCAGGGTCAGCTTGTTGTCCACCAGCACTCCCAGGTCCCTCTCAACAGAGCCGCTTTCCAGTAATTCAGTCCCAGCCTGTACTGGTGCATGGGGTTGTTCCTCCCCATGGGCAGGACCTTGCATTTTCTTTTGCTGAATGTCATGAGGTTCCCCTTGGCCCAGCTCTCCAGCCTGTCCAGGTCTTGCTGGATGGCAGCACAGCCTTGTGGTGTATCAGCCACTCCTCCCAGCTTGGTATCATCAGCAAACTTGCTAAGCTTAGACTCTATCCCTTCATCCAGGTCATTGATGAATATGTTTAACAGGACTGGACCCAGCACAGACCGCTGGGGAACACCACTAGTGATGGGCCTCCATCCAGACTCTGCTCCATTGATCACAACCCTCTGAGCTCTGCCATTCATCCAGTTCTCAATTCAGCTATTTCTCCTAAACAAGTGTTAGTGTACAGTTACATAGGTAAGCAATAGTCAGTCTTTATTTAATCTTATCTAGCAATACATACCTAGATGCTTTGGATGTACTGTATGTGCTTCTTGAGGAAGCTTCTCTGTAAAGAGTGGAAGGACAGTTGTTCAGGACATATTTTAAGGACAAGCTAAGGGCTTTTTAGGCTGAGAACAATTTGTTAGCCAGTCCTTTTGTACTCAGGGCTACTAATAGGCAGAAATAACATGCCCTAGGGATGGAAAACCTCCACTTCTTGGGATTGGCACACATTGTTGGCTAAGGAAATGGTGCAAAGCAAAGGATGCAAGTGAATATCAAGTTAGAGTCTGGAGAATACTGCAAACTGTGAATACTGTGCATAGGTCTGCATAGGCGCTTGAGCTTCCACCAGACTTGACTCATCCCCCTTATCATGCACCAGACATTGGGTTTTGTAGTAGGAAAGTCCAGGACAGCTCAGGTTCACAGGGATTTGCCAAGTCACCTGCGAAGAGATGGGAAATGTAATGTAGTCTTCAGGTTTTTACTCACAGGAATAGGTCTAGCTCTGATGCTTTCTGCACTACTTGTGTCCTCAATTATGATGCAAAACAGCATCAACCATTACAACAATGACAGCTATCCAGTGAAATTACCATTTATTCCAAAAGCACAGTGGATATTTAAGTGCCAAACTTCTACAGAATTTAACTGGAAAAACAAATGTCCAACTCTGGTTTGTGCAACTGAAAATATCCTCAAAGAAAAAGTATTATCATCCTAAAATATTGTGGCTTTATAACCCTTGCTGCTGGTTTTTGTTTTAAACCAGGGTATGGTTACTGCAACAGACTTTTCATATTATTCTCTGTCCCCTATGGGGTGTGCCATCAGACAAACAGTGCACTCTAACACATAGAGAATTGTCTCATCAACATCTACAAATAGCAGAGTGACAATATGAAAAAAATGCATTTGCTCATTATATTAGCATCCCTGTTAGAAATATGGCTCAGCTCTTAAAAAAAACCCGATGTATGCATGATTATGAAATAGGACACAGTATCAGTCTATGCTCCACAGCATAGTGTATTGCCTGACAGCTAATGTGCTTTGCTGCACTGTTATTAGCTGTCTTGCTGCAATGCAGTGTATTACATAGAGTCACTCCAGTATATACGACTCTGCTCTGTCCAGCCTCTGAGTTTGCAGAGTAAATGCTGATTATCTTGAAATAGTAATAACATGATCTTCCAGTACGAGCCACAACAACGATCATATAGTTAACAAAAGCTGTGACTGTCAGCCAAATTGCATACTGAGCACAATTATTTGTGCCATTAATTGGAGTATAGCATTTCCTCTTGAGATAACAATGATTAAAATTTATGCTGGTAGGTAACTTTAGGGTAGGATTGAAAACAGAGATATTTAAATGCACATGCAAGTCACACCTTCGAGGAGAACTTGCTGATAAGCCTGACAGTTTATCACTGCTGTAATAAGGAGAAACGAAAGCAGCATCAATGTAGAACGGCAGCATCCAACAGACTGAAACCAACACTGTTTTCTAGGCAGCTCCTATAAGTTTTGTACTGCTGTCCACCTGCAGATGGCCTGATCACCTTTTATGTAAAATCAGCAGGCATAATGAGATGTTATTAGGCACTCAGTGGGAGCCTCTGTCCTTGTTTTTCAGAGGAAAAGCACCACTTGATGAGCTGTTGAAGCATTAGAGTACATTGGCCTAGATCTTCAGAGGTGCTCAGATAACTAATAGGTATTGATTTCAGCGAGCACTATGCATCTGGACACGAAGCTATTCAATCACTGTCACTATATAGTCTCTCTGTCTGTAAGGGTCATATACCATAATCAAATAATAAATCTGATCATGCCCATCACAGTCATGTCAGTACCACGAGCTAAGGTTTTGTTACTACATAAGGTTCGTCCCCATCAGGCACTGGTGTGAAGCAACCCCTACCTCTCCATAAAAGATGAGCAAAACTCAAGAATGCCACTATTCGCATTTGCTCAATTGGCTCTGCTTTTAACCATCTGTGAGTTTGGCTTTGCTGGTGCAAGCTCAGCAGTGGAGGCCTCGTCCTTTCCGGCAGCACACACTGCCCCAGCTGCTGGGTGTGGGTGGCCAAACTGTGGGGACTGGAGGCAGCGCAGTGGTGGCTGGAAGGGCTGGCTGGGGACCACAAAGACTAAATCTGAAATACTGAGATCATAATGGAAACTCCCCAAACTAGCAAAGCTGCAGAATGAACAAATCACCACCCCATTGCCAAACTGCACGCATGTGCATAAAAAAATGCAGAAATGAGCATGGACCTGTGCAAGCTGCAGAAGTCAGCAGTACTCAGCACAGTTATTCCCCATTATTCTACTGCTGGGTGAGGATTGGGAGATTAACCTTGTGCCACTTCTGCTAACCCATTTTAACCTTCGAAACTCTCAGGAAAATCACAGACATGAGCAGTCATCATGAGGAAAGAAAGTGCTTCATGTTCCCTTTTGAAAGAGAAAAAAAAAATGCTCAAAGGCTCTGAAACGGATATATTCCATCATATTTTTTGTGAGCAACATTTTAGAACCAAACCCTTACTCTGTAACATAGAATACATTCACATCAGTGAATGCAAATAACCAAGGCCTTTACTTTAGGTCTGTAACCTGTATATTATTCTTGGCCTTGAGCAGCTGATGCCAGGAGAGGACACAGACACCTCACTGCCAAAGCAGAGAAAGCTTCAGTAACCTGCTCACGTGGGATGTGCAGATCTTGGGAAGCCAGGACAAGGACTGCGAGCAAGACTGTTCTCTGCAGCAAAGCATTTGTTCTTAAAGATGTTGCATCAAAAACCTTCAGGGTGGTAATAAATTACTCTAACTTGTAGATGTTAGAGTCTGTCTTATAAAGTGTGATGACTACAGGAGGATGCTTGGCTCTGCACATAACTCTGAGCACTGCAGTATTGTGCCACTCTATGGTAAGTTCACTAAATGCGTAAAAGACCTACACACGCACATCTTTTCCTATTTCTTTGATTGTCCAAAGAGCATGTGGCATATTCCTGAAGCAGGAAAGACTGTCCCATTTTCTTCTGTGCTGCATGGAAAGCCGGAGTGCCTCTCCCAGGTGTGATATTCTACTTATCAATTAGCTGAATATATTGCTTACTTGATCCTTGCTGCATTTGTCTTCAGGAGGATCTATCAATCAGCCCTTTCAGCTCACTTTAGTTCATAGTTTAGATTGAAGAACAAAAGTTTCAAGACATGGGTCTGGATTTCTTCAGGCTCTGTAATTAAATAAGGCAATCCACAACAGAATAATCAAAGACCATGTCTAAGGATATTGTTACAAGTTTGTAAAATAGTGCCTGGGAGAGATACAGAGCAATAACTGTGAATATGGAATGTTGAAGAGATGCTGTAGGTCAGGATTTTCTTGTTGTGGGGGACAGAAATTATCATTGTGTTCTTTCTACTGGAAACCTGAGGAATGCAAAGCTAGGGCAATATACCCACAGTACTGTGAGACCCACAGAAACAGGAACCACTTGGCATTTGTTTTTAACACTTATTCTCATATCCCTGAATGTCCATTGCCCATCAGACACCAATTACTAAAGTAAACCAGCAGTGGGCCAAATCTCACATGTAACTGCTTGCTAGCTTTTTCTGCCATCTTGCCTCACTGGAAAAGAGATGTGGTGAGTCTTTGAACTAGCATCAAACAACGCATAAAATGTGTGTATAGAATGACCCTCCTGAGCTCCTTTTTGGTGCCTGGCAACGATTTCTTACAGAGGTGCATCTTAGCCATCCACCAGTTCCTGCTCTATTTGTTTTCTCTCTCTGTGTAGATTGTTTGTATTCTCCCCACACTGACTCTGTCGCTGAAATAATCTATCACAGCTATCCATCTCGCATGTCATTACTGTTATTGCCATACAGCAAGACATGGGTAGAAATATGAAATATAAAAAGACCCTCTTCTCTCGAGGAGGAAAAAAGAAACTGAAAATTGGTCATTGTGTAAGTCTGGTGTTTTCAGTCACAGGAACCTTTCCCTATTGTCTGGTGCAGAGGAAGTTGTCACATCCGTACAACTAGGGTACAGGATAGAAAAAAATCTTTGATAAATGTCAAAGCTGCATAAAGGGCTTGACCCAAGTGTCACCCTCTAGGATTTCAGCTTTGTTTTCCTGTAATTACTGTCATTCTCGAGACAGTTATTTGCACTGACTCACGAAACAAAAACAGAACACAGATAAGGAAATTACCGTGACTCAGGTTTTCAATTTGTATACAAAAGAGTAGAGTCAAATAGCCATAGCTTTCTCATGATTCAGTGTGAGGAGGTCTATGTGATCTGCTAGCACAAGCCCCTGCAGTTATACTTCCTCTAGATGGGGTTCCCAGTGACTTCACTGAAAACAGCTCTGTGCTCCCGCCCCTGAATAAGGCAATTTCCTTATTCACCTAGACTGCTTGGCCTCGCGCCTCAGCCCAGATCATAGACCAGTTCCAGTCCTCTGAATACCACATTGCACCTCTCAGTAAAAGTTAGTTTAAGGACAACGTCTTTAATTTAAACTTTGATTTTATGTGAGAGGAGTGGAGTAGTGCCTTGCTATTGGTGTTTACAGGCAAGCGAAGCCGCACATGATGTTAGGAGTTGCCAAATCCTGCAGCTCAACAGAGGCGAGGCTGCCACATCTCAATACCCCCAGGTCCAACCAGCTGCAAGGCTGAACCAGTGTTCCCAGTAAGCACAGAAACAGAAAGCACACATATATGCCGCATATATACATAAATACATCATATATACGTACATACATGGCTGGCCACAGGGATCAATGCATACAGAAAACACAGCACTCCAAAAGACACAAACAGCATCAATGGCCTCATGCAGTTCTCCCATCTGGCAGTTCAGTCTGAAGGTCCCTTATGGGGGAATACAATCATGCAAGGTTTACTCATCCAGCAGCTGAGCTCAGATACTCAGTCTGCCCAGTAGTTGTCCCAGAAACCTAGTGTCCCACCTGGACATACAAGCCCCCAAGTCTGTAGCCCTGCTCCAGCTGCTGGTATGGATGGCTCTCTGGTGCTCACACACATACAAACACACTTGCAGGCAGGTCTCGGTTGACCCCCAGACCCCACAGTTAACAGCCAGGTGGGCTGGACCCTCTGGTCCCTCCAGCAGCCAACTCAGTCTCTCCAGTCACTGACACCATGGACACATGGGCCTCTAACCCCCACTTCCACCCCAGGAGCTGTCACCGATAAATCCCCCCATACACACCTCTGTGCACAGGACAGAAACCCTCATTGAGGAAAATAGCTTGAAATGGGGTTTAGTGAGCGGCCAGGATAGACTGTACTGGTCACACACAGCCAGGCAGGTGCACTGACCAGACCCTGCTTGCATGTGACCAGCCTCTTCTGTCTCCTTATCCCACTGTTTTCCCACTCACTCCTCCCCAGACCACCTCAATCTTTTCCCCATTCTCCTCAGAACATCCCATAATAAATCCTGTGCAATCCCAAAATGCCCTTCCCCTGCCTCCCATAGTGATCCCCACCTCCCTGGCAGTCAACCCTCAGTCTGTGGGGCAATGGGGACCGTATCCTGTTGGCCTATGGTGACGGGTGTCTCCCAGCCCACAGGCTGAGGCTTCCCAAGTAATCCTGGGTGGGTAGGCTGGGGCTTGTGTCTATGATGCAGTCACTGGGCCCCCCCACCCCATCCTTGCACCCCAGGGTCCTTCATGGTGGAGCATGAGCCTTTGGGGGGGCTCCTGCAATCCCCCAGGAGCTTCTGGTCTGGGTGTTATTGGGGTCCCCCCACTGGGGACTCCTCTGCACATGGGGACCAGCTTCTTACCACATAACCTAACACAAAAAAAAACCTCTTAAATGATTTGCTTAAGGCTACACATTTATGGTGAATCAATTACTTCACTGAAAGCTTTCTGATGTTTGGTTGTTTCTGAAAACATAGCTGGTTTTTAGTTACCAAAATCTGTATTGAAATCACCTAGATTTGAAAATACTCATCTGAAGAAAGTAATTTAAGTACTCATATCCTAAAACGTGTTTTCATGTTTAAGTGGGTTTCTTTGTAAAAATGCTAATCCAGAGGACACTATTTCCTGTGACATCCTAAGTGTTTCTACCTACAGGACTGATATGAAACACCTAGGCAACTACAAACTTCACCAATGCATGAGCACTTTAAAAAGCCAAACTGTTTGGGAACATGTTGGCAAAAGGTTATTCATTCTGATGTAGCTGAACTTCTAAGTAAACCACATTTTTTATAACCTTTTAAGTTTGTTTTAATAGGAAGTTATTCTTTTTATAATAATAAAATAGGATAGGGTGTTGCTAGCAGAATCATAATTTAGTTATAGAAAACCTTTATTACAATGAGGCAGTGAAGAAAGCTTTTTACTTAAACTGAAAGGCTGTACTCCAAAGCTTATATCATATTACATAATGCCGCCAGAAAGAAATAAAACACATCTTTGCCTTGCAAAGAAGAATGATTACAATGTATGAATTGGTGATATAGGAAGTGATAGGCTCCCTATGGTCTGAGGAACTTAAGTTGCTTTGCTGAACAGCTAGGCTATTTTTAGAAACTAAGATATATGATTTATAATGTAAAGAATAACTCTGAAAAGTTACTGATCCAAGACGTATCTAAGTCACAGATGAGAAATCACAATTTGATAAGGCAGTATGGCTTTAAAAAACATTTAGTCTTAGGAGCTTGTTTAGTTTATGAAATGTCCATAGCACCGGCATAGAAAATAGCATTACTTTGACATACTTTGCATCCTCCTTTTTTTCTTTTTTTTTTTTGTTTTTTTTTTTTTTGGTTGTTCTTTTACCTTATGCTTTGGTCCTGGCAGTTACTATAATTATGCAAATTTAGTTTATTGTAATATTTAGGCAGACAACTGTTACATGCTCCAAGAAGACCCTCAGCTTTTAAGCTCTGTCTCCTCTATTCTGCTCTGTGCCTTGAATTTTTCCTGGCACTATTATGTTTTCCTTTCACCTTTCTTACCATTTCTGAAACTACTCCATGCAGCTTATGGGAAGACCTCTTACCTTCTGTTATGCTCAAAATTTTACTATGGACAGAGAGGAGAGGACACCATATATGTGAAGACAAGAATTTGATAGTTAGTAGAGTTAAAGTTTTACCAGGCTAATAATCCCATTTATTAGCTTCGTAGCAACACTGTACACTAAAAATACGAATCAATACAGAAAAACATCAATATCTGTTAAATATTTAATATAGAAAAACCTTCTTAGCACCTCCTCCGTTTCTTCGGTGTTATGCTCCCCCTGCCAGCACTATCCTGGGTTCCAACGCTGGCGTCACTGTCTGGGTGTGTCAGCATCCTGGGGTCTTTGTGTGGAGAAGGGCTGGGAGCAGAGGTGTCTTTCTCCTCTTCTCCAGGAGAGGCTGGATGGTTATCTTGATTCTCTTGGGGTCCACATGGGTTTGTTTTTTATGTATTTTCTTATCCTCTTCTCTTAATTAATTCCAAGTTACTCAGGTTTTTTTCTGGTCTCTCTGTAACCTCAAAACCTAGTTTTTCCTGAAAAAGTTTTTTTCAAGAAAGCCAGAAGTTTTCCCTCACTCTATGTTGTTCATATAATGAGCTGTTCAGAAGTTACAATTTTAAGGTAAACCATACATTTCTATATTTACCTTCATGAAAAAGAGTATGGGTTGTGGGATGTATGCTTTCTTTCCAGCCCCAAATCAGCGATGAAATTATCTTCAGATCTCACCTTCTCTGCCCTTTTCCATTTTATTCTCCCACCTCAGTTTTCTTAATTTAACTAGGAAATAAATTAAATCATAATATCATAAAACTACTGGATATACTAGAATTTAAGTCAATTATTAACATGTTGTTTGACACTCTGAATAAAACGCTTGGGCAATGCAATGTTCCAGTACCAGACTTGCCTTGCAGTATAAAATTTGTAATTGGCAACCATACTTCACAAAAGCAACATATTGGGCTTAGGCCAGGAAGGGTAACAGCCATTACATTTAAGTCTACTTACATTTCAATATTATTTTAAAGTTTATTTTTAAATTTGAAGTTGCAGTTCATTTTAAATCAATAAGGATAAATGTTCCTTGTCCCTTTTGTTGAGGGATGCATAGAAGAGCCCTACAGTACAGTACCCTCACTGTTTAAAATACAAGTAGTTTTTACCCAGCCGTTTCATATGCATTCTAGTATTTATTTAAGTTCCTGTCCCTCCATGATAGAGCATTTTAACAGACCAATAAGAAATAAAATGAGTAATCAGAAATTCATTATATTGGTCAGCAGGCTGCACAGTCTTGCCTAAACAGGAAGGTGTCTGGGTCAGGGTTTGTTTTACATAGTGTCTGTACAGTGAAAACTGGATTCCAGGCTAACTAACATTACATGGCTGTAAAGTACATCGCATCATCTGGTATAATCTCATTTCATGAATTTTGCATGTGCCAAGGAAGCTGCAGAGATTTATCTTATGAAAGTTTAAGGATGTTTAAAAATTATTTCAGCTTGCCTTCACATCCTTTTGATATTAAAGTCATGTGTCCTCATCACAAGTTCAATAAAGTCAAAGACCACCATAAAACTTTCTGTAAATGGTATGAAATACCTTTTGGTTCCACAAAATGTCACCTCTCAGTGCCCTGGTACTTAGGCTAGAAATGAAGAACATATATAGCTCATAGAAAAGTGGGGATTGCTCCTACAATTTAATGAAGTTTCTCATTTTAGCTCCATGAAAATGGGAACTTCATGAACCTTACATTATAGTTTTTTTATACACTGGTGGTTACCATAGGACTGAATTTCATCCATCTTGCATCTAAGACAGGAATATGTTTGAGGAGATAACACTACAGAGGGGGAAAACACCTGCCATCTTTCTTGTTTCTTATCTTTTTGATACTGAGATGAAGATTTGTCACTACATTTATGGTCCACAACCTTTCTAAATGAGGCATGTTACAAACACAGAACAGAGCAACCATCTCCACCAATTACTTACCCCATGTATCTATTCTAGTAAAATAAAGAGGTGGAGGCCTAAGCTCTGCTCTGCAGCTGGCCAGGGTTTGGTCACAAGCATGTTCCCTGGAATAGTTTTGGCTCAGACCTGCTAGTCCTCTCCCTGACCATGTTCAGGCACAGTTTGGAGATGGTGAGTGCCAGGAAGTGTTTCCCAAAGAATGGATGGGTGGATGGATGGATGGATGGATGGATGGATGGATGGATGGATGGATGGATGGATGGATGGATGGATGAGGCTATGCTGTTCTGACAGAGGAGACAGTTTAGCCATGCAGAGGTGAACCATGCCATATCCTCTGCCCTCTGGCGAAACAACAGTCCCTGGCACATTTCATTCAGTAGCATGGATACAACCAGATAATTCCCAGAGCAGGAGCACAGCACAAGCATGCTGCAACTGGTGCTGTGCAAAAGCTGTCCTGGGCAGCAGTCTGCATCTGTCTGCCCTGCCCAGCAATGTGTCCTGGCTTCAGCTTCCCAGAAAGTTGACAAGCTGGGGAAATGCTCAACTTGCTCACTTTTTGCCAGTGAGTAATGACTGAGATCATGCAGCGAGAATATCCTGATCTCCTTTCCCTTGTTTATCATGAAGGTGTGTATGTTCAGAACAATTGCTATAAAGGATGTACACAACATATGCATCTCTGTGTTGAGGTGATATGTGCAATATCAAATTTGTTACCGCGTAATTCAGTGGAAAACCATTCCCTGCATTTAGATTTTTCTCATTCATTTTTGTCAAGACTATTTCCCAGTCTGAGTCTCTCAACAGGTTACATCTATCAACATATGTGCTTTCAATCGCTATAATGCCTGTGGTGTCTCATAATCATTAAAAGGTTTTATACTGACATCATTCTCTAAAACAGAAAGGCATTGCTATCCATATTTTATAAATGAGGAAATGAAGTGCAATAGCCGACACAGGCCACTTAAGATGTCCATGATGAAGCTGTAAAATGATTCAGGTCCTCTGAATCCCAGTCAGTGTCCCAGGCCCTGGGAACACCATCCCCACCAACTCTATATTGTCCACCTTTGTGAGGATACAGGGAACAGTTGAGAGTGAAAAATAATGCTATCAACATTTTAATTCATATCAGAGCAACAAGCAAAACAGAGATAAATTCCTTAAACAATGCTCTTTTTGCAAAACCTATATATGGTAAAACATGCACTAGGGCTTGGCAAAAAGTGCCTTAAATCCACTTGCAAGTTTCTTTAGATTCTGTTGAATTGTTCTTGTTAAATAACAAAGCTGTTGCTTTTCCCACTGCTTGCCTGCATTTTGAGCTGTCATAGCTCTAGCGCCATGTAAGCTTTGAAGTACATTCCCTGTGAACCCAGAATGGATTCAGCAAAACTTTCAAACCTGAAGTCAGTGGGATAACTAGAGGTGCAAAGCTGGGCAAGGTAAGTACCCAGAGGAACTGTAGGTTTCAGGGTCACCCTCCAACATCCGCTGAAATCTAAAGGAATCCCTTCACTGATCACATCAGGATTCAGTTCAAGCTCATTTTCACTTCAGCTTGCAGAAGACATGAAATACAAGCAGTAATAAAGAAGCCAGTCAGCTGAGAAGGTCCATGTTTGTGGTGATTGCATACCCATTAGCGCATGATGCCATTCCTGTGCTAAGGTGGGAGTCTGCATATTCTGGGAAGCAGAGAAGATCCATGAACCAGAAGTTAAACTCAGGGACTGCTGGTAGCTGCAGAGGCAGCAAAGGCACTGCAGATGCTGGAGCACTGCAGTGGAGGTCTGTGTGCCAAGCTGGGCTATGAAGAGGCCAAACAGGCCTGACTTGATAAAGTGAGCTGTCATTTAAGAAGACATGTCATATCAATTATAGCAGAGCATGAAGCTTGGCCCAGACCAGCAAAAAATAGGACAAAGTGAAAGAAGGAAAGCACATATCTGGTTCAAAGGAATATGAATAGTCAAATGAAGACAGCTGCCACTTTACATCTCCCAGAATCTTACGAATCCATCAGAAATTACCTCAGTTGATGTAGTTAACAAGACCTCTTCCTCTTCATCACACATGCATCTTGCTTCCCTCATGTAAGTGCTACAGAAAAAAGGAAAGCCTAGCAAAGCTTTCATTTGCTTAACTAAAAATAGGCCACGGAGCAACCTGCTTAGCATCTATATCATGGGGTGATCACCTTTCAGTTGCTGTCAGCACACTTTCCCACACTGCTCCATGCTAAGCAGGTTGCTCCGTGGCAGCACACGGAGGAACAGCACAGCAGTTAGAATATTAGAATCATAGAATAGTTACGGTTGGAAAAGACCCTTAAGATCATCGAATCCAACCACTAACCTATCACTGTCAAGTCCACGACTAAACCATATCCTCAAGCACCACCTCTACCCTTCTTTTAAATACCTCCAGGGATGGAGACTCCACCACCTCCCTGGGCAGCCTGTTCCATTGCCTGAAAACCCTTTCGGTGAAGAAGTTTTTTCTAATATCCAACCTAAACTTCCCCGGTGCAGCTTCAGGCCATTTGCTCTTGTCCTATTGCTTGTTACTAGGGAGAAGAGACCGACCCCCGCCTCGCTACAACCTCCTTTCAGGTAGCTGTGGACAGCGATAAGGTCTCCACTCAGCCTCCTCTTCTCCACACTAAACAAACCCAGTTCTCTCAGATTCTCCACATAAGACACGTTCTCCAGACACTTCACCAGCTTCGTTGCCCTTCTCTGGACACGTTCCAGCAACTCCATGTCATTCTTGTAGTCAGGGGCCCAAACCTCAACACAGTACTTGAGGTGCGGCCTCACCAGTGCCCAGTACAGGGGCACGATCACTTCCCTACTCTCTCTGGACACACTACTCCTGATACAAGCCAGGATGCCATTGGCCGCCTTGGCCACCTGGGCACACTGCTGGCTCATGTTCAGCCGGCTGTCAACCAACACCCCCAAGGTCTTTTCCTCCAGGCAGCTCTCCAGCCACTCCTCCCCAGGCCTGTAGCATTGCATGGGGTTGTTGTGACCCCAGTGCAGGACCCAGCACTTGGCCTTGTTGAATCTCATACCATTGGCTCCAGCCCAACGATCCAGCCTGTCCAGGTCCCTCTGTAGGGCCTTCCTGCCCTCCACCAGATTGACACTTCCACCCAGCTTGCTGTCATCTGCCAATTTACTGACGGTGCACTCAATCCCCTCATCCAGATCATTGATAAAGATATTAAACAACACTGGCCCCAAAACTGAGCCCTGGGGAACACCACTAGTGACTGGCCATAAACTGGATTTAACTCCATTCACCACCACTCTCTGGGCTCGGCCGTCCAGCCAATTTTTCACCCAGTGAAGAGTACATCTGTCTAAACCATGAGCTGTCAGCTTTTCTAAGATGATGCTGGGTGAGACAGTGTCAAAGGCTTTGCTACAGTCCAGGTAGACAATATCCATAACCTTTCCCTCATCCACTAGGTGGGTCACCCTGTCAAAGAAGGAGATCAGGTTGGTCAGGCAGGACCTCCCTTTCATAAACCCATGCTGGCTGAGCCTGATCCCCTGATTGTCCCACACGTACTGCATAATGGCATTCAGGATGATCTGCTCCATGACCTTTCCTGGCACCCAAGTCAGGCTGACAGGCCTGTAGTTCCCCGGATCCTCCTTCTGACCCTTCTTGTAGAGGGGCGTCACATTCGCTAGCTTCCAGTCATCTGGGACCTCCCTGGTTGACCAGGACTGGTCATAATTGATGGAGAGTGGCTTGGCGAGCTCCTCTGCCAGTATCCTTGGGTGGATCCCATCCAGCCCCATGGACTTGTGAACATCCAGGTGAAGGAGCAGGTCAGTGACTGCCACCTCTTCAACAGCTGGGACTTCATTCTGCATACTATCTCCATCTCCCAGCACAGGGGCCTGAAAACCCAAGGACACCAGTCTGACTATTAAAGACTGAAGCAAAGAAAGCATTCAGTACCTCAGCCTTCTCCTCATCTTTCATGGCAAGGTTACCTTCCACATCCAACAAAGGAGGGAGATTCTCCCTGGCCCTCCTTTTGTCACTGATATATTTATAAAAACATTTTTTGCTATCTTTAATGTCAGCAGCCAGTTTAAGTTCCAGCTGGGCCTTTGCCTTTCTAATCTTTTCCCTGCATAACCTCACAACATCCTTGTAGTCCTCCTGAGTCACCTGCCCCTTCTTCCAAAGGCGGTAAGCTCTCCTTTTTTTCTTGAGTTCCAGACAAAGCTCCCTATTCCGCCAAGCCAGTCTTCTCCCCCACCTGCTCGACTTACGGCACATGGGGATGGCCTGCTCCTGTGCCTTTGAGACTTCCTTCTTTAATAACATCCAGCCTTCCTGGACTCCTTTGCCCTTCAGGACTGCCTCCCAAGGGACTCTGTTAACCAGACTCCTTAACAATCCAAGGTCTGCCCTTCTGAAGTCCAACGTAGTGGTTTTGCTGACCCTCTTCTTTACTTCTCCAAGAATTGAAACCTCTATCATGTCATGGTCGCTGAGCCCAAGACAGCCTCCAACCACCACATCACCCACCAGGCCTTCTCTGCTTGTAATCAGCAGGTCCAGCGGGGCACCTCCCCTGGTTGGCTCGCTTACCAGCTGCGTCAGGAAGTTATCTCCCACACACTCCAGGAACCTCCAAGACTGCTTCCTCTCTGCTGTGTTGCATTTCCAGCAGATATCTGGTAAGTTGAAGTCTCCCATGAGAACAAGGGCTAGAGATTGTGAGACTTCAGCCAACCACTTGTATACTTCATCTGTCTCCTCATCCTGGTTGGGTGGTCTATAACATACTCCCACCAGGATGTCTGCCTTATTATCCTTCCCCCTGGTCCTTACCCATAAGCACTTAACCTTATCATTACTGTCATTGAGTTCTGGACAGTCAAAACACTCTCTAACATACAAGGCTACCCCTCCACCTCTCCTTCCTTGCCTGTCCCTTCTAAAGAGCTTGTAGCCATCCATTGCAGCGCTTCAGTTGTGCGAGTCATTCCCCCATGTTTTTGTGATTGTGACCACATCATAGTTTTCCTGGCGCGCAATGGATTCCAGCTCCTCCTGTTTATTGCCCATGCTGTGTGCATTGGTATAAATGCACTTCAGTTGATCTATGGATCTCATCTCCAACACAGGCATGCCACCCCTATGCTTATCCCTAGCAAGCTTGGTTTTATCCCCTTCCTCCTTTCTATCTAGTTTAAAGCCCTCTCAACAAGGCCGGCTAACTCCTGAGCCAGAATCCTTTCCCTCCTTTGTGACAGGTGAACCCCATCTGTCTCCAGCAGGCCTGGTGCCATGTAAACTGCCCCATGATCAAAAAACCCAAAATTCCACTGCTGGCACAAGCCTCTGAGCCACGTGTTAATGAGACGGGGCTTCCTGTTCCTTTCCATATGCCTCCCAGCTACCAACGGGATGGAGGAAAACACTACCTGCACTCCTGATCCTTTCAGTAATTGCCCCAGTTCTCTAAAGTCCCTTTTGATTGTCTTTGTACTTCTTTCAGCTACCTCATCACTGTTGACGTGAAAAACCACTAGCAGATAATAATCGGATGCTTTTACTAGCCTAGGGAGCTTCCTGGTAATGTCTCTTATCCTTGCCCCAGGGAGGCAGAAGAAGCAGAATTACCTATGGGATGGGTCCGGCTGGCATATCGGGCCCTCTCTTCCCCTCAGAAGGGAGTTGCCTATGAAGGGAGTTGCCTGAATCTGTGGCAGAGTGTGGAGGGGAAGCTGTGGAGACAAGGGAAGCAGCACAGACAGCATTAGTCACACCAGGAGGCAGGCAGAGGAAATGGAGCAGGAATGGAAACAAACAAGCAAACCCCGCTCAAGGCTGGGCCGCGCACAGAACAAAGGTCCAACTACAAAACAATTTATAGCACTGTAAACAAGAAAGAAAAATATTCTGCACATGGAATGAGGGAAACAGCTGTGACCATTGCTGTGTTCTCACACCCTCCCAAACAGTGACATCCCCTCAGTGGTGTTTCACAAGCATGCACTGAATTCCCTTGGGAGGGAAGCAGTGGCCAGGGCCAAGGACACTTTACTTCCTAGCCTGCGTTAGGACCTGTGCAAAACCTGGCACAGGTTGACATGCATTGGTGCACTTGATATGCATCTCAGCAGCCATGCCGGTCTGGCATGGGGCTCTGCATTCTCTGTATTTCCCATTCCAGCTCATATCCTAACTGCTAAATGGAAAGAAGCAAACTTCATATCACTCTGGATATCCTGTGGGTTTTGGTGATGAGCCTTTGGGGCTTGGAAGGCAAAAGTTGTTTAGTTCAGAAGGCATAAGACAAAACTGTAGTCTGGATGATGAAAAGATGTATTCCCCTCCAAAAAGAGCACAAAGTGTCACCTGAATCCCACAGAAAAAGAGACTGAAATGTGAAATAATTTTTCTCTAGGGCTGAGGACATGGGCTTTCTTTGTCTGAAAAATGAATGTAATACCTCACATAATGAAATAAACATATCTAAAGAATCTAAAGCCATGGTTAAGGACAAGAAGCAATGACTCAATATCTTGGTAAAAAAATATTGCCCCAGAAATTTAATATTTTACACTTACCATATTCTTCCAAAGTACCTGTAACTCAGCACTACCTGAGATTCAGTAGCAGACAGAACAGTCAGGAGACCTGATCCTGCTCACTGGTTCCGGTGGTCAATGCTGCTCATGCTCTGGGGTCATCTGGAATTTTCCCACTGGCTTCACCATGGCCAAGAGTCACCACAGACCATAGACAGTGCTGCTTTGCTGCAGAACCCACCTCAGATACAAGAATAAACCTGTAATATGTAGAGTCATGCAACCTTCACACCAGCAACAAAATTCTTTGTAGCACCTACTTGACTATTGTATTCCAGTGCTTCTGAAGAAAAATGAGGTCATTTCCATTTTTTGCATCATTGTAAATCCCCCTTCTCCCTCAAATGACATAATATTTTTTTTTCTGCTCTAGAGAAGTTTGCCTCAGTTCTGGGAAACCAGACACCCATCCCATGGCAGACATAGGTTTCAGGTCACTCTGGAGACACGTTAGACTGTCTAAGCACCATTTCAGTCCTCAAGCCCTCTGCCCAGCTACAGCCTAACTTTACAGCAGCCTAGAGTGTAAACTGATAGCAACACCATTAGGTGCTTATGTTTATGTCTGTGCAGTTGTTCCAACCCGCCCACAATGTGTCCCCTGGTGAACAGCTCAGGGCTCACATCACAGGTTCAATGCCCCACTACTGATCCCCTTTGAGGTTAAATGTTGACAGTGCCCTTCCTGTTCTCAAAAACACAGCCAAGTAAATCTCTTGGAGCAGGTTCAGTCCAAGAACTCAGTGACAGTTGGTGGGGATGTACACTCTGCTTGCTTTCTCTCTGGAAAGAAATACAGAAGAACACGCAGAGGGCAAGCCATGGGTTATTCAATTATGCCCCAGCAGAGATGATGGGAAAGGAGGGAGGACCCAGACACATCTATGAGTCACACTGGCAATAGCCTTTGAGGTCCTTCATGGTAAAGGGTTGACCTGGGTCAAACTCCAGCAGCCAAAAAGGATGCATTGACTGGGAATTCCAAGTGCAGCTGGGTATCCACTGCTTTTAAATAGTAGGGATTTGTGAGGGGTCACGTTTAACTCATTTTCTCTGAAAATTCCCTCCTTACATGCCTATATGTCTTCTTGCATTGCACAGAGGAGTCCACATGCTGTACTGAAGGTAGAGGGTTTTCCTGGCTGGCAGTAATAGCTGGTCACTGCAGCAGCTAAGGTCCTGATTGATTCTGTCAAAATAAATACACTAGAAATTATTATAATTGAACGCAAAAGGCTCAAAAGTCAAGAAAAAGACAACTAAGTGTCGAAAGTGTAACAGCCTATACCTCAGTGCTGATGATTGTAAGAATATTTTGCATTAATTTAGAGGGAGGGGAAGAGAAAAAAAAAAGGGTAAAGTAGACTGAAACTCAACCTGATGTTTTAGTGTGATTTTCCTTGTAGTGAGGTCTACCAGACTGTGAAAATCATCCCAAGGGAAGTGGGATGATTGACTGAGTAATGTAATTGCTGCATTTTGTGCCTTTGGTAAAGCCTGAGAACCTGTCTCTGAACTGAGTCCAATCCAGGATGCGCCTCTCTAGCGAAAGCAGAATGTTTAATAAAGCTGCCAGAATATTTACTTAATTTTTGCAGATTTAATGCCTCTAAGTTGAACAAGCATGTCATATACTTGCAAGCCAAAGCACCACTTTTAGGTTTTGAACTAGAGCTATTCCCTGGAGTATGGGTAAACGTGTAAAACTCTTTTGTTTTTTTCATCCCCATAGCTGTTTTATTCTTCCTCTCTCCAGACTCTCATTTAATTAGGTATTTGACTCCTAAGTAAATACTCGCTACACTCGTCCTTCCCATGTTTGGGATCATGGCAGCCAGTGCTCACAGCTCAGCTTCTGATATATACATTCAAGGTGGACATGAACCAAACAATGCAAAATGGTTGCTGATTTTGATCAAACAAATATTGAACTCAACATCTGGCACCTGCCTAATCACATGTGCACAGAGAAAAATTAAGTCAGAAACATTCAAAAGTAATCTAAAGAGTAATTTCACCTAACCTCTTGGGGGATTAAAGAATAGCAGTGAGGATAATCATACCTGGATCTTAGCTAGCATGTTTTGTCCATAGAGCTTAAAGAATTTTACAAAGCAGGTATAAGAAGCTCACAATTTAAAATGAAGAAACAAATGCATAGACTATTCTGTGATGTGCAGGGGATGTGAAGAGGGTGTACTGTGGGCCCTCATGGCAAAGTTGCTCATGTGAAAACAGATTTTATATTTAGGACCTATTTTTCAGATCTCCTTTTCCAGAAATTAGCAATTTCCACCAGCTCTGGTAAATTATAAACACAATGGCTTTACCATCCCCACCCAAGACAGCACTGACTCACTAATACTGAGCACCGTCCAGCTTGTAGGAGTCTGGGTCGATCAGCTTCTAGGTGGCTGTGGAAAGCTGCTTCTGTACTGGTAGACCTGTCTCACTGCAGGCTGACACAGAGCTAGCTTGTCCTGCACCCACTCTCACACAGAAATCCTGGAGGTCTGATGATAGCTGCAAGCCTGCTGTGGCCCCACTGCTCTGTGACCCCGAGCCTTTCGTGAGCACAGGGGAATACACAACCGTCATAACTTCAGTCAGGCACCTCATACATAAAGATGGCCAGTTAGATGTAGTTGAATACACTGCAAAATTTGAGGACCATGAGCTGCCGTCAACACTCCCTTCACTTCATTATAAACCCTGAATTTAAATTCTGCTGATGATACACAGTTTGCCTTGCTGCTGATACCTGGATGTGCTGTTGATTGCGATGGAAACAGTGGTGAAAAAAAATTCGTGTCTCTGAGAGGTTTGAGAACACTCCTGCTTAGGGCTTGTGAAAGCTTTTGTGATTCAAAGCAGGACAACTCACTGAGGGGTGCATATGAGGACCCTGCAACAAGCTCCCAGCCCAGAAGTCATAGCAACTGGTGTGGTGAGAAGAGTGCAAGCATGAAGGCAATTGCAAAGAGTTTGGGTGGTGTGTGGCTTGCAAGCGTGAACAGTTCTGCCTGGGTCAGGCTAATGCACTTCTCAAAGTACTGTTTCTACAATGAACTTTATTCTTCAGTGAACAAATATAACACATTTCATCTTCAGACATACTGCATACTGTGGCTTAATATTGTTCTCTGTGTTGACCTCCAAGATCTACCTCAAATTCAGTTTTTTTCAGTTTTAATCTCCTACACAATCAGTTTAGACTAGTCAGGGTAAGTACTGAACACTCCCACTATACTGCAAACTACCTTTCTGTTTACCTGACTGGCTCACCCTGGGATATGTCCCTGTGTAACTATGGGTGGGATCATTTCTGCAGACAATATAGCAAAACAAAAAACCCATTCTGCCCATACTTGTATTTTGATGACGAATGACAATACCTCTTTGACTGGCAAGTTTCTGGCATGCTCTGTGTTACTAAAGATAGGACTTAGCTAATTTCATGCATCTTGAGTTGGCTGTCTAGTCCAAGCTGGTTGTCTGAGCTCTTTATAGTCAGTAGAAAAAGATAAGTGCCTCCAGAGAGAAATTTGTGGTCTTCTGAACAGTCCTCCTCTGTCTTTACAGTGACTCAAGAGGGAACTGAGATTACCTGAAACAAGATGCTTTGGACACCTGGAGTTAAGGGACCTGACTTCCACCCACCTAGCTGACTGCCAACAGTTTTTTTATATCTGCCCAATTCTTTGCTTGTTACCAGATCTAGGCTGAGAAAGCTCCTCACATTTCCCAGTTTATTTTGTTGTGTGTGTTTTTTTCAGGATAAACCCTCAAAACTTCAAATATTTCTGAACAACTGGACGGCACTTGGTTCCTGTTCCATGTTTGGTTCATTGCCCCACAAACCACCCCTGCCAAAGTTTGCTTACTGCACTTGAGCCAGGCAGGGTCCTGCCTGCTTTTGAAGGTGTTCCAGTTCATTTCTGAAGGATGGGAAGAAAATTAATTTCTTTCACTATTAATATTTTGAATCCCGATCTCTGTCCCCTGACCTCTAGTTAGATTAATACACAGATGAAAGTAGCTCACCACACGATGTCAAGAGCGCAGCTCTTCACAGTTAAAGTCTGATTCCACCTTGGGAAAATCAGTCTTTCTTTGTGTTTTATCATTCCTCCCCAGACAACTTCTTCTTTGCTGCCATCAGAGGTCCAGATTCTGCTTACATTAACGAAGGTAAGGCAGCACTGTCTATCACCTAAGCTTATCTTATCTTGACATTAACTCTTCTTACATGTAAAGTAAACATGAATACGATCAGAATCAAACAGGAAAAACAAATAGGGAAATCAGATGTTGTTTCTTTTGTTATCTTTCAATACTTGGGAGAGTTTATCATTCTTTTTTCTAATTGGCATTAAAGGATCAGGCTACAATTTTGCTGCATCAAAGCTTCTTCAAATACCACTCAATTGCATTCCTTTGTCTTTACTCAGAGACCTACACAAAAGTAATAAATTATTTTCTCTCTGAGAACTGCAACAGCTCAGGACAATTGATTTAATCACAGCTCCTGGTTCTTATTGTGTTACTCTGATGCTACTCCAGCACTCCTGTGCTGATGACTTAGAAGTAAGCTTTCTACATCCCCAAATCATTTTGGGTTTTGAGTTAATTTAGTATTCAATGCACAGTTATGACAAAGACAAATACGTGGCTGTGGTCACTGTCAGCTGTGTCTACACTGTGCTATTAATCTGAAGCAATATATTTTGTGTGCACAAATTATTCTGTTTACCTGTTTTTGTTTACTCTTATGTTTCCTCTTAACTGAACTCAGAATCTTTTTCTCCATATTTTACATCACTGGCATTTCATGTCCTTGTACACACCTGTTCTTTTCCTGGACCGCATCACAAGCGTGACCAGCAGGTCGAGGGAGGTGATTCTGCCTCTCTGCTCTGCTCTGGTGAGACCCCACCTGCAGTGCTACACCCAGCTCTGGAGCCCTCAGCACAACAGGACATGGAGCTGTTGGAGCGGGTCCAGGGGAGGGCCACAAAAATGATCCGAGGGCTGTAGCACCTGTCCTATGAAGACAGGCTGAGAGACTTGGGGTTGTTCAGCCTGATGAAGAGAAGGCTCTGGGGAGACCTTATTGTCGCCTTTCAGTACTCAAAGCTGGACTATAAGAAGGATGGGGCAACCTCTTTAGCATGGCCTATTGTGACAGGACAAGGGGTAATGGTTTTAAACTAAAGGAGGGTAGGTTTAGACTGGATATTAGGAAAAAATTTTTTACTGTGAGGGTGGTGAAGCACTGGAACAGGTTGCCCAGAGACCCAGTGGAGGCCCCATCCCTAGAGACATTCAAGGTCAGGTTGGACGGGGGTCTGAGCAAGCTGATCTAGTAGAAGATGTCCCTGCTCACTGCAGGGCAGCTGGACTAGATCACCTCTATAGGCCCATTCCAACCTAAACCATACTATGATTCTATCATAAGTAAATAAAACTCTGAGCACTAGATGTGCCCATTTCATTGGAAGCACGATCACTGATAATACACTTGTTTTGGGTGCCTAGCTCCATGAAACATACCCATTTTATTACATGCAGTATAAATTCATTCGACAATGATTATCTTGAAAAAAAGGCCTTCAGAGTTGGCAATCCCTTATAACATATGAGGCAACCACATGACATTTCTAAAAGCTTTCCTTTTTTTGCCAATTTCCAGATGCCAGAAACATCCAGATGCTGGAGAAACTGTTTCAATGGAGAGAGTGCAACTCATCTGTGAGGAATGGGGAGTGATTAGGACACATTAAAAAGTCAAACAAACAAAATGGAAGAAAGTGCAAATGATTGAGAATGGATAGGTCCAGCACTAGGATGCAGAAATGGTCTTGCAGCTTATTGACAGCCACATGAGCTGCAAGTGTAGTGAGCAAAGATAAAAATTAAGATTCAGCTAGTATTCATAAAATCATTCATAGAATGTCCTGGGTTGGAAGGGACCCACAAAGATCATCAAGTCCAACTCCTTTGCCTGCACAGGACAACCCCAAATTTACACCATATCTCTGAGGGCCTTGACCAAGTGCTTCTTAAATAACATCAGGCTTGGTGCCATGACTGCCTCCCTGGGGAGCCTGTTCTAGTGCTCCACCACCCTTTTCATATTGCTGAAGAGAATTGGCTTGTCTCAGATGCACTCATGTATTAAAATTAAGATCAGCATGGATCAGCAAGTGTTAGTACAAATAATATTTTATACTGCTTTTGAATAGTAAACCTTTGTTGGAAGGATCATCCTTTGGTCTTTGTTAGTATAGAGCCTGGCACTCTAGGGCGTTGATGTATGGCAGGTATTCTCTGAAATTACTGCAATAACAATTACAGTAGCAATGGTATGTTAGACTTCATGGACTTTCTCAGTGCCCTCCTCTGCCAGTGGTGGTAGACTACAAGTCAGTCCTTTCTGCATGGATTATGTAAATAAACCCTTTTACCAAGCATTTTCCCCTGCCCTTGTGGCAGGATAGAAGGGAACAACTGCTGTCTGCTTTTCTTCCTGCTTACAGCAAAAGTAGCAAGAAATTTTGTAGCTCTATGTAACCTTCATTAGAAAGAGGCTCTCTGGGTATTTTTTATGTGTGCTGAGAGTCATATCACTTGTTTTTAGATATCTGTGCATTTAGAATCTAATATAAGTTAATTACCTAGGACTCCTGTAAGAGATAGAGAACTCTTTAAGAGAAGAGATTTCAGTAGTGCCCAAGGGCAGGACAAGGGCAATGGGCACAAGTTGGAACACAGGAAGTTCCACCTAAACATGAGAAAAAACTTCTTTCCTGTGAGGGTGCCAGAGCAGTGGAACAGGCTGCCCAGGGGGTTGTGGAGTCTCCTTCTCGATATATTTAAAACCCACCTGGATGTGTTCCTGTGCCCCCTGCTCTGGGTGTCCCTGCTCAAGCAGGGGGGGTTGGACAAGATGATCTCCAGAGGTCCCTTCCAACCCCTACCATTCTGTGATTCTGTAAAAGAACTTAATCCTTTAAATGAACTCTCATCGGGCTTGAACTTGGCTTACTTAATGGGTCATGCCATGATACTGCATGGTTCCCAGATCATCCCCAGATCAGGGATCTATGTGAGCCCAAATGCACAAATTACAATGGAAAAATCATGCTTGTAGATGATCTTATAAAGTATAGATTATTTGTAATTAACCTTATTTAGCATGTATAGGGTATCCTATGTTAAATAGACTTCATTTCACAACATTGTCCTACCAAGTTTATTTGCCAAATATCACATGCACAGGCAGAATGGAAGGTTTAAAACAAGCAGGAAATTATTTTTTTGCATTAGGATTGTAAACATACTTATTTGTCATATTGTACTGAGTTAATGGGTCTTATATTTCGCTATTTGATCGGTCTTAGATTTTGCTATTTGGTCAGTCAAGAAAAAATCTAAGCATAAAAATACTATCTTGCTGTTTCTGAATGGTGACACGTTTTTCTGGTATTGAGATCCTCCCACTAATCGCTGCAAGAATACTTAGTGCTTTTCACCTCTAGACATCAGTTTACTTTATACGTTTGTGCTTTTACAAATTTTGAAACTGGAGATATCTGGGGGCCTGTCCATGCACCTAGGCCCTGATGAAACTGTGAACTGAAGTAGTCTGGTCCTCCCATGGTGGACTGCCTCTGCTATCCACACTCTGGCTCTGATGGAGGGTACAGCAGTAGCTGCAGTGTTGTGCCTCCATCATCCCAGTCTGGTACAACGCTGCGCTCTAGTGCAGTGCCCCATCAGCCTCCCAACTGCATTCACTTCTGCACTTCCCCAGCTATGTAATTTTGATGCTATATGGGTAGCTTTACATGACAGTGTGGCGTTTTGCCCCTTAACCTCCCTCATCTAGAATCACCTCATGTATGCCTGGCTTTGCACTACTTTCCAAAAATTTGTATCTTATTGCTGCTTTGCAACAGCTATTTCCCTGTGGAAGCTGTTAGGGAGGACTCCTACACATCGCTTAGGTACACTGAAAAATGCTGAAAGCCATTTTCATCCCCACCTGCTACCTCCCTCAGTCTTCTGAGTTAAACCTTACCCTGTGTGTTAGGCAGTGCTGCATTAGTTCTCCCTGTGTCTGTGGAGGACTCTGCAAACCCACGTATGAGACATGACATTCTCAGCAGCAGTAAGCTCTGGTGGTGTGAGTCTGTCTGAGCATAGGAACAGGCTGGGGGATATTCATTTTCAGAGGCAGCTGCCTGGCTTTGACTCGCAGCAAATCATGTGTGTGTCCCTAAAAGTCATGTTGAAGGGAAAAATTATATACAGTCCCTAATATGTAGCACTATCCCTTTCTATTTCTTCCAGTGTTCAGAGAATGAGACTTTCTTTTTAAACCTCTGTCAGCCCACATTTTTGCCTCCTGTTTCAGTCTGGAAGGGTGCAGTGCTGGCCTTTAGGCCCTGAAGGAAACGTAAGTAGGAAATATTTAACATTTTGCAATCATAATAGAGTTGTTCTTTATTGTTTAGATTCTGTGAACAAATCTGGAAGGACTTGAGGATCTAACTCCCCAAAACATTCGCTACACAATAGAGGTGAATCACAGTTTCCAGGCTCCAGGAGCTAAAGCCTGTTCAGACTAATCCATTGATATTGTGCATTGCTCACAAATAAAGCCTCTTTTTACCCCTCTCCTCTCAGAGCATCTAATTCAGGCTTCTACATATGAAAAGCTTTTCTGATTCCTGTAATTTGTATGAGATGGATTCAGTAGGATTGTTTTTTCCTGTCTTTAATTACTTCCTCATCAGCTCAGTTCACAATGCTCCAAAACCACAGCAATAGTATCCTTCAGCATTTTACTTTATCTTTCTGTGAAAAGAAAAACTCTGATCTGATTCTACCCATGATGGTAGATGGTGGTTTATTTTACTGCTGCAGAATGACAGCATATGCACATAGAGACTTATCAAATAATATTCACACATGAACAAGCAACTGCAGGTATTGGCACTGTCAAAGGAAAGCTGTCAGGAAAAGATCATGTTGTCATAAAGCAAGAGAAGCTACAAATCAAATTAGATGCTGAGAATATTGAATGCATTAGAACTAAATAGTTCTTTGCTTTTAAGAAACTTGATATGCCTATTTTTTTCATATGCTAAAAACCACACATAATTCAAATTAATACACTTATAAATTATTTTAAATAATAAATAAATGTTAAGAGTATGCTACAGGTCTAAGCTGTACACATGGTTATAAGTATACCATGTACATAAGCATCATGATAACTGGCAAACTATTGACCTGATGAAGTCTATAATAATTCATTATTTATTGAAATATCTATTAATCATCCATTAAGCCATTACATATTAATTGTTTATTTATTATAGTATGCATTATATAACATACATTATACAGTATATGTTATATATATTATATTTGTTTATTTATATATCATATATATTTAATTATGCCACTTAAGAAGCCTTAATAACATGAAAAAATGCCTCCTTTCCTACTTGTGCAGTAGTGACTCAGGAGATAGCTTCAAATGTTATTTAATAACTTTTACGATGGAGCAGAGTATTTCATGTTATGAGATGATCTGAAAGGAATATAATATTAAGTATTTGTTTTGCATAATTGAAAAGGAAAACACAATATGGGGGTATACATGTTGATTTTTCATTACTAAGAACTACACAGTAAGATGGGAGGAAAACTGGGAAAAAGAAAAGACTTTCTCATTTATAGGTAATTCTATCACTTACTAGCAGAAATAACACAAGATCTCATTACCTCGTTGTTCCTCACACCTGTACAAGGAAATTAAAAGCAATAAAAGCTTCTGGACAACACAAATAGAAATGTGTATTTGGAGACACTATGCAGTCTCCAGCAGGGTGGTTTGCCTTACATGTTTTGATATACCATTCAGCTTTAGAGCCATCATAATATTTCGTGTTTGCTAGGCAGCTTTTATTCTAGAAGCTCAAAGCCTGTTACAAACAGAACTACTCTTTCAGAGTAGGCTGGATAATTATATATTGGCATTACTATTTCACAGACTGGCAAAAGAAACCAGCACCTTGCTCAAAGTCATAGAGATAGTTGAGATAGGAGCACCGCCCTGGGTAATTTTAGCAGTGATTCAGAGCAAAACTTCAGTAGATGCTTCAGCCACTGAACATGCTTCATGCCAGTGAAGGTCAGTAAGATGCACCCCCGCTCAGTGAGCCTACTGAGCAGGCTCCTGTCCAGCCTCAGGACTGTCATGCCTCCTTCTTTTCTCAGATGTGATGCAGATGTCAAAATAAAGCAGTTTAATCTCTCTGCTGCTGTTCCCGCTGCATATTATTCCTCTTAATGATATGTCAGCCACAGCTACAACCTGAGGTCTCCAGACAACATCCAGCATGCAGATAGACAGACAGTTTCCTCTAATTTACATTTCACCTCTACACCCAGCAGACTGCAAATAAAATAATGTAATTTAAAAATGTGTTTGCTTGGTTTAAGAAAAAGCAAATATACAAGAGCTGCCTAATTAGGCAAGAAGCTAAGGCTGTGCAGATGTTTTCGTCTATTCTTGTGCTGTCAGAAAGCAAACAACCCTATCACAGAAATTTGGAGTAATTTTTTAGTGTTCTTTGCAATTATATAACAGAGAGCTCTTCGGAAAACAGCCCTTATTAATTGAACCATATATAGATGCCTCCCTGAGGGCAAGGTAAAGAACATTGTACTCACTATGGACAGGACACTGGCCAGATGGGATTCAAAAATTCTCGTATAAGCTCATAAAATACATATTCATGTTTCAGTCCTTGTTATAGCAATTCTTGAGAGGAGTGCATTGAGATACTTGTAATCTATTAGGTAAACCTGTATTCCAGGCCTGTGCAAAACTCTTTTCAATTCTGTGCAAGACAATGGGTCTGCAAAATGCAAGTGAAAGACAGATATAAATAATTTGCATTTTTAAGAGTAAATCATAGAATCATAGAAAAATTAAGGTTGGAAAACACCTCTGAGATAATCAATCCAACCATCAACCCTACAGCACCATGCCTCCTAAACCATATCCTGAAGTGCCATGTCTACATGATTTGTGAACACCTCCAGGAATGGTGAGTCCACCACCTCCCTGGGCAGCCTGTTCCATTGCCTGAAAACCCTTTCGGTGAAGAAGTTTTTTCTAATATCCAACCTAAACTTCCCCTGGTGCAGCTTCAGGCCATTTCCTCTCATTCAATCACTAGTTACTTGGGAGAAGAGACCAACACCCACCTCACTACAACCTCCTTTCAGTTAGCTGTGGACAGTGATAAGGTCTCCACTCAGCCTCCTCTTCTCCAGACTAAACAAACCCAGTTCTCTCAGATTCTCCACATAAGACACGTTCTCCAGACACTTCACCAGCTTCGTTGCCCTTCTCTGGACACGTTCCAGCAACTCCATGTCATTCTTGTAGTCAGGGGCCCAAACCTCAACACAGTACTTGAGGTGCGGCCTCACCAGTGCCCAGTACAGGGGCACGATCACTTCCCTACTCTCTCTGGACACACTACTCCTGATACAAGCCAGGATGCCATTGGCCGCCTTGGCCACCTGAGCACACTGCTGGCTCATGTTCAGCTGGCTGTCAACCAACAGCCTGAGGACTTTCTCTCCAGGCAGCTCTCCAGCCACTCCTCCCCAGGCCTGCAGCGTTGCATGGGGTTGTTGTGACCCCAGTGCAGGACCCAGCACTTGGCCTTGTTAAACCTCATACCATTGGCTCCAGCCCAATGATCCAGCCTGTCCAGGTCCCTCTGTAGGGCCTTCCTGCCCTCCACCAGATTGACACTTCCACCCAGCTTGCTGTCATCTGCCAATTTACTGACGGTGCACTCAATCCCCTCATCCAGATCATTGATAAAGATATTAAACAACACTGGCCCCAAAACTGAGCCCTGGGGAACACCACTAGTGACTGGCCATAAACTGGATTTAACTCCATTCACCACCACTCTCTGGGCTCGGCCGTCCAGCCAATTTTTCACCCAGTGAAGAGTACATCTGTCTAAACCATGAGCTGTCAGCTTTTCTAAGATGATGCTGGGTGAGACAGTGTCAAAGGCTTTGCTACAGTCCAGGTAGACAATATCCATAACCTTTCCCTCATCCACTAGGTGGGTCACCCTGTCAAAGAAGGAGATCAGGTTGGTCAGGCAGGACCTGCCTTTCATGAAGCCATGGTGATCCCCTAATTGTCCTGCACTTGCTTGGTATGCTCGCTGAAGATGAACTGCTGCATAATCTTCCCTGGTACCGAGGTCAGGCTGACAGGTCTGTAGTTCTCCAGATCCTCCTTCCAGCCCTTCTTGTAGATAGGGGTCACACGGGCAAGCTTCCAATTGTCTGGGACCTCCCCTGTTAACCAAGACTGCTGATAAATGATGGATAGTGGCTTGGTGAGCTCCTCTGCCACCTCCCGCAGTACTCTTGGTTGGATACCAATAGATTTCTGAGTGTCCAGGTGGTGCAGCAGGTCATAAACCGCTTCTTCCTGGATTATGGGATGTTTATTCTGCTCTGTGCCCATCTTCCAGTTCAGGGGGCTGAATACCCTGGTGATAACTGGTCTGACTATTAAGGACTGTAGCAAGGTTTTCTATTAGTCCAGGAAAGCTTTTAAATTACTTTTGTCAAAATTCAGGTTAATGTCATTGTTTATTAGATTATTTTTTTTTGAGTGTGTTATTGTAGAATACTACAAGCACTGTATCCTTTTTAGTTCCATGGTTACAGGTATCATGGATTCTTAGTTCTGCTCTTAGACATGTACGTGTTGAAATAGCTGAATAATAGTTTCTATTGTGAAATGGCCAGTAAGCTGCTCAAGTCTCTCTGAAAGCCCTGGATTTCTGCATCAGCTCTGATTATGGCCACTTAGTATCTCTCATCCCAGATAGCTATCTTAGTTTAAAAACGCTACAGATTCTTGTGACCCAGACTTTGTCTTCAGTGCCTAAAATTAGTTTTTAAACCTCTCCTTTGTCTGGTTATTAGACACTCTGGTTAACAAGTCCCATTGAACTGTAAAGGATCTTTAGGTGTATGGCATATTTCAAAATGTCAGGCTGCTTTTACCTAAATACTAATCACATATTTCAGATCAGATAATTGAAACTCACAGCACTCTGAAAAATATGGTTATCCTTATTTTAGGTTACTGAAGAATATCCAAAGCCAAGCAAAAAGTATGGCTAGCTTACAGTTTTTTCATACATATAGCTAAAAATAACATTTGCATCTTTTCCTTAACCACTCTTCCCGTTGAAATCCTTCTCACAACTGCCTTTGTCAATCAAACCCAATCCATCTATAACTCTGAAAGACCAATGTTATGTGCTGTGTAGGAGGCATGCCTTTCCGCTGGAGATGTTCATACTGAGTACCCGAAGGTGTAGAACAAATTCTCTGTCAACAATATACACTGAGGGACTAATGAGTCATCTGAGTACCAGTACATATTTTGGGTAGTGCTGTCAATTTTGTTGGAAAATGTTTGTGAATATCACACACACTTGACTAAGTAACCTAACTCTTCCTCAGTACAAAATCACAAAATATTTATGAGGACAAAAATGGGTTAATACAGGAGTTTCTGCATTAAGTATCCTGGGAAATGCAAGTCAGGCTAAATGTTTTGTATGATCATCTCTTAATAGTCTCAAATGCTCTGGTGTTTAAAAAGCATGACTTAAGCCTACATATTCTGAGGGAACTCTTTGAAGAAACAAATATGTCTCTCGAGTATTTGAGACTACATTTGGCTCTTGAATTTATATCTTTGCAATAACAAAATCTAAGAACATTTTATATGAACAATTAAATTCATGTGCAATCACTTAATTCCATCAGCTGATTCTTTTTACAACAATGCAGAATTATTTCAAATCCTCAGGTCTAAGTAGCTGAACTACTTTTTATATCTTGGAATCAAAAGGCCATGAACTCAGGCATTTTGGAAAGCATCTAATATGCTTTTTGGTGCTATAAGATCATAAATGTAGCACACTGTTAAAACACTGTGAAAGCAGCCAAGTCAGGAAGTGTAAAATAATTTTTTGGCATGAACTGTTTTACTATATTCATATAATCATTATTTTTTGGTGGCCATAACATCTCTGTGCAATATGAGAACTTGTGTTTATTTTGAAGCTGACAGGAAACTTAATCAACAAAGTAACAGCCAATGGCAATATGAGAACATTCCACAGACCTTGAAGACATCTCGAAAACTAGCCTTTACCTTGTTATGACTACAGTAGGATCTAAACATATTTAGCAATGTGATACAAGTAAACATAATGCAAATGTGCACATGCAAATGAAACTTTTCTTATAAAATAAACTGGTTAGCTCTTGCCAATATTTGTGCTGGAGGGAATGTTTGGGAATATACTATCCATTAATGTGTACGAAGCCTACGCAATTTGTTCCCAAACACATAATCTGTATATATTCTAATAAGCCTTGCTTGAAAAAATTCCTCAGATGCACAGATTTCATTTACTGGGAATGACTGAAACAAGGGCAATAAAAAAGAATTTCAAAGGTGAGTGTGGTTTACAAGTTTTACTTAGAGTGCCTGATGTGGGTTGCTGAAGTAATCAAAACTATCTGCAGACTGGAGCTTCAAAGTCCTTTTCAGTGTGGTATAAGAACCAATGGGGGCTCATAACAGATTTAATGAAATACAAGAAAATGTAGAAAAGATTTTGAACACTCTCAAACTGGACTTTATTACTAGAAAACCATCCAAAATAATTTCTATATCTTGACAAAATGAACAGAATTTTTATGTTAGTTACTATCGGGTTATTACTATACTGGAAAGGTCTGTTCCATATATACCACCACAGAGCTGTCTATCTCAAGACTGAACAAATTTAATTGGCTAGGACTGTCTTACCACAATGCTCTGAAATCCAGGTTGGCTCACTGTCAGGTTGGCTCACTCATCATCAAACCCATAAAAAATGCTCAGATATTTACATATTGCCTTGGGTATACTTCTGCAAGTTTTCAAGCTTTAAAAATGGTCCCTGTTTTTCTGCATTTTATCCAGTGTGACATTATGATCCCAGAAGTTTCTTTTCCACAAAAGCACCACTCACCCCAAGACATCTAAGAGAAGACCAGGCCAGCTACTGTCAGGTTCTCCTTTCCCTTGAAGTCTTTGATGTAACGCATATCTTATGAAGGCCAGAGACACAACATCCATCAACATCAATCAGATAGAGAAGTTAATGCAGTCATGTAGTTGGTAGGTTGCTGCCTGGATCAAATATCCAGCCATGTTTGCAGGTTATCACGAAGACACTGAACCCCATTTGTCCTAGCTTGTCTAAAATGACAACAGGCTCCTCAAATTATGCACCTGTTTGACAATCACATCAACACAAAAATACTGACCATGTAAATATAAGAATTGGCCTGTGTCTTCACAGCCTTTGATCTGTGGTCTTGACCCTATAGGGTCTTCCCTATAACCGGTGCTTTTCCAGAAACTGCCTCCATCTGTGCATGTATGATTATTGTCAGGCTATGTATGTAATTCATCAGCCTTGACACAAAACTATGGACTTTTCATATAAAGACACCTGACTGGGGCTTAACAACAAAATTCTGTAACAGCCATCTTGCCGCTGATTGAGTCTATGATACCTAACATGATCTATGCTTCTTACTTAAGCAGCTGTTAACTGAGTATCATGTATCACATGAACTAGGAATTTGATCGGGGCAAGAGGAGATCATATAAAGTTTGTTGTTCTTCCTAATATAATCATTCTTGGAAAGAGTTTCAGAAGCAGATGCAGTGGCTGTCAGCTTCAGACCAGCTCTTTATGATTTCCTCCCACATAACTTTTTCCAAAACTAGACTCAACCTTTGCTTTACAGCTGTTAGGCAATATTTGGGTTGACTTTTGGATGCAGCTTTGTGTTAAGTCCTGCAGTGACCCATCCAACAGTAATAATCACACATGTTGGAGGTTATTCCAACATAGCTTATATTGCTAAGGTAGCTTAAAAAAAAACTTAGATGCATTTAAGATCCCTTTGTAACGTTCAGCTGTTGGAAAACACAACCAAGTTCACAAAGGACCATATATCACTGCTCGTGGTACTGTCCATCCCATGAGGTCAGGGATTTGTATCCCAACTTATATCTGCATCCAAATATAAGTCTAACAAGCTTTCAGGATACAGCTGATGAGGTTACTGAGCTCAGGGTAGTAGTTTTCTATTTGCTCTGTAAGTCCGTCATAGATGACATCTAACTGCTTATGACAGTTGCACAATGTTCTTGCAGAAAGAAAGAAACATATGCATCAGGCAAGTATTTCTCCTTCTCAGTAGGTTGCCCAGTTTAGCAGGAATCTCAGTATGTATGACAAAGCTAACATCAGTGGAATTTTTCATGAGGTAGTTACATACCACACTACACCACACCATATTGTACTCTACTTTTTGCCTTTTTGAGTTTATACAGTCAGTCAAAATTTTTTTCACATTTTCTGCTTTCGATTCTATTACACCTTTACAGTTCATTTTAAATTATTTCTGGATGGCTATGGCTTACTGCAATCTTTGACCAAGAGAGATTTTATTCATACAGTCATGTGAAAATTTCTGCAAGGAATAGACCATGAAATAAATGTAATGAAAGAAAAAGAAAATTGCAAAATGTGGATCAGTGATATTTAAGACTATAAAGATCACAGAAGAAAACTAGAAAACAGTGGAAGGAGAAATAAGCAGCTGGAGAGTCAGAGTAGCACCAGCTGACAGAGACAAACTAATAAAGGACAAGAACAGCAGTGACCAATAATGCAATATTAATCAAGAACATTTCATAATGCAGATTCAGCAAGAGTTTTCAGATCAACTTAAAATCGGTAGTGGGGGCCAACAGGTCAGTAACTGACCTTGCATGACATATAAAGAGGAGAGGAGAGAGAATATTTCAGTTGGAAGGGACCTACAAGGATCATCTAGTCCAACTGCCTGACCACTTCAGGGCTGACCAAAAGTTAAAGCATGTTACTAAGAGCATTGTCCAAATGCCTCTTAAACACCAAAAGACTTGGAGTATTGACCACCTCTGTAAGAAGCCTGTTCTGGTGTTTGACCACCCTTTCTGTAAAGAAATGCTTTCTAATGTCAAGTCTGAACCTCCCCCTATTTTTTCTTTTTCTCTAAATAAGGTCCAATAGTATGCTTAATTTTTAAGGATTTCAAGTCAATATGTGTAATGATGACGTTGTATAATTGTATATGAGTTTACTGATTAAAAGATTCTTAAAAAAACACTGTGCAGCGTAAACAGAAAACAACATGCAGATATTTTCAGACAGGAAAGCAGAGTTACTTGCTATATGTTTCTTATCATAATAGTGAGAGATGTAGATACCCAAATCCTTATGTTTTCCTGCCTTAAGTCCCATTTGATACACTTCCAGGCTCTCAGAAACAAGTTAGAGAGAGGATATATTGGGACAGGTACAGAAAATTATATGCACATGAGAGGTAATGGATGAGACAGTTTACAAAAGACATAGGGGCATACTCAACACAAGTTGAAGTCCCATCAAACCCTACTGACTTAATGTGGGTTGCAGAGGATGCCTGTCAGCACTGAGTTTGTTTCCTGGTTTCCACAGGCACATTAGACTTCTTCTAAGAGAAGGATAAAGGAGGGTGAAAGAGTGTGTGTTAATGGAATACAAGTTTTACTTCTGTTGCTTAAGACTTTCTAGCCACAGCTTCCTTTCAAACCATCACTGCAGGTATTAGCCAGTCAACAATTTTCATTTGCATTGATCAGTTGACACAGTCTATTCTCGGGAGAATTCATCATTAATTTACATTCTAAGAGATACAGGAACAGCAAGCTCTGTGTTAATTTTATGCCATTCTTAATTTTTCATATCTCCTAGGTGCTACAGACGGTGCACATGAGAGTATTCATGCATCACTTAGTAACAAGACCTATTTGAGTTGCAGAAACTTCTTTCTCATTTTCTGTATTCAGGTAGTGTAAGAGCTGCAAAATGCCAAATTGCTGCACAGCCAGTTCTGCCTATGAAAATATAAGCATGTCCCACCAAAATCGAAGGAAATCTCTTTGGTTCATAAAGACTTTGGACTCATTCTGATTTCCTTTTTCGCTGATTTAAATTTGAGAGTAATTCCAGTGATACTGGCATGTCATGAAATCAAAAGTCACACCCCAAAAGACCATGCCAAGCTATATTAATAATAATTCACTGGCAGATTATATCGACCTATGTAATGAAAACAATTAAAATATTGTAGAAAATAATGGATGTAGTCTGGCTGTTCAGGCTCTTTGATAATAACAAACATTTCTGAAGTGTTACCATCAAAGAAACTCTGATCATTTCATAAAAGCTAATACATCTGATTCACCTTTTCATGAAGGTTCAAAAGACACTTCTAAAGTCAGCAGAAAGACTTTCCAAGGCATGATCAGCCCCTCAGGTCTGTTTTATATATATTACATTGGACTCTACGAGTATTGCCCAGACTCTTTTAAGTTCCTAAGAATTTTATGAACCAAAACACATTTGAGATACTGGACTACACTAACATGTTTTTATATATATAAAATATACAGTCTGATTTTTTAGAAAAGCTACAGAAGGGAATCATCCCTGATGAAATTGCAGAGGAGTTAAAGGTGATAGAGAAGCTGTATGGATGAGGAAAAGAGGATACAGGGAGTGGGTGGAATAGAGTTCTTAGTTCTACATAGTGTTGCCAAGCTGCTGTATGGCTATTGCGCAACTTGGAGAGGTTCACAGGGTGGCTAGTCATCCACTGAGCTTCTTTTAACAGGAATAGAGCTCTCATGAATCTCTCTCCAAATTTCAGATCATTTTGGCTGAGTAACTGTACAAATGGAGAGCATTTGCCGGTGACAAACACTATTCAGAAGCATTTAATTTTGCAGCTTAAAAACAAACAGCATGGAGTTGTGTAATTCTGTGTTATCGATGCATAAACTTTTCATTGGCATTAACCATAGACAGACTCTTTACATCAAGCTGACTAAGCTCTTTCTATCAAGCTGGTCAGGTTACTTCAACCCAAACCCATCACATAACAGGTTAAGTGTTCATCACATGGCCAAAACATGAGAGACCATGATTTAGCCATGTTTGAGGGCTTCTGAAGAAAAAAAAAAGCATGAAAACAGGCTTATGCAGATGAATTTTTCTGGAAGGCTGGATCCAGTATCCTGAACAGAGGTTGCCTGCTCCTGTACACACTAAGTATTTCAACAATGACTTTGTGGGTACAGTTGTGTGGGTGCTCTATATGAAAATGTTTGAAATTATCTGAGATCATTGGATATAAAGATGAAATACATAAGAGACACTATAAATGTCAAAATGTAGTGTTGGCCTTCTTGCCTTTTCCTGATTAGTCCAGTGATAATTTATTATGGTTTTCTTTGTAAGCAGCCAACACAAAGATCAGAGGGAGAGGAACCCAAATTATTTTGAAGTTACGTCCTTTCATGCAAAAACTCTGGCTACAAATACATTTTTAAATAAGAAACTGAAGGTGAGAAAGGTAGTCTAAAAACAAACATCTAAAGCTAAGCCCAGCCTGCTCATCTTCCCTGCTTTGCCAGCTCCGCTTTTGCAAATTCATGGCTTATAGCAGTTCTCTGTTCCAAAACTGGGTTTGTACCTTCAAGTTTTGAGTTGTCAGAGCACAACAGATTAGCCTGGACAAAGGAATAACTTTGGTATTTTTTTTATAGACTTTGTTTCTGTTTTATAAATTCCCATGAAGAATATGGCTGCAACTTTTGCCCTACTTAGCTTTCCTTTCTGTGAATACCTCTGCATAATCTTAGCGTTCTTAAGCACAGTTTAAAGTGGGTTAGTGGTAGTGTGTAAATCCTAAAGGTATATATGCCATTTAAAGAATATTCCATTGTAGCTAGCTTGGCTATTAATTAAAAATCAATTAAGAGTTTCCATAGCATCCAAACAAAACAAAGGAGTAATAACTATGTTCTGATTTTGGAAGGGAAAACGACAATAATTGTTTCTGCTGATAGGCCTCTTTCACATTTCAGCAAAGAGGGACAATACCAAATTAACAGAGAAAAAAACAATGTACTGAACAAACTGCAAGGCAGGGGGCTATAACTAGCTGGAAGAATGAGTTCCAGGTGAATACCTTAGCAGAATCAATAAGAAAAAAGTGTTAAAATGCTGCATGTAATAGCTGCTTTGAAAAAGGTACATTAACTCTTTGGGCACTTTCCAGCATGCAATATTGAGAAAATTTAAGTTTGCGCAGGTCCAGTTAGTTAAGAGGCATTTTTTTCCAGTGTCAGGTTTAATTTTATCCTCACATTTTCTAATAACAAGAGCTGTTGAAAGGTTTCATTTTTCATGTGACAAGCCTATATTCAGCCATCCTGAAGATCCACTGAAGAGTGAGCCAGACAGCCATTACACTGGCATCTCTTCAGGCTTTCTGACCTCAGCCATCAGCCTGAAGTGAATTCTTCACATGAACGGAAGAAAAAGTGATATACTGTCTCAGGGGTAAGCACTTAATTAGCCTAACTGATATTTTTAATTGTTCAGGGGCTCAGATATAATACAGATTCTGCTATAATTCTACCCGCCACTATTTCTCTTCCACTGAAGAGGAGGGGCTTCAGCCCATTTCTTGTTGCTGTACCACCTCACTTGATTTGGGAAGAGAAATAGACTTCAGAGCAAGCCTCAGCATGGATTTACTTGCCTTTAAGTTGGATATCATAGCACAAGTGTTTTAGATGACTGGCATCAATGGGAAATGCAAAGGTTGCCATTACTACGGAAAGAATACCTCAGAAAAATAATCTGCAAAACCCAGGTAGTCAGCAGAAGCCATACTAAGCAATAGGAATTGCTTCACGCAGGAATGTATCAGAATTTCCCTATTTCTTAAGGCCTACAAGACAGGTATCGCTTCATACAGGGTCCAGTACCCAAAACTCATTCCTACGTTAAGCACTTGCACGTTGTATTTGAATGGTTTAATGGCTCCCACAGTTTTCTAAAGATAGATGACAGGAGGTAGGACTTATGATGGCTGACTGTACGTAAATGTGTAGTGATTAGAAAGCTCCTCTTTGTCTAACCTGTTCTTATCTCGTGTTGGCTTCAAAGATTCTTCTTTCGTATTTTAGGCAGTCTCTTTTAGTTTCTGATATATATATATAATTTAACATAAAGTGAGTTTTATAGACAGTTTCAGCAGAAGCAAATAAGGCACATACTAACCTGAAATTATACTCAAAGCTCAAGAAGATTGAAGAACAGACAAAATGCCTTTATTCTCAACATCAAGTGCCAATTAGAGCTTATACAACATGAACTATATTTTTGTGACTCACAGTGGTAACAAAATTAACACATTAGAGATACAAAGTCAGCACAGAGGTCTGGGAAGGAAACAAGTTGTCAGCTAATATTTATTCACAGACACAGATATCTCTTGGTGTAAAAATATTGTATTACAGTGTTAAATGTATTCCGTAAGCACTTGTTAATCACATTATTTTAGAGTTTCTTCTCTTGAAAGCAACAAAATTCTGTCATTCCCCCTCTAACTTCTTGTAGAGGCAAATCAAGTACTCCAAGTGTATCACACTCAAGGAAACCTCTCAGTGAAGTCAAGTTTTGCCTGTGTAAGCAGTTCTGAACTGAAACCTTGATAGTGCTCCAGAAGGACCTTGGAAGGGACCTTGGTATAAAAAAAATCTGCATACAGGTAAATGTGCAGAACAACAGCAAAGAGCAAATACACATGGAGAGTAGAGGTTTCATAAACTAGAGCCAAACAAATTGGCAATGAAATTTTGCAGTCTTTGGTTCATTTACATGTTATCCAGGTTATAGGAAAAAGAAGTGCCTGACTACTAAGCAAGCCATTCATGACTCATAGGTACTTTTTGCAAATATATGATTCATGGCAAAATGTGCTACTGAATGAATGGCATTGAATAGAATACTCCACCTGAACTTGAAAAATGCATGCAGAAATCTCTCAGCAGGTAAGCCAGACCATAACTGCCTACTTACCTGATTTACCTCTAATTTTCCTTTTTTTTAGCTTACTTCCTGTGCACATGAGAAATTAAAATCAACTCCACTGGAGTTAATTTAAGCATCATTTAATAAACTGAACAATTTTGATGCCAGGCACTGACCTCTGTTAGTTTTCTGCTAATGTGAAATGCTTTGTGCATAAGATCTGGGGGACATTTAGTTTAAATAGGTTCAGATCTTTAAAAAGCATATGAAAGAACTCTTAATTTCTTTACAGTCATACCCTGTGGACTAGGGCTCAAGAAAACAGGAGAAGTGCATGAGATAGGAGAGAAACCTCTTTTATTTTTTCTTTTCCCAGGCATATGAAAGATAGAAACAGAGGATTTTAGGTTGATTGACATTTATTCAGACACAAGAAGCTAAGAATCAAACCAAAGAATTGATTTTACAGTTTCAGGTCTTTTGTTTTTCAAATTCAACTTTAAAAAAGGAGGAAACACTGATAAAACAAAGGTAGCCTGTGACTATTTTCTGTATCCCAAAACAAGAAACATTTTGTAACAGTTTTGTTTCATCCATTCATTGTGAACTAGGGAGTGCAAGAACCAAGATTAAAAAGTGACTGTACAGAAAAAGTTTCCCTCCTTGACACTTTTTTCTACCATTATGAGCAAGATTCACAGAAACACTCACATAGCAAGGTGACAAATGTGGAAGTTATAGAACACAATAGTGTTTCTGTGGCATCAAATTAACTTGAGGAACAGCCACAAAAAAGTACCGAAATCAAGAGTTCAAGAAGATTAAATTTTTCTTTATACCAGGTGGAATGAATTAAAAAAAAAAAAGTAATCCCTGAGTTGCATTAAGATAGTGTAAAATATATGGGGGAACATAAACTTCCGTGATTCAAATATAAAATACAAACTACCTCAGGCTAGAAAAGACATTCCACTGTGCAACAACTATCCTATTATCTTTACTATGGGCTTGTGGTTTCCTGTGAAGTATCTGGGTCTGGCCACTGGCAGTGAAAGAAATAAATTATTTTGTTTCATGTCTTCCAGCCCAAATACCTGTGAGTATTCATGAGCCACTTCCTAAACATTGTTAGCACTCACTGACCTCCCGTGGCACACCCTGTAACATCTCCTCTGTAAGTTTCCTGTCCTCTGTTGTTCCCTGAAACCCTTGAGCATCTCAGGTGGGAGGGGATGAGGCATATCCTATCAATCATGAAATACTGCAATAGGAAGTATTACTTTACAATACCTGCACGTGCCTGGGGCACCCACAGCAAACGAAATGAAAATCTTATCAACCTTTTCAGAAGGTTGAAAGAGGCATTTCAACATAAAATAAAGTAGGTATCACCATTAATATTGCCATAGGCTGCCCTCCCCTTCTGGCTGTATTGTGAGCCATTTTTGCATAATTGACTGCAGGTGTGGCTTGAGAATAAGAATTTGCAAATGCAGAAAGGTCTGTAAGCTGGTTTGTTTAAGTTCAGAGTGTGAGCTTTTTTAAAAGAAATCGGAGCAATTTTCTTTTCAATAGGAGCCACCTCCCTCAATTCTATCACACCGCATTGCAGAAACCTGCAGACACAGCAAGGACGGCACTTAGAACCTCTCCCTGCAGCCTTCAGATGCCTGAGCTACTGTAGTGGCTGCTAGAATTACTCTGAGGTGTAGTTTCTGCAGCCCAGCATGAACTGTGAGACTTCTTTCAAGCTCCCACACCCAGCTGAACACACTGGCTGCATCCCTACTCCAAACTTTTGCCAGCCATCAGATAGACACCAGTTTCCCATTCGCATGTCCTTGCACATTGGTCTCCACAGAAAGGAAAATCAGGCACTCAGTAGGTGCATCATGCTCTCACCAACCAGAGAAACAGGAAAAAGTCCTCAGCATGCTGCAGGGTATACATGTATAGCCTAATATAAACACAACCTATATCAAAAAGTGTAAGAGAGGGATAAGAAACATGCTTCCTAGTAGGTTTCACACTCTTCAGTTGATGGTGGAGGACTGGTTTATTCACCAGAACTGTGCTCTGTTTTTCACATGGAGTGAGAAATGGAGCCTTTCCTATGCAGTTTGACTCTCTTATTTTTATTTCTTCCACATCCTCATTTCAATCTCCTCCTTTGACAAGCCTGTACTAGGTTTCACTTCTCAGGCTGCCCATCCTCACTTTGGCATTTTGGCTGGTGAATTCCATCTACTGCTAACTCATTTCACATTTTCTCCATTCCCACTGATATTCAACAATCTTCATAAGCACCAGGCCTTGCCTGCATGTTCTTTTCCCAACTGGAGTATCCATTTTTCGCACACTGAAAATGGTACCATGGTTTCTCTTTGTTCCCAGGTCCCTGTGCCACTACTGACTTTTTCTCCAGCAAAAACTTACAGCTAAGGGGCTTCTTTGATAAAGTGTCAGTACCCCAGTGGTGCCCACCCTGAGGCACCATTTTCATATCCATTGAGTAAAGAGAAAGTAATCTCAATTATATGATCTACAGCTTAAGCTTCACACATAAGGTTTCCATTCATTGGAGAAATCTGAGGTTTCTTGCACTGAAGTATTCCTTTTCTCCTCTCCCGGTGTAGCTTGTGTCCTTGCTCCTTTTAAGATTGATGAATTCTTATTTTATGCCACCCAAACACAAGCTGGATGTCACTAACTGTACATTTACAGGGGTAGGTAAAGATGGATAGGAATTAATGTCTTTATCTGGTGCTGGGTGGCATAGAATGAGAAAAGATTAAGTTAGGAGGCACCTGTGGAGACCAAACTCCTGTTCAAGGCAGGGCCAGCTTCAAAATCAGATTAGGCTTCTCAGGGTCTTCTCCAGACCAGTTTTGAACATTTCCAGAGATGGAGATTTCACAGCCTCTGAATATTTTTTCACTTGTGCCTAGTGGGAATTTCCTTTACTATGACTTGCAGCTGTTGGTTCTTGCCTTTTCAGCATGTACCACTGAGAAGCGTCTGACTCCATCTTTTCTATAACTCTCTTCAGGAAGATGAATAAGATCCCCTCCTTAGTCTTTTCTCCAGGCCGAACAAGCCCAGCTTCCTCTTTTCATATACCTTGTGGTTCAGGTCCCTGAACATGTAGTGGAGTCCTGTAACTGGAAATATGTGAAAAAGAGGGCGAAAAAGAGGGCAAAAAAGATGTCTAATAATTACTTTCTCTCTACCTTTGTTGTCGCTAAAGTTGCCCAATACAGGCCTGGCATTCATCACTGCAAGAATCACTGCAAACTCTTCTTCCTCAGTAGCCTGTCCCCATTTCCACCTCCTGGCAAAGCTTCCACCTGAGCTTTCTTTTCTCATTTGAACTCCATCAGGAATCCCTGTTCAGCCAAGATGACCTCCTGCAGTGTCTGCCTGTTTTCCTGATGATCAGGATAGAGGAAAGAGGCTTTAGGGAGAGAGGCTATATTCAGACTCTTCCACTGGCAGCACAGAATTGTCATATCCATACTACACAGTACTTTCTTTGAGGTCTCCTCTGGACCTCCTGTGTCTCTACAGCAGAATTATTGTTTTGTGTTTAAGCTTAGTTTCTTTTTTTTCTTCCCAGTTCAAATAATCTGTACATAACAGTAGGGGGATTTTTCTTGAAATTGAGAGTAAACATAGCATTCATTGGGTGAAGGTATTCCTCATGGGATTTGAGAGTGCAAAGTCTTTTGGGACACTCTTGGAAGACAGGAAGATCTGGTACAGACCCATTCCTACTACCTTATAGAAACAGCCCCTGAAATGAACTGAATGTCCCAGACTATTACCTTTGAATAAGGTAAATAGAGCATTCCAAAACAGAGGCAGCAGAAGTTACAATAAAGCAATGTGGGTGATCAAAACTCTAGGGCTCAAATTCACTCTCTGAGACTTTTATTTAGCAGAAAAATACAGAAGAGAGAGATTCTTGGGTTGTTCTGGTGTACAGCAGCACCCTGGCACAGAGCAGAAGGAAGCAGCAATAATGAGAAAGTCCAACTTTGCTCCTGAAGTATATTTAGGGGTGATAACAGCTTCATCGTCTAGAGAAACAATGTGGACGAAGTATGTTTGAGGTTGTCTGGAATGCACTGAGAGTACAGCTGCTAAAAGACATCAAGGTACCAGGGAGCTTGTGGGAACTGATGTTTTGTGAAGGCATGTAATTCTGCTACCACTGAGGCAGTTTCCACAGGGGTAAAATAATCTCTAGCATAACTGTTGTTCCTGACAATTGTGAAGCCTTTTCTCCAAAACAAGGGGACTAATTCCAAGGAAAGGGTGAAGTTCTAAACATAAGAGGACTGATGCATTTTCCCCTGAGTCATAGCAACTGCTTATCTTGGATGAATCAAGAAATTTTGGACAGAATGGTCAGAATTTATCTTTGCTCTAATTTTGCTTTAGCTATGCCAAATTCATCCTATAGTATGTTTCTGGTCATGCTTATCTTGTTAAGTACATTTTCCCATGACTCATATTTACCATAATTGTATTTCATTCATGATTATTGTCTCTTTTCCAGTAAGCAAAGTCCCAGAAAGTATGGATATACAGAAATTAATAAAGAAAATAAATCAAAAAGTTGGTAAAGCCCGCACATAAATACAAATTATTGTGAAATATTTAGCATTCACATATTAAGCATATTTCCCGACTAGCTGAAACAAGCTAAAACTATTTGTGTTCTTTCAGCTCATGAGTAATGGTCAATAATAAGTCCTGGAAATACATTTTCCAGTCATGATACTTCACTCAATTCTAATTTACAACAGTGAACTTTATCAAATTTACTGCTTACTTTACGGTAGAGAAGTACCATTTTTTTTCTTTTTCTATGGTTTTAATTTCGTGTCTGTCCTGGTTTTGTCTGGGATAGAGTTTATTTTCTTTCTAGTAGGTGGCATAGTGCTGTGTTTTAGATTTAGGATGTGAATAATGCTCCTAACACACTGATGTTTTAGCTGTTCCTAAGCAGTCAAGGACTTCTCAGCTTCTCATATTGCCCTGCCAGCAAGGAGGCTGGAGGTACACAAGAAGCTGGGAGCGGGGTGCAGCTGAGACAGCCGACTGAAACTGGCCAAAGGGCTATGCCATACCGTATGATGTCATGCTCAGCATATAAACTGGGGGGAGTTGGCCAGGGTGCAGCCGCTGCTCTGGGACAGGCTGGGCATCTCTCAGTTGGTGGTGAGCAATTTTTTTCATCACTTGTCTTTCTTGGGATTTTTCTCTCTTTTTATTTCCTTTTTCATTACAATTATTATTATATTATTATAATATAATTATTTATTTCAATTATTAAACTGTTCTTATCTCAACCCACAAGTGTTCTCACTTTCACTCTTCTGTTTCTCTTCCCCATCCCATGGAGGGGGGGTGCGGAGTGAGTGAGCAGCTGTGTGGTGCTTAGTTGCTGGCTGGGGCTAAACCACGACAATTTCTTCTTTAGAATTTTCATTTAGAAAAATAAGTAAAGCAACTTATTAATTCAGGTAGGAAGTCCAAATTAGATGCTTCAACACAGAAACATGAATATGGTGATCAATATATGTAGCAAGGCATAACTGATCAGGTTTTACCTTTAAATGCATATATATAGAGTGAATTTCAGTGATAGTGGCACATATACCAGGGCAAAATTTCTGTTTTCATGGTACGTAGCAAGATATATTGTTCCTTAATGTTTGCATTAATTTTGAAATCATAAACATTTAATTTCTTAGTTAATATATATTGATTTCTGACAACAGAGATCAACTTCTGCTTCTTACCTGATATATGGATTCAGATGAGGGTTCCCAAAAAAAGAAAGAGAAAGAAAAAAAAAAAAAAAGGTACAAAATCATATGGTGTAAAATTAAACAGAAAAAACTATTCACAGTAGATCCCTGGAGAAAAAGAACTTTGCGTAAGTCTTATGAAGAGAGACAGAATCCACTAAGATCATGTAAGTCACTGTACAGAAGGAAACAGGAGACATCACACCATGTTTTTAAATTTCAAAATTTTGAAACCTGGAATATTAACTTTCTGCAAGAATTACTTAAGAAGGTGATGACATTAATGACAACTCAGCTGAAGTGGGAAGGCTGTGGTTAGGATTAATCTCCTGTATCCATGCATCCATCTTAGACACTTAAGGGATGAAACACTGTTTTATGCTGCCCACTTTCTCCTCATTAATCACAGAAGGAAAATAGTTTGAAATTAGTTGCCTGTAGTTAGCTGGGTTTAATCACAATCTGTGGTTACCCAGGCAGTAAATTTTAATAAAAAGGTCAATGTAAGAAAGCTATGGAAACCAAGTTTTCCTGTCCACTGGTTTTGATCATATTAAAAATACTTGTGATATATGTGTAATGTGTATGTGTATGCATGCACACATACTCACCATTTATCTTCAAATTGCTTTGAACTGCCAGTGGCTGACTAGTCGCCTCATCTTCAAATGAACCCATGCTTGTAATGACCAAAAAAAAAAAAAATCTGGTTTCATCCTCCTACTTTTAATTTTCAGCCAGGGTGGTAGGGTGTGGATGGAAGTCAAATTATTGATCACCTTCAAACCCTGAAAAGTTTTACAAGCCTAGTGAAGCCTTCTATGGGCAGTGAACTGTAAAGATACAGACAAAAGGGTCCTATATTGATATTTGTTGTTCAGCTGCAGTCAAAGTGGAAGTATTACGTATGATTTTGTTCCCCCTTAAATGCTTACAAGAAAAAACTACCCTATCATTTGTGAGTGCTGGCTGCAACTAGTACTGACTACTGAATATTGATCACTGCATAGAAGCCTTGGGGTTTCATGCAGTGCCAAGAAGCAGAGATTTAATTCCCATAACTTTACTCTGCTCCATTTTGCTTGTGCAATCCAAAACAGGTCTTTTTGGAAATGCTGCTGTTCAGTGCAGACAACATCACAATGACTGAGGGCTGAGTTTCCGTGGTTGTATTTATGACTATGCCATTGAGTCTCTCATGAATCAGTTTCCTGACCTAGCCTCTCTAGTTGTAGATAAATAAGAAGGTAGAGCCCAGAAGAAGCAGGCAAAAACTAGTAAGAAGCTGAATACAAGGTAAACCCAAATGAATCAGAGCAATGATAATCCTCCATATCAACCTGGTTGTTCACAGATAGGTTGCTGGGTTGACAAAACACAATCATATTCAGCTAAAACACTGACAATGCATTGCTGGTTTCTGCCAGATTACCCATAACAGATAGCCACAATGGGAAGATTTCATAGAAACATAGTCAGCTCGGATGTAAGGAACATCATGAGGCCACCTAGTCCAATGTCTCACTCAAAGCGGGACTGTTGCCAACATGAGATCCAGTCAATCATGGCTATGTCTAGGCTACTCCTGAAAACCTCCAAAGATGGAAATTGGGTGATTTGTTGCAGTGCTGTGCTATTCTCCTAATAAAAATGTTTTCCTATGATTTGTTACATTTACTTAGTCTTAACAAGCCAGATCCAGAGAAGGTTTCTAATACTGTAAGTGGGATGTTGGTGAACTTTATCTACCTAAATCCAAAATTATGCTTACTCTTGCAAGGCAACTAACAGTGAAAAGAAGGGCAGCAGTGCCCCTACAGTGCCTGCATTTAAAAGTATATGTCAAATGAAGTTGCAGACCTATTTTCCAGGACAAGCTTAGAGCTATGGATCCAACAGGAAGGGAATATGTCCTGCATCTTTATACGAGGGTCTTAAGAAGCAAGATCTCAGGGCTTATTCTTTGCCTTATTATCTCCTGGAATTATTTTATGTTGTTCCATATTCAGGATGTTTTTACTGAGTACTAAAGTATGGTTTGGGATTCCACTCCAAGGGCCACCACACCTAAAATGTTTATCAGCCTTTATTGACTGTCATGTAGTCACTTCACTAAGGTACAAACGAGGAAAACAGACTATATACCAAATTCAGCTCAGCATTTTCCATGGGAAGGCAATGGTGAAAGGGGATGCCAAGATTTTAATGACTATAATAAAAGTTTAAATGATAATGCTATGCATGTCTTCCACAGAGACAGGTCATGAAATTTAATTAACAGTCATATGCTTTGAGATCCTTTGATACCGAGCACTGCGTAACTGCAAATTAGAATTATTTCTTTACAAAACATAATCAGTGAAATTCATTCCTTACCTAATTTTGGTAGGGGTATTCAGGGAAAAAATTCTGCTGAATGTAAACCTGAATAATTATTTCATTGGCATTAGAAAATAAACTTTCACTTGCAAGCTTCACAAAATGCTACAGTTTAAGTACCCTTGAGAAAGACTGTACAAGAACTATCACCCATAATTTTTACATGTTATTCACAGATTTTCCATCCAAAAATACATTAAAAAATAAATTGGCATTATCTTTACTGATTTTTTTCCCATTAGGTAGTATCACTTCCGTAGTGTTCGAACAGCTGAGAAGGAATGTAACACATGGATACCTGTAAAGTACACTGGTTTTCATTGAGTAGTCTTGTGTCTTGCTCCTTTCTGAATTAGACATAACTTATTTTCTTAAGTAGGATCACCAGAAGACCTATATTTTTAACAGTGCTGGTGAGAATTCTATGAAGTTCTTGGTAATGCTATTAGTATGGAAAATGCCACCATGGACAGGAAATGTTCAGAAATCCAGGAATATTCCCATAGGGGAGAGCAGGATTACCTAGTAACCATGGATGCCTCCCCCTTCCTTCCACCTAATTCCACACACTATTGGTTCCTCAGCTCTGACTTTGCAGGGCACGTTGTGCCCTTAGCTAACAGTCATAGAGGGAGTACCCAGGTGGGTTTGACATCCAGTGAGTCTCTGGACCATTATACCTCCAGACACATATTATCTTGTGGAGATTGCCCCTTGGGTCCAGTTGCAAATATCTCTGGAAGCAGGTGTTTGTATCGCAGCTGCTACCTCACCTGATATACCCATACTTTTGTTGTAAGGGGCATCAGGCAAGAATGCACTCAAGGACGTAATTTTCATGAGTGTGATTGGCACATCCTGGAAGGATGCAAACAACCTAGCAGTGGACACCAGTTGAAGCCAAGATAAAAGGAACTAAGGACATCTGCACCTAGGTAAGAGTCAGAAACCAGCTGAAACTGACACATCTTGCAACACACTGTGAATTAATATGTATAATTATGCCAGGAAATCTAATGCGTGTATATATAACTGAGCAATATAAGCTTTGGCCGTTGCAACTTGTGGAATGCAAGTTGGGTGGAACAATTCCCTGGGCATCCAGCGCCGTAATAAAGAATGACTGCTTCTTAATACTACATCGGTGTTAAGGAGTTTTATTCCCAATTTCAGTGACACCTTCACAGCTAAAATATGACTGCCTTTAACCTGTACCACTGGGGGCTGTGACCTTTAAATTATCTGTGGATTTCTGTTCTCTCTGCACTGAAAAGAGAGTTTAATGCACTGACTAGGAAGCTGAATTTGGTGATATAAGAAGTAAGTATTAGGAAAATACTAGGACAAAAGCTAGACAAAAATTACCATGGCAATTAAATGCCTGTGAAGTGTTAGTTACTTTTCACTTTCTTTGGGGTGAGGGTATACATTCAGCTTTCTAGCTTTCACTGGACGTAGAATTTAAGTTCACTGATAGGCAGTTTCCCCTCATTTTCAGCAGCCCCTGTCACCCTAATGACAAGTATTTTCAAATCCGCTTCAGTGCATGGAGGAGTCATGGGCTGAGGATAGTCCACAAATCGCTCTGGCTGTTATCTCTGTCCTCTTAGTCTAAGTGAGCTGTGAAGCTTAGTCTGCACCTCCACAAGCGATGGTGTAGTTTTGTGGCAGACGACCTGCAGCCTACACTCATACTGGAGAGATTATCAAGCTTTAACAGACAATAAACACAGTTATTCTGAGATTAATTCACAATTACAGAGTAGCTTGGGTTCATGTGGGTATGTTCTATGAAACATATTTAAAGAGGTTTCTTCAAGGTTCCTTATAGGCTTGTGCACAGATGTAAAAGAGAGTCCTAAAGAAAACAGCATGGCTAACTGAAAAATAAACAATAAACCAAATCCACAATATATAAAACATACACATGTATATTCATACATGCAAAATAAATAAAAGTTTTAAAAAATGAATAAAAATGTAACTTGTGCAGCTAATTGCAATATATATTTTCTTTCTGATGGATGGACTGTCAAGTCTTTGGTGAATGGGATGAGTGTGTGCAATTGAAAACATAATTTGTCCCTTAGGGTAATAGCTGTTTTATGAAGAAAGAATTAGGCAGTGCTCTGATTAGACATATTTCAAATTGGCCATGTTTGTGCCCATTAACAGCTGGAGGAAGAAGGGAGTCCTAATTAATGAGAGTTTTGGAGGTTTTTAAAAATAAAGGTTGGAAAACTTAGTGGTTGAGTGAATAAATTGGGAATTAAAACCATATCGTGTTCTGCTGCTGTGAATAAACCCTCTCATGGGAAAGAGACTAAAAGAGCCCTGTAGAAGAGCTGGCATTTGGACCGTGATTAAGTATAAACTAGAGCAGATGGTTTTTTTTTTTCACTTCCCCATTCCTTTTACCAGCTCCCATGACATTTGATCCCAAATACTGGGATTATCACAGAAGCAGATAAAGCTGAGCAGAGCAGATGAACATTGTCTTGAGTGTCAGGAACCTTAAAATATAGAACTTGGAAAATTGCCTCTAGCAGGTGCTGAAACTACATGAGAACTGAGTTCCCATGAGATTTTAGCAGCATCCAAGTTGTGGTGCTTCCTCCTCCTTGGGTTTCAGCTCAGAAACAACACAGCGGGTGTGGGGTTGGATCAGCAGACAAAAATGCAACCTCCTTCTTCCCCCAGGGTTCAAGTCCAAAAATAGCTCATCCTAGACTATGAGGTACCCCAAATGCAGGAAGACAAACCGAACTTTAAAAAGACAAATGGAGAACAGATAAAAGATTTATAAAGCTTTTTCTTCCTGTTGCCATCCACTTCTCCATTACATTTTCTCCCAATTACATTCTATAAAAGGGCTCTAAAACTCTGTCTTATTTATAACTTCAGCAAAAAAGTTAGAGTTGGAATGTTTCCCTAATAGCATTCTAATTAATTTCTTGATTACCTGCTCTAGGAGATGCTCAGTCTTGGTTGGTGATCTAAGCAATAAGACCTTCCAATGCCAGTTATTGGTAACTTCAGGGTAACAGCAAAGTGCCTTTTCTTCTGTTTCAGAACAGTCATTCTATTAAAATATTTCATGCTTCAAGTAGAGCAAAGTTTATTTTAATGCGTTTAATAGAAGGTGGGTGTTTAGATATTTACTGAGAGCAGAAACAGGAGGCTTGGTCCAAGATATAAAGCAGGTAAAGAGGCCAGAGCAATGGAACTCTTCTGGGCTACCAGGGATCAACAGTGTCTTCAGTGCCAGTTAAGGTTAAGTTAATTTGGAGTAATACAGTAGAAGCTCACAATCACTCATAACACAACAGGATATCTTCCCTTAATTTTACCAGGATTAGGAGAGGATGAAAGGTCAGCTTTTCTCAGGATCAGGTGTGATGCATGACAGAGAAGGGAAAGTCAACTTAGCTTAAACAGAAACTGCCCTCACTGTGCTTAATGTCCTTAGAAAACTGTATTTCTTATGCTTTGGAATCCCATAGTTTTCAGTAAGTGCTGTTTATTTTTCCACCAACGTGCTATGACCTAGGAGAAAAAATGGAAAAATCTCTCCAGAAATATTACTGGACAGGCTACTTACACCATACAGCTTCCAAGTAAGCCATGACAGAGATGATTGCTTACCTTGTAAGACAGTCAGTTTGAATAGTTTACAGTAAAATGTTTAGCTAAGCCAGTGACTTATAGGTTGGCATTTTGAGCAGATTTGTATTTTTGCAAAAACCCAATTTTGTATTCCTTATGTTAGGCGGCACATATTTATGCAAGTAGTCCAGACAAGAATTATCCAGGAGAGTGTCATACATTTTGGAATTTCACCCGTACGTTAGATAATAGGAGTGACATATCTGCCCTCAGAAGGACAAGTTTCCTGCTCACTTTGCACTAGGGAGGAGGTTTGTACCCCATTTCCCACATGCCCATTTAAGGACCATATAGATGAAGCGCGGGTCTGGCTTACAGAAGAAGACAAAAGGAAGAGGAACAGAAACCAATAAGGAAACTTTAAGATCTGCCTTGACTAAAGCAGCAGCATTACAGGTCTGTAGCATGTCTTCCAGATGAATGAGCAGTACTTCTCTAGTGCTCCTTGGAGTAGGACCAGAAAGGCTAACCATTAACAAAGCAGTTTAGAGTTAGAAAGTTTCCTCAATATCAGTCTAAGACTGGATAAACAGCAGAACAGGCTAACAAGTATGATGGAAAAATCCCTTCTTTCGTTTAAGAAAAAAAAACAAACCCAAAACACAACCACACATAAACATCCATTACAGATCATCTACACACATTTATAACCCTTTACTGCAGAAAAAGTTCTTAAGGCAACTTTTTTGCCATCTTAATGTCACTGGAAGTGTAGCAGAGATCTGTTTTTACATGGTCTTTACTGTCCAGTTGTGTGATTTAATATTCATCCCTACACATGAAGGGAAGGAGTGGCACACCAGCATGTGGGGGAGCCCCAGTCATCTCCTCAGACTGCTAGACATCCATCACCATGGAAGGTGTCACTGCCTACAGAGGTGTGGCATCATTATAGGATGCAGGGGAAGAGCATTTGTGGATTATACATGAGTTATAATAAATCTGTTGAATGCTTCAGAATCTAGGATCAGATCCAGGGCATCTCCATTAAAAATGGCTCCTAACATCTTGGATTTCTTGTTGAGTCTTCCCCCTGGAATTTGTTTGGCAACTCACTCTGTTGCTAGCCCTCATGATCTTATCTCAGAGGTTCTGCAGTTTTGTGTTTTTATTTGAACTGAGCTAAAGAGCTACAGAATTATAACAGAAGCTCAGCTTTTGGTTAAAAATATATGAAGCAAGCTTCAACCTTCAAGCCTGAAAATACAAATGAAGAAGTTACAGAATTCAGAAAACAAAGGAAAGTCCTGAGGATATTTATTACCTTCTGAAAACTTAATATTCTGAAGTCACCCATGAGCTTGGTACACTTGGGGCTGGTGATATAGTATCTAGCACTTCCTTTTAAGTGTCAAAGCTATTTTGAGCATCTGGCCATTTTTTCTCCCTAAATTGCCAGGAGCTTGTAACCACTGTCCTGCTGATTCCACAGTGAAAATCTCCAGTTCTGCATAATGCAGATAAGACAACAGTGGAATCAGTGGAATGAGATTGCAAGGTTTATAAACCTATTATTTAGGACTGTTATTCTTTCTGACTGATAGTCTACTTACCTAATTAAATAGGCCTGCGGCCTTTAGCTCACTTAACCTCACTCTGACAAGCTGTAGTGCCAACTTCCATTGCTTCCCCAAAGTAATAACCTTCTGGTTTTGCTATCCAAATAGCAATTCTCTGTCTTATATGGGTTTTCATGTGGGATTCATCCCTGCCTCTAAGGCTTTACAGAAATGTGCTACCAGGGAGTGCTCATTGGCACTGTGTGCCTTTTAAACAGCTGCATTTAGGATATCCTAAGGAAAACTTTTTGGGATAATCAGAATAGTTTGCACATGGCATGTACAACACAGGACTAGGCAAGAACAGATTTTCAAAGGCACTAAAGACCAGCCAGGGTCTAACACTTTGTCAGAGAAAAGTCATTGATAATTAGATGTCTGACAGACACAACAGCCTTTGAAAATCAGTTTCAGTCCTATCTTAAATTATCTTCTAATTTACACTTTAGAAGTTGAAAGTATGGCAGAAGTCTGTTTCCTTGTGAGTCAAACTTTAGGTTCAACTGCAGCAACTCTTTTATTATTCCCCAGATGGAAATATTTGTCACTGTTTACTTCTAAAAATAGGTACACCCACCACAGTCTCTCTGGGAACAAGTACATAGAATGAATACACAAGAATGGTTAATGTAATGAACGGCAGCATAAAAGGAGATGCATCCTGCTACTGACTCCTCAAGCCAGAGGTCAAGTGTGCAAATGGGAGAAACTGAAAACTGAGGACTAGTCCTCAGGATAAAGTGGGAATAGAAATGTTACTGAACTTCTGTTTTAAGTACATTAAGGAAGGACAGATGAGTTTTCCTCAGTGATGCATGACAAAGGGTAAGCACAAAGCGAACCCTAAAAGTTCCCTCACACTGAGAATAAAACCTAAAAATTAAGAAGCCAGACTTGCAGTTCCGATTTTAAGGAATGTCTCCCTTTGTGTGTCCTTGCACGTTTTTAAAACAAAAAAGGGCCCTCAAGTGTTAGGCAAGAGTCTTTTTGCCAAGATCTATGGTAAATACATAGGTTTATTATAGAAATATATCACAAAGTACTTAAGCCTGGTATGCCCTAATGTTTGAAGAATAATCTAAAATCCATTATCTTTTCCAAACTTAAGACAGAAGCCAAAGGCAAACCGAAGATGAGCGAATTTCCACTGTAGCTTACCTAGGGCTGGTGGTCTTGCCTGACAGTTCAGCTGCATTCCTGTTATTTTCAATGCACAATGCCTCCCTTCGTCAAGTCTTCATTCCTCAGAGCAGGAACTATATTATTTATAACAACTATTGGTGTCAGAATTATACTACTGTCCAGAGGCACCAGAGGAAGAGAAAGCAAGAAGAAAATACAGCATTTGACAAAAAGAATAAGAGCTGGATCTTGAGCTGTGTCAAAAGCCTGAATGGGAAGCAAGGATAGACTGCAGGAGCTGCAGCTTGCACGTTCATGGCAGCTGCTGGGAGGCACCGAGCAGCTCTGAATAGAATTAAATGTACTTAAACGGCACAGAAACTGAGATGTGTCAAAAACTGAACTTTAAAGAGAGCAAGCTTTAGACCTTCTTAATGCCCCACTGGTCCAAATTACATGGGGAAAAGCTTCCTGTAAGAATGACTGTAATGTCTTTCACTCTTGAGCTAGGCATATGTGCCATTTCAGCACGTCATGGCTATGTGTAGCAGTGGCAAGTTCAGTTGTTTTCCCTCCTTTTAGCATATAGGGAAAGTTGGGGACCATTGTTTTAATTGACTATGTGACATCTCTGACTGAGCCATCAGGTAACTCAGCTTTTCCTTGGTATCATTGTAAAAAATCACTGGGTTACTGGATAGCTATCGCTGACATCAGCACAAAAAGATGGGTTTGGCTATTCTTACCCCCAAGAGCCCTGAAGAGTCTGAACCTCTGCAAATAGGTATGTTGTGGTTCCAGTTCCTCCTCATGCATCACTGAGAGGGAAGCCCTAGAGGACCTTATAACTGGAAGGTAACAAACCTGCCACTCACACCTCTAAGACCTACTGACAGCAGGGCGTATTGCAGAAAGCATGGCCTGAGCTGCTGAGTTTCCCTATCCATGGAGACACCACCAGAAGGAGAGTATGTAGCTCAGCTCTGTCTGCATGGTTTGCAGCCAGGAAGGCACTTCTTTCCCTTAACCTGAACACAGTCAATGTGAAACTGAGACACAATAATATTGACACTCAATGCAAAATGCAGACACCAGGATCAGCTGTCCATATGAGAAGTTTGCCCAACAGCTACGCACTCTGTTACAGAAAGCTGAGAGCAATGGGTACAGCCAAGGGGGCCTCAAAGCACTTCAGAATATAATTTCCAAATTTCTTTGGAGAAAAGTGTCCAGTGTAAGCAAGCACGTCGTGTTCACAGGAGTTTTGCTGGTGTACTCTGGCAATAACCTCTGTAGCTCAGCTATTGCCATGCAGTATAAACACAGGGGGGCCTCTACGCAGCCAATTTAAGGCATCAGTTACAAACAGACTGTAAAGGAGGAGCTTTGACAAAATAGGATGGTTGTAAAAGGGACGGATAACTGGTTTGCCAGACAGGCAACCAATTCCAAATCCTACTCACACCAGCAGGTATGCATTTCAGGTCATTCTCACCCTTACCACAATAGAGGCACTCATGCCCACAGTAACAAATCGCCTCATTTGCACAGACATTAGCCAATTTGTTACCCTAGGTCCCCTGAAAAAGATGTAAACCTGAGTCATTTAAACTATTTGCTTCTGTTCAGTTTGCAGTTCTAAAGGTGCCAGTTAAGAAGACAGAAAAAGACAGCAGGGCATTAAAAAGATGTTGTTTTAGGTTGGTTGTAGTGAGAGTTTGCTATTAGTTATTAAAGTTTTCTGAATGGCTGCTGGAAATGATTCCCCAGCAAAATGCCAGAAGCTTCTTGAAATTACCATATAAGTCATAGATGACCAGGACTTCAACATTACACACAGATACATTTTGTACCTAAGTCTTTTTAGGTTTCCTTTGCATTTAAATTTAGATTCCATTATCCCTTTGTATACATTTTAATGGCTACAGAGATTTTGTAACAGCTTTCTCAGACTCATGAGCCAGAGGTTAGATAGACAAATTTGCTTCAAACAACCATACTGTAATAGAACTTGTAGTTTGCCTGCTCCATTTTCCCGGCTGCTACAAAATTGGTCCCTAAAGTGTATTTTGCAATACTTTGTCCAGACTACTTGTATTTGACGGAAGAGCTGAGCAGCTGACCAGTGCTACTCTTGGGACATTTTACCACAGCTTGATGAACTTCTCATTTAGGAAGTATTTTTCCAGACATTCAGTCTTGTAAGTTTTCTTTCCTTTTTTATAATGTCTGTTTATAACATACCTCCCATAACTAATTGAAAAGTTTACCTAAATTATACTCTTACTAAATGTGAAAAGCATTCCAAACTGGATAAACAGCATGTTTCATCCTGCCACAAACTTGCCAGAAATTACATTTTCCTTGTCAGTGACTGGACTATATAAAAGACAAGAATCTACTTCTACCAGCAATTTTTGAGCAATTCTTTCAGCTGAAAAGAGAGTGTATAAGTTTTTCAGATACATCTGATGGCCAGAAACTCCAAAAAAAAAAAAACCTCAGGCACCTAAATTAGCTTTTAGGGAGCGTGCACTCAGGAAAGTCCTAAATGGAAATCCTGAAAGAATCTGGCTCAACTGCTGTGTAAGTCTGAAGCCACAATCTTTGCAGCAATATCTCTTCCAGCCTAAAATGTCTCTTCGTCCCTGAGAAAATCTTAAAGTAGATCTGTCAATTTAATTTGAGGTCTGAGTTTTCTCAAAACTGAAAGGTGTTTGGATCTAGAATTTTAGTTTATATTTATCTGTAAAGCTAGAGAAAAGCTTTATACTTTGTGTTTTCAGTAAGGAAGTCTCTATATTTCTTAAACACTCACCTACGGTTGCTTTGTCACTTCAGACCTTGCACACTAAAAATGGTAGATAAGGGCAGGAGTGAGTGGGGACAATCCTTCCCACTTTGGCAAAGCTCATTGTGTGATACTCTCCAGCAGAGTACACGTTTTAAGCCAACAGTGCAGGAAAAAATATAAAAATATATATGAATTTGTGTATATATATATAAAGATATACATGTAAATATATATGTGAAAAGCCAAACCAAACAAAAATAACACTGATGCTCAGGAATGTGAAATAAAGGAAAAATTCAGGTGTCTTGAGTGTTACGTTGCCCTAGACCCCTCATAACTGCAGGTGCTGCAGCCCACCCTGTGTGTGCCCATGCTGATTAAAGTTATGGCTTAGTCCCAGGTCAAGCACCACGTTTTTCCTCAGGCTTTTACTTTCCAAATGTTCTTGGAAAGCCATGTCCTGTCAGACTAGACCTGCAAGATTGCAATCACCTAGAGCTAAAATTAAGTTGCTTTAAAAAGGCAGGCATTATGCAGCAGTTCCTCTTTGCAACTTGTCCTTCCCTTGTTACTTTTAATTTACTCACTTTTCTCCCTGTGTCACTGTGATAATATTCCCCGGTGGTTTTTTCATCCTTTTTCTGAATTTGGATCTTACTTTCCATTCAGTCCACGCTGACTTGTCTGTAACTGATAGTTTAGTAGCACTATGTACAAAGTGGCTCCTGAGCTGTGTTTAATCATTGCAGTAATTTTTCTCAGGTAGAGTTAAAGTACATTTAACTCATTTGTGCTTTTAGGAAGAAATCATTTGCATCTAAACCATTTATACAATACTTCCAAAGGGTGCTTTTCTACAACAGCATAATTTTTACATTGTTTCTTTGTAAATGGATATCATAAGGCATAAGATGAAATCATATTTCTCTGGTGCACTAAATACCCAGAAGACTTTGTATTCATGCTGGTGTTCAGCTTGCTTTGATTTTTCTCTGTCTTTCATTAGAAACAGGATTTAAGCACAGCATTTCCACACAGGATCACACCTGAGTGCTGTGGATGAGCTATAGAAGAACTTATGGTAACTGAATTAGGATAAATACATGCTGAAGAAATCACAGCTGTGGAAATGTCTTGAAATTGGGCTCTGTTGGGCTGCACAGTACAGAACTGTGTGCTGGGCTGCCCTTGTCCACACCGCAGCCTGGGGTAGGCAGGGGAAGAGCCAGAATCATGGATTAATACACTAACATCTCCTGAAGCTAATCCCAAATCATCAGTATCAAAGGCAGTACCACTGTTTCCAGGCTGCATTAGCAGATATGTCTTTTCACCTAGCTGTCCTAGAGGGAAGTTTAGCATCCCCTGCACAGATGAATTCTGTGCAGAGAGTGGGCAGCAGTCACTGAGGGTTTTGCCCCACAGCGTACAGCGGAAAACACATTAATTCTGAAGAATTTTTTTCTCTAGCTTGTTGTCTGTCTGAGCCAAACTACAGTGTCCTTAAGAACCATTAACCTCTGACAGAAAGGAGAAAGGTTACACAGTGAGCCCTCCTTTTTTATTTTTATTAGACTGAGTCACAGATGGAGAAAACAGATGTCTGTTTGTGGTATCAAGTCTCGCGTGCCTGTATTTTTAGCTGCATATAGTAGGTCTGATAAAAGCTATAACTGCTCTCCCCAGACCTTGCACTGTTTACATCCTTAGACCTTCATGGCAATAGCACTGCCGCTACATCAACAACATTATTATTGTTGTTGCCAGATTACAGTTGAGGTAACTGGAAAATAAGTTCCACATGGATCTCACAAGTGCTGTGAAGACTATCACTGCTGCTAATCAAGTTATATGGGAAGCCACTGGAAAGGGCAAGAAATTGTACTAATCTCATGGCTTGTGTGCCACCTTCGATTACTGAAGGTGTCATTAAAAGCAGATCAGCTGTGTAGGTAGATAAGCAAAGAATTCACAGTGCTAAACAGATTGGCTCTTTCTGCCTCTCCTGACAGAGAGAGATGTCTAACTGAAAATGCCCACGTCAGTCAGTAGCCCTGCATGCAGCCCCTCCAGTGATGGGTATTAAATGCTGGGTGAAGAGGTCAAGTCAGCACACAAGTTGTAGCCCCCTTCCATGGCTCATCCTGTGACGTGGATGCTGAAAGACTTCTCTTTGCCAGCAAATGCTTATTTTGAAGATGTCCCTGTCACTGCAAAGCATTGCTTAATTCATCCTTTCGAAAGGGAAAAATATTTAGAGCAAAGTTGAAATGCAATAAAAAGCCTGTGAGGATGGAAACTGCCTCTTTTTTCAGTTGTCCTCAGCTCAGCTTAACTCTGCCTTGGGGCCTGTCAGCAGCTCCCAGAGATGAATGCTGTAACTCAGGGGAATTTCAAGGGAAGCATCAGAAGATGATACGGGGATTTTCTTGTTAAACAAAACATGTCCTCTTTAATGAGCACTCACGGGTGCAGGGTGAGGATGCAGATGTGGAGCCACCTCGCAGCTCAGCATACAGGCTCTAGGCAAGGTGGAGAAGATCTGCAAGGGCTGTGCCACCCCTGTCTCTCTCAGCTTAGGAAACATTTGGCCCTTAAAACAATGACTTTCATGTGAGTTTTTTGCAATTCTTGTGCATCCATATGTCCCACTGCCTTTTGAGTAATCAAGGAATATTTTCTCTGTGTTGCTTTCCAAGTATTTTGCACAGGAAATGGAAGGCCCCGTTGTGACACAGCAGCTCAGCAGCAGGCACAGGAATTTGATTTGAGCTTCATTTTTGTCTGAAATGTTCCCAGATATCAAATATTTTTATACATTAATCCCTTCCAACATTTCTTAATATATGAGAACAGAGCTGCCCAGGGGATGTTTTGGCACATGCAATAGCCCCAGATTTGTCTTCCTTAAGAGTGACTAACATTTTGGGAAGATGCTGCAGCTGAGCACATGAACTTCTACCCATTCAGTCGGTACATCATTTCATGGACAAGTACATCAAGTTATTTATTTTCTATTTTTCCACTCAGTTGCCATGTCAGTGGAACATAATGCCCTATTTCAACTTGATGCTGCCCATGGTGAAGCTGTAACTTCAGATTGCCAAGGAATCTCATAGTGTGGTTCCAGTTTGCCAAAATAAATCCCATACCTCTGAAAAAACACAGCCAGGAATCGTGAGGATTTCTCATTGACTTTCAAAGAGAGATTTATGTAAGCCTAAATTCTCACAAAAATCTTGCACTTGAACATGTCTTGGAGCATGGACCTGCACTCTTGCCCCATTCTCTTCTTTTCCCAACATAATTCCCATGAGTTTTTTCTGAGAATGGGGCACAGATGCACATCTCTGTAGTTTCCCAGAGGTATACCCGCCACATTTAGATTTACTGATTAAGAATTTGTGACTTTTACAGCTTCTTTGGAAGTACATGAGCCTGAGTAGGAAAGTAAAAAAAACCAAACAACAAAAGCAGAGAGGTTAGCCTAAAAACCAGCATTGCCCAGTAACTAACCAGTAGTCTACACTTGTCTTTTCTCAGATATTGAGTAACTAGCTAATACCATGTATTTTGCCTGCTAAGTACCTATGTCCTCCATTCTAGAGAATAAGTGCAGGGAGCAGTACCTCCAGTACCCTTCTTTGTATAGTGCAATGAAGTCTCCAGAGCCAAAATGTAAGATGAGAGTAACATGATTATTAAAAAAAAAATAATCTGGATTTCTTCCTTATTAAGCATTAATAAAAACTTAATTTCTGGGAAATATCTATCAACATGAACTTCAACCCATAATAAAACTGGTCCTGTACTCTTCACTAAGGCAGAAGCCCCACTGACTGACTGGACTGACTCATTTAAAATACAGGTCTACATCAGGTCATTATGACTTTACATCATGTAGGCCCTCTGTTAGTGTCTGGGAAAACAGAATGGAAAAGATTTCACTCAACTAAACCAGAACAGCTCCTGTAAACAACCGTTGTCCTTGTTTAAATTAAAGCCACTTCCATATTTAAATACAAGATTGAAAATTAATCCAAATTCAAAAAAATGCCCCACGCTCTTGTACTCATACATAAATTATTTGGAATTAGCCAATCTGGCTGCTTCTAAGGAAAAAGTGCAGATCTAAAATTCATGCATTATGTTCGAGCAGTGAGTCTTTATGAGTGAAAACAGAGGTTTGTAATGGAAACTGCAACTCATTCTTAACTATGCCAGTGTGAACATGCTGTTCTAATACGCACTGTAAAACGTTGTAAAATAACAAGACTGCAAAGTTTACTGCAGCAACTGTGCATTAACAGGCAATAAAGCACACAACATTTATAGCAAATTCAGTCAGTTACAAATTTCAACACTTACTGCTATTTTATAGTACCTATAATGAACCCAGAGCTGAGATTTGCATTCAGATTATGTACATAAGAAGCAATTCAGGAAACCATGCAGTGCTTTCATGAACACAAAGCATGGTTGTCCATTGACTGCTGAGTAGAAATTGTACAAAGGGATGAGGCAGAGTTCCTCCAACACTTCCAGTAAAACGTAATTCCTCTCTCTATTAACAGAATTGTACACTCTCACATTCATAACAGTTATATCACAGCTGCTGCAGGAACAGGTCATCCTTCTTGAAATGAAAGTCAACGCAAGTGAACACAGATCTGCAGAGCTAATGAAAGGTAGGACTTTGTCAACTTACAGAGATTGAACAAGAACTAAGCACACTGACTCTTCAAGTGAATCTCCTTTTCCTTACCCTGTTTACAAACTTAGAATAACACTTCACTTCAGCTAGAAGCTTGTGTTAATACCTGACTTTAGGTGACTAAAAGTATTTGGGTGGTTAAATGCCTTGCAGATGAAGGCATCCCATTCAAGTTCAGCTGTGGATGAGACCATCTTCCAGCTCTAAGTCCACCTAGGATGTCAGTTCACTGCCAGTCTTAGAGGAAATGAAGGGGGTTTTTGGACTACATCTGTACCATAAAACCCAGAAATATTTTTTACTTCCTAGAACCAAGTGCATAACAAAGCTATCTCCTAACCTCACCACTTGTGGAGACTTGAGCACAACCCAACTTCAGCTGCTTCTTTCCTACTCCCCAGGAAACACATGCTATTCTCCACATGGGAGGAGCTTGCCAGGAGGCACTGGGCACTCTGAGCAGTGGTTGTCTATATAATGCAGAAAAATAGCAAACTATAGTCATGGTCTCCAAGAAATGAGCTGTACTTCCTTTTGTAAGATTAAGTTCTGCAGTCTATTTACTAATGGAATTCAAGACAGTTTCCCGTAGATTAGACACTAAGCACTCTGTTTACTTGTACTGGATCTGGTGGGGATGGAGTTAATTTTCTCTGTAGCTGCCCATATGGTGCTGTGTTTTGGATCTGTGACTAGAATAGTATTGATAACACACCAATGATTTGGCTGTTGCTGAACAGTGCTTACACATTATTAGGGCCTTCTCTGTTTGTAATTTTGGGGGTGGGCAAAACTTTGGGAGGGGATACAGCTGGGACAGCTGACCCAAATTGGCCAAAAGGATATTCCATACCATATAATGTCATGGTCAGCAATAAATAAAAAAAAGGTGTGTGTGTGTGTTGTCTTCCACAGTAGCTATTGTTCAGAGACTGGCTGGGCATTGGTCTGCTTGTGGGAGGTGGTGAGTGATTGCCTTTAAATCAGTTGTTGGTTTGTTTTTCTCTTTCCTTCACTTTTAAAGTGTCTTTGTCCTGACCTACAAGTATTCTCACTCTTGTCTATTCTCTCCTCCAACCCACAGTGGTGTGGGAAGTCAGCAAGCAGCTGTGTAGGTGCGTAGCTGCTGGCTGGGATGAACCCACCACACTACTGTATGCTGCATGCCAGTAAAACTGGTTCTGAATTGATAGGCTGTGTTACAGCTCTAGCTGATCACTGATGACTACAGATTTTGCTGTATGTTTTCACTGATCTGGCAACGGCTCATTTGAAAGTCTTGGTGGTATTGCGGATCTATTCTTTAACTTACACTAGCACAAATAATCAACAGAAACATCAAGAGCAGACAAAAAAACAAACACAGTATGAAAGCAATTATTAACAATTGCTGAACAGATTAGAATGCTATGTTATACCATCCTAGATTTCATATATATTCTGGAGTCTGGTTGTCTTTTGGCTGAATAGTATTAGATGGTGTAAAGTTGTTATGAAGAACCAGCAGGATTGCACATAGAAGGCTAGCAAGATTACCTGTACATTGATATAGCAATTCTACATTTTACCTGTACAGATGAGCTGTAGTGCGTAACAAAGGTGAATTGAATTTCCAAATTACATATATGAAAAGGTGTATTTATGTATAACAAAATAACTAAATGTGTGTCAATTTCCAGTGCTGTAAGAAATCTTAGCATATTGCCTAGATAGAGTAGGACCAATGGCAATTACCAACACACAATGCTAACACCTGCTTCTCAGTACTCAAACAGCTTAATATAAACCTGGGAGGTGTTATTGAAAATAATAGATCTTTCAGGGATGTAGAAATGTAATGTTATAATATACGAAGTGAAGTTTCTTCACTGGAGTGGTGTTTGTTTGGATAGGAAATGGGAAAATATGGTGGGAGAAAGAAAACAGTTTAGAAATATTGCAGAAAAACAATTCACCTGAGCTTGACAGGTTTCTGGCCAACTCAGAACCATTGTTTTTGTCACTGCCAATTCTAAGAGCAGGGCACAGGTTTTGGACTCTGACACATCGCTCACAAGTATCTGTTAAAGTCTTAACAAGTTACCACCTGTTAAGTAAGTTTCTGCAACTGAACATGTGCACGCTGTCCCAGTAGCAAGATAGAGTGCACTTTTTTAATTTCTGTATAAAAGGGAATATATGAATGGCATCTGAAATGTATGCTAAGAATGATTTCAGTGATTCTTATTTCAGTATCAGAATTTAATAATCTCACCAACTCTTATGCATCAAGACACTTGTAAGTGAGCTTGCTAAAAAAAAAGAGATTACGGTCTTGTGGAAAGCTAGGTCAGCTGAAACTTGTGTACACTCAGAAGAAATTGATGGCAATAACCAGAATTCAAGTAGACTAAGTTTATAACAAAAATGTGTGCACATAAGTCTCTCTATCTGTTTTACTAGAAAGTATAATCACACTTTTCAAGTTAAATAAAACGTTTACATGTATAAGATAAAGCATTGACAGGGCATTGACTAGTGGAGAAAAATACTGGTGAAATTGTCTTTCATTTTGACATTTGAATGCATTTTGTTCAGCACTTCCCTCCCCTCCCTAGCTGTAATGAACTAGGTTCTTCTGGACATGTTCTAATAAGCACATCCTAATAAAAATAACAAAGTCTACTGAACTGAAGGGATGAAACAGTTGCAAATAGTGAATACTTGTCTATAATGTTTTCCCTTTTAGAAATGCCTAATGGATAAGCCTGGCTGGCTGACTGCAGTCCTGTAAATAGCCGCTCCTCTTGTTGCTAGAATTAAAATTATTTCCTCAAGGATTTAATGTTTTTCCTGTGGAGCAGAGCCACAGAGATATCACACATCATTGTCTGGCTGTGATCTATCATCATTTGCAACAATTTCAACATTTTAAATAAACATTACCAACTGTTCAGTTTCTTGAGTTTGCAATTACATGTAACTAATCCCTGGCTGTTGGTGTGTTTAGATGCCAGCATTGCAAGCTCAGCCACACACACAAGGTATGTGAGAGTACTCAGGGCCCTCTGCTGTGGATCAGGCTGCCCCACATCATATAACCTGGGGCAGCTTGATATGAATCACGACAGCCCAGATCTTTCCTGGCCAGGCATTGGCCATAGGTTAAATGTAAAAAGTGCTGGCAAAGCTATTGAAGAGGGATAAAAATCTCACTTAGCATCCAACAACTGTATCTTATTACAGTCATTCAGTTGGAAGGACAGAATTTGACTCACCATCAGGGATTAGACTTCTCAGCCACCCATGCACAGTAAGCAACCATTTGTTCTTTGCAATCAGCCTGCTTCTCTTAGCTTCTATGATTAGTCTGGAAGAACTTCTGAGGAGCAGTCTGTAACATTTTCAGTCTCCTGAGCTTATTAGAAGATTAAATGAATTTTCAAACCTGGAAAGGAAAAATGGCTTTGCAACATAATGCCAAAGAGAGTTGCTGCATATTGAAGATGTGCAGAAAAGATCATAAAACCATAGAATGGTTTAGGTTGGAATGGGCCTATAGAGGTCATCTAGTCCAACCCCCCTGCAGTGATCAGAGGCATCTTTAACTAGATCAGATTGCTAGATTAACTAGATCAGACCCCCGTCCAACCTGACCTTGAATATTTCCAGGGATGGGGCATTTACCACCTCTCTGGGCAACCTGTTCCAGTGTTTCACTACCCTCACAGTAAAAAATTTTTTCCTAATATCCAGTCTAAATCTACCCTCCTTTAGTTTAAAACCATTACCCCTTGTCCTGTCACAGCCCACACTTGCTGGGATCAGTGACACATACGATTTACAGGACAATACATATTTCTAGGTGTTAGCACCAGTTAAAGCTGTTGTTAATAAGCTAATGTTGATTCAGCCTGATGCAATGCCCAGCTAACAATATAGATGCAGGAAGAAACTGGTTAAAAGCATGGCCGTATGTGTAAAAGATGATAAGGTGGAGGTGACTTGAATAGATTTTCTTCTGGTCATGGACCTTCATATATTTTACGGACTTCCGGTTTTAGTTCCTTCAGTCACCTTTGGGTGTTTGGACCCTGTCAAGAGTGTCACAGGCATGTGACTAACCCAGCTTTAGCACTAGCTGCTAGAATGACTCATTGCAGATTTTCCCTTCTGGAGAAAATAAATGTCTCAAACTAAAACTAGCTGTTTCATTTTGATATTGCTTTTATTTATTTTTTCTCTCAGAGCTGAAAAACTCTATATTTCTCTGTAAACTTGCTTTTAAGAAACTATGTGTAAGATTAAAGGTTTCAAGATTCTTGCTAAATAACTTATTTTCTTCAGTCACATATCACTTAACTTTACTACAGCAGTCTCACTTCATACCATTAAACATTATCTCAAGGTTTCACTATAATAGCATTTGTCAAGTTGATGCTCAGCATAATAAGTACCAGTCTGAACTGAACATCAATATTCAGAACTCTGGTGAAACTTATGGAGCACATCAGCCTTTAAGGGGTGCTTTTAAAGAAAACAGCACAAGTATTTTATGTGCACGTTTTCACCCTCTGTGGTTCTAAAAACTTCATGCAGAGAGAGAAAAACAAGTATGGTCATGTATGCAGAGAGAGAAAAACAAGTATGCAGGTCAACCTTGGTAAGAGTTGAATCTTGTTCTAATTAATCTGACTGGTTTCATTTGAGCTAGGTTTGTGGCGTTATTGCAGTGAGGTCAGGTTATATTCCATGCTGGAGATCTTCAGCCAAAGTTTATCCCCAGAAATAGCAACACAAGTATTGAGCAAACTGCACACCTTTTCATATCTTGTAAGAAATAGCAAGTCTTGCCTTATGTAATGTTCCGCCCATTATTACTATGCGACGAAACTGTAATATATTAATGACATCTGGAAATAGTCTTGAATTCTCATGTATTATTCAACATATTGAAATGTGTCTCAGCATATTTTACCAGCATATGGCATTGTCATTTTCCATCAGGTAAAGAACGAGACATACTTTCCTCCTACAAGACCTGTAGTAACAGCAACTAAAATTAGAATGAGGCACTAATTGCACTGAGAGTAGCCTTCTTTATCAAAGCTTGATTTGCTGTAGAATCGCACAACCCCTGCTTCCCCCAAATCCAGATATCGGTCCTAAAATACCATTTAAAATCTAGTCAGGTACAAGGCACAGTCTGAGCCTTAACTTCAGAGTGAGTAAGTAAGAATGACACCAAGGTACTGAGCACATTTTCCTACATGCTACTAAATGCCTTGTGTAGATTTTTTTCCCCAAACACAGAAGAATGATACATCAGGTCATGTTTAATATTTATAGGTAATTATAAAAAGCTGTTTTCTATCACGAGGGAAGACTGACTCAGGTCAATTGATGTAAGCCATCATTTTAATCAGATTTTGCCTCTTCAGCATAGGCTCTAAAATAAAAATTTTACACCTAGTTTAACCTTAATGGCATATTTTATATTCTTTGCTGAGTGAAATGGTAAATTGTCTTCATATATGTTTATTTCAGAGAATATATAAGTTGGCATATATTGTTAGAAACTTGATTTTTCTATTGATATTTTAGAGACTGAAGAATGGTGCATTCTTTGTTTATGATTCAATTTGAGAGTTGCCTCAGACTGTATTAGGCAGAAAATTTCAATTGAACTGAAAACAACCAAGACAGTATTGCTGCATTTTTAAAATGAACTTACATGTTTTTCCTGGAATACCCATAACATGTGAAAACATGTTTAGAATATCACATATATCTGTTCTTGAATAACAGTTATCAGAATTAACAGAATTTAATAAGTTTTGGCCAAAGTCAACCTTGGCCAAAATTTCAAGATAGTTAGATGCTTAGATACGCATATATACATTCATGTAGTCGTAATGGGCAGCTAACTACTTATTTGGATGTCTAAACAAATTCAGAAATATAATCCTATAATCTTTCAATATTTATAATGAGAACTTCACAACCTTTCTAATTTCTTTTTCCCCCACAAGGTAGAAAAAACCTAAACTTTGAAATTTTCAGTTACTGCTTGGTCTTTTACTTCAAATAAAGAGCTCTATGTGAATGAAATGCTTTCATTGTAGTAGACAGATAGATTGAAAGAACATGTAAATAAACAAAGATCTTCCCTTTGCAGCGCAAACATCATACTGAGCTTTGGAAAAACTAATACTAGCAGTGTGATGTTAAAAACTTGTAAAAGCCTCAACTGACCTTTAGAAGATTAAGATGTTTCCCAGTTCTTCACAAAAAATAGGTGCAGGAACACTCTTGAATCCATTACATTTTGAGATTGCTATGATACAACATTTAAAAAAACCAAATATGACTATTCAGCTTAGTAAGAAAATACAAGCCTTAGTATAGTTTAGCTCCAAGCTTCATTTTAGAAAGCTGCAGTTCTGCAAATTGTATTAAATAAGGAGATGGCTTTGTTTTCTTATTAACCTAGGACACATCTGAACACTTTAAGGGAAAAATTCTGGTACTGTCCTATATATTTGACCTTCCCTTATAAGAATAGGATTAAAAATACCAATTTTCCTTGAATTACTGAATTTAGAAACACTTTTCTCAAAGTAAATACAGGCTGAAGTGATAACCTGATTTCAAAGTATAGCTCAGCCTAACCATTGCTTATTGTGTTGTTGAGAATGTATGAGCAAGTGGGGGAAAGAACGCAGATGAATCAACCAAGCATCTGCTGTGTGATTTAACATTTAAGTGATTGTGAAGTGTTTAACTCATCTGTTAGCAGGAAGGTTTTAATGCAACATTCCCCTGAACTGACAGATTACTCCAACTGCCATTGAGGAAAATGGTGTCATTCTTCTGTGTTTCATTCCTAGAGCTCTTACAGAACCATGGGTAGGACTGACATTCTTTGGTTATGTTAGATGGATTTACTATCCACCTAAAGTATAAAACTAATATATTACATCTTATGTTAATCAAGGCCATTTATTGTTTTTGCCATCTAAATAAATTAATTAGCACTTTCTCTGAGCCATCAGGCAAACTGAAGCTCTTATTATGACAGGTAGTGCCAAACTGAATTTCTAAGGAATGTTTTTGGGTTTGTTTTATTTTTTTTTCTTTCTTGAAGGCAAGTAGTGTAACTTGAACATGAAGATGAAATTTAGAGAGTAGAAAAAATGAATAACAAAACCTTCTTATTTCATGACAAATATTAGTTTTTATTAATAGAATTCAGGACAACATTTCTCCCATTGGCCTATCATTTAATTATTATGTTGTTAATATATTTCTATTTCATTTTGCATAGTTTCTTTTCTCATGTTTATGTTCACAGATCCTCAATGTCTTCAGCTTGTTATATCATTATATATGATTCATTATTCATATTCTTCTCCTCCAAAAAGTACTTATAATTTTGCTTGGTTAGTTAGTTAGTTAGGCTGTGGCTAGTTTGATGAAGAGGAAGGTACTCCTATGCATTTCTGTATCAGGAGAAAACCCAAAAGATATATGCCTTTATTCTGATGCAAAAAGATAATAAGTCTTCTGACAGTTCATGCAGAATACCTCACAGTACCAACATCCATTTCCCTCTTAGGACGCTCTTTCCTATTGTTCTCCATGCTGCCCAAAATATTTAGATATTGGCCAGAGTCATCATCTGTGTTCTTTGACTTTCTTTTACTTTTACCCACAGACAGACTACTGGATCCACCAGAAGTCAATTGTGAGAGAATGTGCAATCTAGTGCTGCAGTAGCCTTTCTTTGAGTGGAACGTTGGACTAGATGACCTCTAACAGTCCCCTCCAACTATATTTGGAAGACAAGGACCTATTGGAGTGGGTCCAGAGAAGGGCCATGAGGATGATCAGAGGGATGGAACACCTCTTCTATGAGGGAAGGCTGAGGCAGATGAGGTTGTTCAGACTGTAGAAGAGAAGGCTCTGGGGAGACCTTATTGCAGTCTTTCAATATTAGAAGAATTTCAAAATTAGAAGAAAGATGAGGACAGACTTTTTAATTCGACCTGTAGCATTAGGACAAGAGGTAATGGTTTTAAACTAAAGGAGGGTAGATTCAGACTAGATATAAGGAAGACATATTTTACGATGAGGGTGGAACAGGTTGTCCAGAGTGGTGGTAGATGCCCCATCCCTGGAAACATTCAAAGTCAGGTTGGATGGGGTTTTGAGCAACTTACTCTAGTTGAAGATGCCCCTGCTTATTGCAGGGGGGTTGGACTAGGTGACTTTTAAAGATCCCTTCCAACCCCAACTGTTCTATGATTCTATATTTCTATGATTATATACATTATATGTATAAGGAGACTTAAGTATCATTGAGAGATGTGCTCAAGTGCTCTGTGTTGGATCATTATTGAGTGGGAATTAATGGAGCTACATATTAGTTAGCTAAAAGTGATAGAAATTTATTCACAAGTGCTACTTCAAGGGAACTTAACATTAAGAAGAAAGTCAAGACTGTTCCTTGACTACAGACTGTTTGGTCAGTTGTAGGACCCTGTCCTCAGCCAATGACTACAGCCCATTTAAAATGCACTCTAGTTTTTCAGGTTCATCTTCTACAACCTATTTTTCTTCTATAAATTAATATGTCCTTGATAATCACAATAGAAATAAGACCACATGTAATGGATAGGTGCAAATTAAGATCAGCATTGATAGTGCAGGTAGTGTAATTATGTAGATAATTCAATACTGAAAATTGAGAGACACAGAGGCTGCTGCTCAAATACAGAAAGTGTTATGTATGTATATGTAGACTGAGAAAACAAAACATTTTTATCTTTACAGTTCTCCTAGTATTCTGTAGCAAAGCATAGAGTCAGAGCAGAAGCTGTAACATGTACAAGCCAAGTGTGTGTAGCTCTGCAGGTCGTCAAATAGAAGATATGTTAATTATTCATTCAAATTTATCCCAACACAAGACATACTGACATAAAAACTTCAGAACAGCATCAGAGACAAATCACTTTATCTGTGCTTGGTACAAGCTTATCCACAAGTGATTTTATTGTACAATAAATCTCCAGTTTTGAAAACTTTCAAAAATCTGCTCATTCTCGTTCTAATTTATCTCATTAAATGTGATTGAGATAGTAAAAAACAAAAAAGCTGAAATCAAGTAACGACATGAATCTCCTTTTCATTTATGCCCTCTCCCCACTAAAGAATAGTCAAACAATTATCCCTAATGTGATCAACTAGCCAGTCTCAGAACAACATTTTTACAAGAGCAACTAACATTTATCAGGACAAACAACTTTGCTCAGTAAAGTTTCTCATGTTATGTAAAAGTGTTGGTGCTGGATACTTGATGGTCTCTTAAAACAATTCATAAAAGCTTAAGCACAATTACACTCTGAAGGAGTGTTCCCACAGGTCTCATAGAGACAAGAGAACTGGAACAATACAGATCCATTAAAATGTAATTTCCTGACACCTTTTCTAGCAACAGTACTACATTTACATACAGGCACTTTCTAGAGGGCTCCTGAGGTCTCAGGAGAATGTTGTCTCTACTGACATTTTTATAAGTGTATATTTGAAACCAAATCCACCTGCAAACCCACCCTTTCAGAATCTTGAGGCTGCAAGGTGGGCTCTGGGTGCCAAATTAATCACTTAGAGCAGCTTGATGTTATAACTGCATGTCATGGGCTAGGTGGCCCTGCGTGGGGGCTCATTTTGGCCTCAGCAGCATCAGACTGGCAATACTTCCTCAAGGTAAGGCATGCTATTTTAGATACCCAATGACTTTACCAGAGCTTTTACTCTTTTTAACCTTTTTATGGTTTTCGTGCTAATGGGTACAAATACTAAGCCCAGGATAGGCCTTAATCAGTATCTTGGACTATCTATTAGACTACAGAGTCAAAGACTGCTGCTAATACAAAACGCATAAAATGTATGTGAAGCATGCTAAAGAGGTTGTAGAAATGTTAATACACTTAGACTTTTTATAAAAGGCTGCCAAAATTAAGATAAACTGCCAAAATTATGTCCCAGGACCTCATCAAAAAAGAAAAAAAAAGATATCAAGAGAAGATGTATTAAAGGAATTTGCCATATGTGGCAAAGGGTTGAATTTGTGCTCACACTTCTAGAATAAACCACAAAATATGATTAAATGGGCTAGAGAACCACTGAAGATAAAATTTAGGTTAAAGGTTAAATTTAGTTTGTTGAGAGAGATAATTAGTACATCTACTTATCACATTTGTAATAATGAAGTTTTCTGTCAGTGATTAGACCATAAAAATTCCAGTCTGCTGTTGTAAAAAGATACTTTCTTATGACTTAACAGCTGAAGCTTGGACAAGGTTAAGCCTTCATAAGCAGACCACCCGTAAGTGTTTCTTAATATTTAAAACTTATAAGAATAAACTTATTAAAACTCTGTACATTTATACAGTTTCAAGGCTTATAGGTTTATTTCATGAAGTATTTTTATTTTTTATTTGACTCATTTAACGTTTCCATGATTAGTACTTCAGAAAAATCCTTGACTTTCAGAAAACCTCCACATGAACTTCCTAAACAAAATTTGAGCCCTGTAGATAAGTAAAAATGAGTTTTCCATTACTGGTAAGAGGCCACAGACTTTGTATTAACCCAATGATACAGATTCTCTGGACTTGTCTGCAATTCTCTTGGCTTGAGCTCATTTTAGCATGTCACAGTTGTGACAGCAATTTTCTAGAGGTCAGATAGCTATATCCTAAATTGTTTTAGCTTTAGTTTAGCTGTGTGCAATTGTGCAGTCCAATGCCTACTGCTAACTAATAGGTAATGATGACAAGTAGTTATTTTGTGTAGGGTGAACAGCCTATGATCCTAGAATAAAAATTTAGTGTACTATAGCAACAGACAGATACCAAAAACCCCAGGACTCTAAACACAAATGACATTGGTCAATTTCTGGGCACTGTAGGAATGCAACCATGTGTGTCTGGTAAAATGCTTTTTTAAGTATAATAAAAGAGAATAAAAAAGCAAGCAAACTATGAAATTGGGAATCGATGGAGATTAAGGAAGCAAGCATATTGTTTTAGATAGTGTATAAAAAGAATTCAAGCAGATCCCAAGTTGAGAAACACCAGTGTCACCCTCCTCCCTACAAAGAATTCAGGACACTGATCACTTCCTGAAAACCTCCACCATCCTCTTGAGGGGGCTACGGCAAGAGGCAGGAAAGAGGATGGGTGAGCAGAACGGCAGGGAAAAAGGGTAAGTACTAGAAAGTTTGCATGCATCAGCCCTAACTGCATTGTTAACAGTGTTAGCATTATTGTAAACTAACCAAGAATAACTTTAGTTAGACTGCTTAGATTTTAATTAGACTAATGGTGGCTTCTTGGCTCAACCTAGAAAGCTTAGTCCTCATAAAGATTTTCAGTGTAAGAGGATTCATTCTGGACAATTTGCTTTTCCTCTGTAATTCAGACTTCATTCTCTCTTTCTTTCTTCTTCCTTTCCCTTCAAAATGCATGAAACTGAAGCAGGAAGAAAAATAGATATTTTGCAGAATATTCCCTTAAAACCTATAGATATTTTTCAATGTCTTCAAGTTATGCAGTATTGAAAAATGTTTTGAATACAGTAACATAGTTTTTAATGTTTGTTAAAAAAATAACCCACAATTCCCCAACAAACTGAAACCTTCAATTTCTTGTAGCATTTTTTTGGAAAATAAGTCCGTTGTCTTGATTGTTTCCCAAGCAGTTCCACAGTGTGTTGCATGACATAAACAAGTTACCAAAACTGTAATTTAATCAGTTCCTAATTTTATAAAAGCCAGTGTGACATGTCTCTGTTTACCAACAGAGTTCCATTAAATCTAGCCCAACTGGGAATGAGTTGCAAAAGCATCCCATTGTGATTGGCCCAGAGGCTCCATGAATCTTTGGCATAGACTACCTCAGGAGAGGGTATTTCAAGGACCCAAAAGGGTACAGGTGGATTTTTGGTACAGCTGCCTCAGAGACAGAAGAAATAAAATAGTCATCTACGTTGCCTGGTCTCTCAAAGGACCCTTCTGTTGTGGGGTTGCTGAGGGTCGAAGAACAACAGGTGTCAGTCGCCACCACAGCAGTGCACCAGTGGCAATATCGCACCAACTGAGACTCCCTGATCCCCATCCATGAACTCATTCACCAACTGGAGAGCCAAGGAGTCATCAGCAAGACCCACTCACCCTTTAACAGTCCCATATGGCCAGTGCGGAAGTCTAATGGAGAGTGGAGGCTAACGGTATGCTATCGTGGCCTGAACGAAGTCACTCCACCGTTGAGTGCTGCCGTGCCAGACATGCTAGAACTTCAATACGAACTTCTAGTGAATTGTCTGTGATATGCAGCAGAAAAAAAAAGTTAAAACAAACAAACAAAAACCAAACACAAAACCCTAAAGGTTTGTCAGTGGTTGCTGACAAAGTTAGTAAGGTTGGTGGTGTTATACTGTTGGGAAAAGGGTAGGAACAAGACCTTACTCTCAGCAATTATCCAGTTCGTGCTCTCAGTATTGACATTTTCTTTGGGCTTAGATGAATCTTAACCAAACAAGTCCACTGAGAAGGACCATGAAACCAATTGTCCAGAGACCAATTTCTGCAGTAAGCCTATGTGATATGACAGGCATTGCCTTACTTGTCTCTCTGTTTGCAAAGCCATGTTCTACTAAGTGGTCCTTGGTGACTGTTTGCCTCAAGCTTTATTGTTGCATCAATCATACAAAAATGAGGTTGTTCAGTTACAAGTAGAGCATGACAGCTCTATATGGCTAGGCTAAGGTCTTATATCACTCAAGAAGAAAAGTCAAAACTTTTTATGTGAATAGTGCATCCAATTGCACAACTGCGTAAAAGGCACAAGGAGCCGTATGGGTTACCTGCCCTAGCAAAGTCCCACGTGGAGATAAGTAATCCTTACCTCACCATTGGAGGTTTCCTCTCATCCCATTACTTCACACAGTAGACCAGTGTAAAAAAAAAGACATTGCCAAAAGGTCTGTGTCTGTTTATTCCTCTGCTAATAATAGGAAGGATGAGAACTTGAGCCAGCTACAACTGAGTCAGAGTCCATCCCACCTTGCTCCACACTGTGCTCCTGCTCATCCTCTTACCCAAGGAGTCAAGGGAAACTTCTGTGTATTGGGGCAAACAATTTAGTGACTGCTAAAGTGAATCTGGGTTAAGAGCTTCATCCCAGGTCTGTAACTGTGAAGACTTATAGGTTACCTATTACTGTTGCAGTCAGATCACTCCTAATCCTCCCAGTGCAAGCCAGTCTTTGGGTGATGGGAGTGCATACTCCTGAGAAAAATCTGGGCCTTAAGAATCTAGAATTAAATTAACACAATGAAGTAGAAAATGAGCAAAACCTGTATTAGAAGAGGGAGTATAGAGAAACTCTATTCTAAGCAGTAAATACAAGGAGGAGCAGAGAGCTAGCCAGTGAGGAGCAGGACAGCTAACGCAAGGGTAGAAGGTTGTACAGAACAAGGTCTGGAAACTTTGGAGACGACAGCACAGGGGAGGAGATGGGTGGCCATACAAGGAGGGAGGAATGAAGTGGGAGAAGAAGGGAAAAAAAAGAAGTTCTCCGGAGACAGATATTAAGCTACTTAATGGTGACACCAAAGGTGTCCACCCAAAGGTTTTCTCGTCAAAGTTCCTCTCTTATGTTATGTTTTTGAAGCTAACACCCCATACTGGTACCACTCAGTCAGACACCTTAAACAGAGAAGTCAGTGGCTGCTAAACAATGTGGTTATTTGTTGTTCACAGTGAAAGATTGTCTCTGGTAAATAAAATGGATGAATCCTTTTGACTCCAAGTATACTTGACAGGACTGCAGAAATGTTGGATTGCCTTCAGTCTTCCAGAAAAGATTTTCTTTATTATACTTTAAGATCTAAAGGCTTTATCTGCAACTGAACAAAACTTTCAATAAAACATTGTTCAACCAAATTTCCCAGTATTTAACTCAGATCAGAATTTTAGAATTCATCATCCTTATGTCTGAAGCAAAAGAAAGACAGAAACATGGTTTAAAACACAGGGCTGTAATTTCCCAAAATAAGCCATATAGGAGAGGTTTTATTCTGTAAAGCAAATGACTTGTGGTTAGGAAAGCTAGCTCATAGCTACTAATGGAGAAGGCACTGGGGACTGTTAATGTACATAATTAATATCTAATTAATTTCAAAATAAATCCCTGCACAAGCCCCATCCTTTCCATCTACCCCTCAGATGCCATTTTTTTAGGACAAAATTTGTCTCTGTATATTGCTCCTAACAAATTTTGGCAGCTGCTGTAGTATAATCAATCATTGCACAGTGGAATATATAGAAAGATGGGTAAGAGGATAAGGGAAAAAATGGTCTGGAACTAAGTTACGATTGGATGTTGGGGATGGTGGGGAATTCATCTCACCAAATATTCACTACGTGCAGTGGAGATGCCTCTATTTGAGCCCATCACTCAGTGCTGTCTCTGCAGCCAAAAGAGAGGAAGAGACACTCCAAGAAGGGTTCATCTCACTCTAATCGAAACATTTTATGTAGGCAAATCTGAAAAATGGTTAATGTGACCTACTTCACTGACCATGAAAGGAGCCACCCCTACAGATGACTTTGGATTCAGAGGACTGCATTTTAGACACCTAAAAGAGATCTCAGACATGGTGACAGTCCCTAAGCAGTTTTATGGCTAAATTTAGGCTAAAATTCTCATTGGTCTTCTCTCACTTTTCTTAATACATTAATGTCCCACATTAAAATTCCAGTGACATTCTCACCTAATTGTTCACATTCATTCACACCCTCTCCTGTGCAGATCATCATTATCAAACAACTGTAATTAGCATGCAGGAAATAAAATATTTGTGTTTATAGATCAGCTTGATTTCACATATTTTTGCTTTGCCAGACTAAAACAGACAAATGCTTCTAGCTTTTGAAGGAATTACCACAGGATCAGCCAGTGCATTAATGGAAAGTCATATGGTCTGTGTCACCAGTGAACATGAAAGCAAAATGTGGAAAGGGATATACTCCCAAGGTCACATGGAAGTACAAGAAGCCAAAGTCAGCATAGCAGTCCCCACTTCTTAGGAAAGTACATCTGTCCCTCTCATTGTGCAACAAACAAGCATTTGATGTGTTTATTATATTAGGATTTTTTCCCTTCCTTGGCATCTTTAGAAAGCGGTTAGACTTAGGAAAAGGTTATCCATCCCTTGGTTTCATGCACACTCCTTATGTGACTGAATGACCTAGTGTTTCACAGAGGAACCCACATTTTTTTTCTCCTGTGACAGTTCAGTAATTATCCCTTTCAAAATAGGATGCTCTGCTCGTTGCTGCTCTGTGTGCCTGATCTAACTAAACCCAGCAGTGAATTTTTGACTCTCTGAGAGGAGCTCTGTGAGACATTACTGTTCGATTCAATATGAAGGACAGCTGTGCCACCAAAACAGAGACTACCTGTTACCTGATAAGCATTTGTCACTAAACTAAAGTAAAATCCTTTCTAGATCAGTCTTTAAACAAATATCACCACCAGAAGAAAAGCAGTAAAGTTGGGAGAAATATTCCTCCCAATCTTTCTCCTTTGTGTCCTCAGCTACTCCAGTTAGTTCAAATGGGAAGTAATTTCCTAAACACCAACACCCATTTACCACTTACTTAAGAGAATTGAAAGTAAATAAGCAAACAGCCAAGATATTCTTAATTTAAATGATGATATAATTTACTCTCATCTGGGATTTGAATTGCCCTGTGTTAAGCATTACGCAGATGTATGTAAGACAAGGCACAGAAGGTCTGGCCTACAGGTTGGATATTGTCTGTGATGCTGGCTTATCTGGCCCTGAGCCTGCTGTATTTTCTTCCAAGCTGCATGTGTAGTATAGTCATAAAAGTAGGTTGCATCACATGGCATATTCTGGGACCAGAAACGGTTAAGAAGGCATGCCGCCTATGCAAAACTTCAGATGGACACAAACCCAGGCTTTTTGCCAGGTTGTCACATAAAACCAACCTGAGACACTGCCTAGCTGTATGTGCAGAAGGCCATAACTCAGCAGTGCTTCCTTCCAGAGCAGACCTGCAACCTCTTTGACAGCTGGTAGAGTGGTCCTCTCCATCCTCTGCCTGCCTCATCTGGGTAAATCTAACCTTGTGTCCCTTTTGGGAGTTCTGAAGAGAGCAGAACTTGTTATTCTCTCACTTCGTTTTCTCTTCTACCTCCTTTCCTCTTCTTTCATTTAACAGAAATCCAACTTGAGGAACAGCACTGACTCCAGCTGTGATGATTCACACTTCCCAATTTCCCAGCTCTTTGCTGAGTTCCTTTGCCATCATGGGACTTCCTCAAGTTTACATGCCTATTATAGTCCTTACGGAGGACTTACAGGTCCTTCTGGCTGGACTGGCTTTTTTCCAGGTTAAAATTTGTCCAGGACTGTAATAGTAATTTATAAGCAACATATTAGAAGAAATACTAATGTGCTTATGTCTTACTCCGTTTATAACTTCCACCTTGATAAAGGCTTCTCATAGAGACCACATATTGCATATTAATACCACAAATGGCAGACTTGGCCCTTGAAGTGCTTTTCTAAACTACTTTTCTGTTCTCTGTTCCCTCTTAGGCAAGCACTGTGGTGAATCCAGTCATTTCAGGGAGATATACTCCTGGTCACATAAAGATGACGGCAGGGTATACTTTCAGGGTGTCAGAGAAGCTACATAGCCTGTCACACATAAATCCTCATTAACAACATTTTGAATTAGGTTCCTTCATCATCTAATCAAAGAAAAAATAAAGGTGAAGGAAAAAACAAAAGCTAAGTGACCTTTCATAGTCTTGATTTCTAACCTATCAGACATAGGCTAGACTTTGTAGACCATGTTTCTCCCTCCAATATTCCTGCTCAGAGTCACGCAATTTGGCTGTATTTTCCTGACAGACATGTCCTAATGTCAACTTGCTGTAAAACTAAGCTTTATCTGCAGCTCATCTTCTTCACACACGTCTTCCCATTTGTTTCACTTTGTGCTGCCAAAATGGCATGTATTTGATGGATTTTGAGAACTTTTCTCTGAATGCAAGTCAGCCTCAAAAACTGAAGCTTCTGTTCTTGTAATGGACAACACAGAAAACATAAATGGTTCTTCACTGCAAAAAACTTTTAATTAAAAAGCCACTTTCTCAAATACATTATTTTCATAGTTATAAGCTCAGGTAAAATGTTCTGCTTCTCTTAAGATACAGTGGACCATTCTGGTCCTGAATGCTTTAAAATATGCATTTCAAATACCTTATAATTAGCCTTATGATTAGTAGGGGGTTTTTTTAGCTAGCCACATGTACAACAGGTAGCTTCATGTTTTAATGTTTTACCTGATTACAGGTTTATCAAGATTTAAAGATCCAGATATATATCTTCTGTTTCAGAGTGAATGGATCTGTCAGTGTCCACAAAATATTGCCATTTCTTGGAGGATAAAGTCAAAGTCATGGTCTGATTAATGCAGTTTCACTGCAAGATTTTGACATTTTGACATTTTGTACCAGACCTTTTGAACTGACAATGTTAGGTAGAACAGGATGAGTTGCCTCAGTTTTAAGAATGCATCTTTTACAGATTTGAGGATGTAAAGGAAGATGTAAAGACCCATGCATAAGGTGGTGAAGAAAAAAAAATCACAGTCAGTGCAGCATTATTCTCTCTCTGAAGTCCCTGCCCTGAATATGGTTCATCCCTCCAATTTCCCTCTGCTGACGAGGCTGTGGCCTTTCTATGAATGCTGAGCAACTGAGTGTGCTTCAGCCTGAGGGCACCTTGGCTCAGGGACTGTCCCTCAGTATCAGCCCCTGGCTGATAATGCTTTTGGGTGAGGTGCAGTGTCTGTCTGTTCCCACTGCCCCTTCTTCAGCCAAATTCCAACCCTTCCACTTGGCCTGAGGAGATGATGGGACCGCTCAACTCATACAAAGAGCCCATAGAAACCAGAAGAAAAGGGAGCTAAAAATTCAGCCAGGAACTGAAAGTGGAGACGGGAAGAAGAAAGGGAACCTCTAGGTAGGAACTGAAGAGGTAGAAGAAAATTTAGGCAAGAAGCAGGGAGGAAAGATGCAAAAGTATTTAGCTACTGCAAAATTTGCAATTGAACTTGTCATTTTCAAGTCTCCACACTCTTTTCTGTGCTAGAAGATTGTCAGCAGTTTCACAGCTAATGTGCCTCCATGGCAGACAGTTAAAATACCAGGGAATCACAGAAGGTTATTTTGATCTGCCAAAGTCACCTTTGCTGATACCTCATCTATGGTCAACATTGCCTTATGTGAGTTTTTTTTCTCTTTTATCTTTTTTTCTGTTTCCCCCTTTTTTCTTAAGGTAATTGCATCAAAAAAAAAACATGAAAGGGTTGCAAAGTGAGCCATTCAAATGTAAAATCTAAGTTCAGTCCTCATGCAAGCATTCAGACATAAGAGATAAGAGAGTTGCAGGTTTCATAATCACTGAATCAGTGCCTAGAATGAACAGTGCTGCCTGAATAGCAAGTATTCATAATTTATTGCATGCTTCCTCAGGAAGTGGTGCACTGAACAGTTTACTGTGGAACTACCTAAAAATATATCTACGGTGGGGCTGTTACTACAGTTTCTTAAACTGTAGCACTATATGCATCTTTGTCCGCACTGAAAATTGCATATAAGCATATAATGCTGAGTGAAACAGGAGAACAGAAATGGGGTGAGGGAAGAACACTTTTCATTCAGCAATGGAGTGTACAATTAGTACATACAAAGCTTCATTCAGAAGCAGAATTTTACAAATTTCAAAGGTCACAATGAGATTAATCTCTCACAAACAATTCCCAGATCATTACAAGAGTAAGGATTAATATTGAACTCCCAACCCACTGAAGCTTTTTGATCTTACCCAGGCAGATACCAGAATATAATTCTGCTGTAAAGGGCATAAAAAGGAATTCCATGTCCCTCTGACAGCACTAGATGGGAGGGAAGATGATAATCCCGTGGTCTGCTGTCTATCCTCTGAACATATTATGAGCAGAATTTAAAAACATTTTGCAGTGTCTATGAACCAAGGATGACATAAAGCAGAAGTAATTTAATGAATGTAGGAACACACCTAGGATGTAAAAATGTTTAACTTAAATGGCTATAAAAATTTTAAGGACAATCAACACACAATCAACTTTGGGTGCTTTATGTAGGTTGCTGAGAACTAGGAGAAATACTTGGGCCAGCTTTCTGGAGAATAGCTGTAGACAGGAAACTGCAAGGACTTATTACTTCTTATTTGCTTTTTAATGATGCTGTACAAATATGTGCAAAATGCTGTTTCCATATTTAGAAAGTAGTACTTCATTCCACACAAAATAAAATAGAGACAGTAAACCCTGCAAACTTGAACAAGCTCCACATAGATCTAGAAGAGGCAACACAATATCATGCTGGGGGCAAATACCAGGAGACCTCTGCAGAGAGTCAGCATGTGGCCAGCATGACCTGTGAAAGGCAGAACCATGCCTGTGATGGAGCTGGGCTGTCTGTGTGCAGAACAGCCTAAAGCACTTAAGCACCTCATTCATGGAAATGCTGATGCTTGTAACACAGGGTGGATGTTTAACAGCTAAACGTAGTACCTGAGAAATTAGGCAGAATGCAAAGTTAAATAAGGAAAATCTAATGAAACGTATGTAAAATTCATAGAATCATTAAGGTTGGAAAACACCTCTGAGATCATCAATCCAACCATCAACCCTACAGCACCATGCCTCCTAAACCATGTCCCAAAGTGTCATGTCTACATGCTTTTTGAACACCTTCAGGCATGGTGGCTCAACCACCTCTCTGGGAAGCCTGTTCCAATGCCTGACCACTCTTGCCGTGAAGAAATTTTGCCTAATATCCAATCAAAACTGATGCAGCTTGAAGCCATTTCCTCTCATCATATTTCTAGTTACCTGGGAGAAGAGACCAACACCCACCTCACTACAACCGCCTTTCAGGTAGTTGTAGATAACGATAAGGTCTCCCCTCAGCCTCCTCCACACTAAACAACCCCAATTCCCTCAGCCGCTCCTCAGAAAACTTGTTCTCCAGACATTTCACCAGCTTCATTTCCCTTCTCTGACATGTTCCAGCAGATCAATATCTTTTTGTAGGGAGGGGCCCAAACCTGAACACATAACTCAAGGTGCGGCCTCACCAGTGCCCAGTACAGGGGCACGATCACTGCCCTACTCTCTCTGGACACACTATTCCTGATACAAGCCAGGATGCTGTTGGCCGCCTTGGCCACCTGAGCACACTGCTGGCTCATGTTCAGCCGGCTGTCAACCAACAGCCTGAGGACTTTCTCTCCAGGCAGCTCTCCAGCCACTCCTCCCCAAGCCTGTAGCGCTGCATGGGGTTGTTGTGACCAAAGTGCAGGACCCAGCACTTGGCCTTGTTGAATCTCATACCGTTGGCTCCGGCCCCACGATCCAGCCTGTCCAGGTCCCTCTGTAGGGCCTTCCTGCCCTCCACCAGATTGACACTTCCACCCAGCTTGCTGTCATCTGCCAACTTACTGAGGGTGCACTCAATCCCCTCATCCAGATCATTGATAAAGATATTAAACAACACTGGCCCCAAAACTGAGCCCTGGGGAACACCACTAGTGACTGGCCATAAACTGGATTTAACTCCATTCACCACCACTCTCTGGGCTCGGCCGTCCAGCCAGTTTTTCACCCAGTGAAGAGTACATCTGTCTAAACCATGAGCTGTCAGCTTTTCTAAGATGATGCTGGGTGAGACAGTGTCAAAGGCTTTGCTACAGTCCAGGTAGACAATAGCCATAACCTTTCCCTCATCCACTAGGTGGGTCACCCTGTCAAAGAAGGAGATCAGGTTGGTCAGGCAGGACCTGCCTTTCATGAAGCCATGCTGGCTGGGCCTGATTACCTGGTTGTCCTGCACTTGCCTGGTGAACACATTAAAGGTGAACTGCTGCATAATCTTCCCTGGTACCGAGGTCAGGCTGACAGGTCTGTAGTTCTCCAGATCCTCCTTCCAGCCCTTCTTGTAGAGAGGGGTCACATGGGCAAGCTTCCAATTGTCTGGGACCTCCCCTGTTAACCAAGACTGCTGATAAATGATGGATTGTGGCTTGGCAAGCTCCTCCATCACCTCCCTCAGTACTCTTGGATGGATCCCATCCGGCCTCATAGACTTGTGGGTGTCCAGGTGGCGCAGTATGTCGTAAACTGCTTCCAAACGAGAGCAGTGGTTATTACCACCTATTCAAGACAAGAGCAGCAATATGTGTTATCCTGACATCCACACTACAGGACCAGTGGAGAGATTTTGCTTTGGATTGGCTGTGGTTTGGTTCTGTGGACTGAAGCCCCTCACAAATGATTCTCCAGCTGTGTCTTGGGCATGCACCACCCTATCCTGCCTCATTTCTGAGGATTACAGTTTGTCCCTCTACAACCACTCTGCTCAGGAGCCAAAGCATCAGTAACACAGACAATCAGGAGGTTTTTACTTCAGCATTCAAATCAACATAGCAATGCAGGTAAACCCATAAAGAACTTCCTCAGTGACCCAGAATAAAAAGGGCCCCCAGAGCAGTAATTGTTTATCAGTAGCCTCTGTGGCCCATTTGGGTTTCCTTACGATAGACTGTAAAGTACCACAGACACTGGCTGTTTGTATCACTTTTTTCTCTTGGTAGAATTGTTTTGGTTCATCTCAGTAATAACAATTATTAGCAAACATTTGCTACCAGCCTTGCTGATGTATTTACTAACTGAAAATATTCCACCAACTTTTCTGCTAAGGAATTTGAGCTGGATACCAAATCCTGCTTAGTCACACCATCTTGAACTCCAAAATACTGATTAATTTTTATAATTAATACAAATTACAGGTTAAGCGATAGCTATCTGTCTTTGCTGCCATTCTTTGTAAGCATTTCAGAGACATAAATATCAGGCAGGGAAAACAACTGTTTAAGCTAAAGACCATGCTGACACAAGAACAAATGAGTACAAATTGGCTATGCATAATCTGAGGTTGGTAATCAGAAAAAAATGTTAAGTGTTACAACACCGAGGATCTGAATGAGAATTTTAATAGGAGCAATACAGGGCTAAAATTTCAGGGCATGGTTTAGGAGACATGGTATTGTTGTGTTGACAGTTGGACTTGATGATCCTAGAGGTCTTTTCCAACCTTAATGATCCTATGATTCTATGATAAAAAAAACACCTACTTTTAAGGCCAAGCCAGATAAATTTAAGAAATGTGTGAAATAATATGGAACTTGTTAGAGAATGGAAAAAAAGTAGTCCTTTTAGAGAGTCTTTTCTGGAGCCATGTACGTGACATTGCAGCTACAGCCAGATGGCCATATGGCCCAGGAGCAGGGAGAGATCAAACTTCAGATGACATTGAAGGTTTCTTGAATAAGACAGCATTAATTATTTCACCTTACATGGCCTAGATAAGATCACACAGAATATAGGTCCACAATATTTTGTTTGAAGTTCAAAATATATAAGTTTTGCTGAGGGTTTTGATGTTGAAAAACCTGTCTTCTGTTGTTACCACTTTGGGCTTCCATTTTTTATCAGATTATTTATACTACATATAGGCTAATATTATACAATACAATCCTTCTTATAACTTAAGGTACCTACAGAGATCTAAGAATAAATTCAGTACACACAGCACCAAGACAAAGAAATCTTTCATGGGCCAATGATTGATGAAAATATATACCCAATTCTGGAAAGCAAAAATTCCATTACATGGTTTAATTTAGGCAATGAGTAGTGAAACAATGTAAGTTTTAAATACACTTCTGAAACAATTTCTTACCCTTTTCACAGCCTTTGTACATATTACAAATTTGTAATAAAGATTATGTGGTTTATGGAGCAAATATATTAAATTACCTCCAATTTCAATCTCTCCTGCAATCTTTTCAGCCCCCATCTTTTTTTTCTCTATATAATATACCTGTAATCTCCTATTTCCATTGTAATTTAGTATTCAGCATAAGTAACAGGCTTGGATTGTCACCTTAAAAATATTTAAATTAATTACTCCAAAAGAATTAGAATAACAGTTTTTTAGCTGCTAGCAGCTAATTGAAAATAAATAAAATATTTTTTCTATTAAAAAATCCATGAAGTGACATTTTGTCCTAGGGGATACACCACCAGTAAAGAAGCTGAAGGATCATCTAGCATAAGTACAGCTGGAGGAGACCAGATTTATCTGAATAAAGACTCCCTTTTATTTTTGGATGGCTGCAATTTCATTTTTTTCTAGTTTGCACCTGTTCAAGAGAATTTCAGATTACTGATTCCAGTGTCCAATACCTGCAAAATAGAATATTATTCAACTGGTAGAAAAGAGGAAAATATGACTGCCTGAACATTATCAGCATTTTCCAATGCTGTGTGAAACATTACCCAAAACACCAAACAAAGCAGAAGTGCAGAAGCTCAGAGGCTATCTTCATTACTCTGTTAGCTCAGAAATATTCCGGACAAGAATATGGCTTTGTGAATCTATAACATAAGCAATTACCCTCAAAGTCTTGGTCAGTTATACTTCACAGATTTACTAAGAAATTTCATCAGCTTTATTAAAAAAAAAAAATTAAATTAGAATTGCGGGGTGGGAGTGGTGTTCCACCTAATATTCATCCAGTTGGAAATGCTAGCTACATCTGAAACCTCTGTGCTGAGCAGGACTGAGCCATACACATCCTCTCCAGTCAGACACCTACCCTCTGATGCTGACCTTGAGTCCCATTTCCCCAGGGGATCCAGGCAGCTGCTGTGCACTTTCTGAGTCAGATGCCTTTTCTGGTGCAGCCCTGTACATGATCTCCCATTAGCTAGCTCCAGACAGCTCCCTGCTCAATGTGAAAGAGTGCTGAATTGCTCTGTTGAAGTATGAAGGCTCCCAGTACAGTCAGCAGAGGCAAGTAAATGATCCACTCTTGATAATTTTTTAGAGACCTTCAGGGATGCCTGTATCTTTCTGTTGACTGTGTAGGGAGTCTGGGCACACACCTAAGTGCTTTACATCACACTGGCAGGCTGTGGACTTACACGTAAGACATCGTAATGCCTGAATTACAAGTTTTATTAGTATGGAAGCACAGACACAGCAGTTTTGAGTCAGGACTTCAGGATTCTGACTTTTGGGTCCATTGGAGTACTACTGAGAGAGCCAACAATCAGGAGCAAATGGCCTGTGAGAAAAAGTTGAGAGGCATGGGCTTGTTTAGTCTGGTAAAGAGGTGGTCTACAGCAGTCTGAAAATGTGCACATGGGAATTATGAAGGGGACAGAGTCAAACTGTTGTTGGTCATGGTATATGTTACACATATACAAGGAGCAACAACCACACATTGTGGCTTGAGAGGTTCATCTTCTATTTAAAAGAAAACTTTTCACTGCTGGGTGGTACAGCGCTAAAATTATCCAGGCTGGTGGTGGATCCTTGTTACAGGCTCTGCTGACCTGGTCTAGTGTTGATGACAGCTAATATCACTCCAGTCTTCAAAAAGGGCAAGAAGGAGGACCTGGGATACTATAGGCCAGTCAGCCTCACCTCCATCCCCAGAAAGGTGATGGAGCAGTTCATCCTGGAGGTCATCTCCAGGCATGTAGAGGATAAGAAGGTTATCAGAAATAGTAGGCATGGATTCACCATGGGGAGATCATGTTTGACCAACCTGATAACCTTCTATGATGGCATGACTGGCTGGATCGATGAAGGGAGAGCAGTGGATGTTGTTTACCTCAACTTCAGCAAAGCATTCAACACTGTCTCCCCTAACATCCTCATAAGTAACCTCAGGAAGTGTGGGTTAGTTGAGTGGACAATGAGGTGGATAAAGAATTAGCTGAATAGCAGAGCTGAGGGTCATGATCAACGGGGCAGAGTCTGGATGGAGGCCTGTCACTCGTGGTGTTCCCCAGGGGTCTGTGCTGGGTCCAGACCTGTTCATCATATTCATCAATTACTTCGATGAAGGGATAAACTGTAACTTTAGCAAGTTTGCTGATGACACCAAGCTGGGAGGAGTGGCTGATACACCAGCAGGCTGTGCTGCCATCCAGCGAGACCTGGACAGGCTGGAGAGCTGGGCCGAGAGGAACCTCATGAAATTCAGCAAAAGCAAGTGCAGGGTCCTTCACCTGGGGAGGAACAACCCCAGGCACCAGTACAGGCTGGGGGCTGAACTACTGGAAAGTGGCTCTGTTTTGAAGGTCCCCGGAGTGCTGGTGGACAGCAAGCTGACCCCGAGCCAGCACTGTGCCCTTGTGGCCAAGAAGGCCAACGGTGTCCTGGGGTGCATTAAAAGGAGTGTCGCCAGCAGATGGAGAGAGGTTATCCTCCCCCTCTGCTCAGCCCTAGTGAGGCCACATCTGCAGTACTCTGTTCCGTTCTGGGCTTCCCAGTTCAAGAAAGACAGGGAACTACTGAAGAGAGTCTAGCAGAGAGCTAACAAGGTGATCAGGGTACTGGAGCATCTCTCTTTTGAGGAAAAGCTGAGAGACCTGGCTTTGTTTAGCCTGGAGAAGACTGAGGGGAGATCTCATCAATGCTTATAAATATCTAAAGAGTGGGTGTCAAGAGGATGGGACTGGACTCTTTTCAGTATGCTGTCATGGTTCAGCCCCAGTCGGCAACTAAACACCACACAGCTGCTCGCTCACTGCCTCCACCCCTCTGGGATGCGGGAGAGAATTGGAAGAGCAAAAGCAAAAAAAACCAAACAACTTGTGGGTTGAGATAAGAACAGTTTAATAATTAAAATACTATAATAATTATAATAATGATTATTATTATAGTAATAACAATAATGATAATATAATAAAAAGGAAAAGGGAAAAAGGGAAAAAAACAGAAACACAAACGATACAACCACTCACTACATGCCAACTGACACTGCCGGTCCTCGAGCTGCGATTGCTGCTTCCCTTCCCTGGCCAGCTCCTCCCAGTAACTGGGCATGACGTTACATGATATGGAATATCCCTTTGGTCAGTTTGGTTCAGCTCTTTTGACTGTACCCCCTCCCCTCCCACCTTCTTGTGCACCCGGCAGAGCATGGGAAGCTGGAAAAGTCTTTGACTAGTACAAGCGCTACCCAGCAACAACCAAAATATTGGCGTGTTATCAACATTGTTTTCATACTAAGTCTAAAGCACAGCACTATGCCAGCTAGAGTGAAGAAAATTAACTCTATCTCAGCTAAAACCATGACAGGTGCCCAGTGACAGGACAAGGGCAATGGGCACAATTTGGAACACAGGAAGTTCCACCTAAACATGAGAAAAAACTTCTTTCCTGTGAGGGTGCCAGAGCAGTGGAACAGGCTGCCCAGGGGGTTGTGGAGTCTCCTTCTCGATATATTTAAAACCCGCCTGGATGCGTTCCTGTGCCCCCTGCTCTGGGTGTGCCTGCTCAAGCAGGGGGGTTGGACAAGATGATCTCCAGAGGTCCCTTCCGACCCCTACCATTCTGTGATTCTGTGATTCTGTGTGATAAATTAAAATACATTGGAGCTTTGGAGAGGAAAAAAGGAAATTCCTCGGGGGTCTTTTTCCAGATTGATGGAGAGGGGAAAAGTGATTAAGATCACTTAGAAGGTTTTTAAATCACTAATTAGAGTCCAAATTTATTTTTCTTTCCTCAAAATGCACAGTTTTTAAGAGAATCAAGAACTCAAAGTATTTAAAAAGCTGCCTCCAATCTCTCAGGTTAATAGCCATAGAAGGAAAGCAATTGTAGAGAGCTCCATTATTAAAGCCAGCTCCAACACAGGGCTGCTCAAACCAGTAGAGATGTGAGAGTCACTGCTAATTTTTGCTTGATTATGGAGGAAGTCTAACCACATTATTTCTGCTACTATTGTGTTAATGCACATTCCTGCATTTGGTGCGGCTCCTATCCTTTGCTGATTCTTCCTGTTTGGTGTGACATCACTTCTGGGATCACTGCAAGTATGCCAAGCTCAAAACTTCTGGGCTGTGTAGTATTGATATGCCCAGTATTTTCAAGAAATAGTATTAATAGTATCATCCTTAATAGTAGATACTGTTTTGCAAATGCGTGAACAAAGGTACACTGGTAGAAATCATTAAACTAAAATGGTTTTTGTTCATAGAAGAAAAGAAGGAGGTCCCAGCTCAGATCTCAGCCACTAATTCTGAAATAGACTTGTGTTATGATGAAATAATCTGTTACGGTTAAATGTATTTATTAATGATAGAAAATTTCTGACTTAGATCTCTTTTCCCTGTTTAGTGGAGCAAGTTAGTTAATGCAATTATAAGTGATGTAAACATAAAAATAAAAACTGATCCAGATGTTGCAATACCAAAATATTAAAGAAGATTAATTTGATTTAGTGCTAACATTAAATTAAGAGAAAAGGAGTCAGTCCTAAAAAGTTGTAATTGCATTACATATTTTATGGTGCTTTGAGGTCACAACAAAGAGGACTTGGCTATTGCTGCCAGTATTTGCTACATAAGCAAAATGACTTTTCATTAATTTTCCAAAGTTGTTTTCAGAAAAACACATGCTAGAGCGCTGTAATGTCCTAAAAACACACAAGGCTCACAAATATAGCATTATATTTTGCTATCATGTAAAGGAAAGTGGTTAGGAACAACTAAGCAGGGAACACCTGCTTGTTATAAATTATGTGCATTAGAAGTGATGATGGTTCAAATTCCACACTTAAGTAATGGTAAGCCTGGATCCTGCCTCTGGGAGTGGCTTACAGGGAATAAAGAGCTATTAAATGTGAAAAAGGAGGGTAATTAATGGACCTTTATGGCAAGCAGCAGTATATTTCTTTTTCTTCCAAACTTTAAATGTCATCATTTGATATTTAGATTATGGACCACTGGAGGATTCTCAAAGTTTCTGAAAACATAGCAAAAAATATAGGTTAAGAGCTAAGTGCATACACCACCAATATGAATTAAGATTATTCTGGACTGCGATAGAGTACCATCTCATTCATTTTCCCAATATTTAGTTGAAATTAAGTTTGAACCAGAAAGCAAGGTCAATCTTGTGAAGATGCAGAAGCAGAAATGGATTATTTACATCAGCCACTAATATTTCATTGAAATTTGCAACTCTTGTAAAGTCCGGGCACTTAAAGTCTGACATTTCAATCCCACTGCCTACCTTTAACACCTCCTGGAAAAGGTTCTTGCAAGAGGTTTCTGCATCTTCAGTTCTTTTTCCTAAGAGATTGTGTCCATCAGTTTTAATGGCCTCTTTATGGACCTGTTCTGCACTGGCAAGAGGTGTGCATTACCTGGCAGTGTCAAGGAGGACATTGCCTGCTGCCCTGTCAGTGGTAGGAGAGACAGAGAGATCTTCAAGAAACCTAAACACTGCCCCTTTGAAGTCCTGTGCAGCACTTCACCTCAGTCACAGTCTATCATGAAAATATGACTCGTTTCCAAGAAGACCATATCACTTGGAGCAGCAGGTTTTTGGGCAGTCTAGTTGAACACACTCCCTAATACCCAGGCACCAATCCAACATTGTCTAAGTGATGAACAGGAACTCCTGGGGTTTTGTCTTGACTAGTGTAAAGCAAGGGGAGACACCAGCTTCTCTTAGATTAGAACAGATAGAAGTTTCCATTGAAGTTATAGATACACCCCAGCATTTAAAATTTTACTGTCTAGCACACTATAGCAGATAAATCTGCAGCAAGGGGTAGAGTTATGACTAAATGGGCCCTGATAATGCAATAAAATACTGTATGTGATACACAGGTGCTGAATGATGAAAAATAACATCAGACCTTCAACTGCTGCTGTTGGATAAAGTACAGGCTCTTACCAAATGAAAATTGTTTCATTCTTTCATGCATTTATCTGACTATGGTATTTACTTCTGTGAGGATATATCGAGTGGAGTCTGGTGCAGAAGAAATTACAAATGAACCAGACAGAGATTCCCAGGGGAGGGTCTCCTTTAATAGCAACACAATGCAAATTTAGCCAAAAACACCAGATAGAACCCAGATGAACATTTCAGTAACAAGTACTATAAACAAGGCAGGGTTGTGTATAGCAGCACACTAGGGACTAGTTTAAGATCTGTAACTGAGAGAAAGAAGTCGTCACCATAATGTGGATGGTTTTTATTACACACTTCTTGTTGTTCATCAGAAGGCACTTAATAGAACAGATCAACAAATAAAACAACAGGGTTTACAGGCATAACCTAAAACCAAATACACAGTAGAAAGTTAATGCTAAAAGATATAATTTTTTCAGCCCTGGCTCTGCAAACACAGCAGGTGGAGCTCTGCACAATCTGGGCAGAAGGATTTCAGAGGAAGTCTGAAGCAACACACAGTCTGAAGGCTCTTCTGCCATTCTCATGTATGAGACCAGGAGCAGCTACGCATCTTATCTTAAGAAATAGCAGCTTTGTCAAAAAGCTGCTGTGAATGTAACAAACCAAATTCTGCTTTTAGCCATACTCCTGTGACCCCGCTGGCTACTGCAAACAAGCTTGAAGTGTTAATGAGAGCAAATTTTAGTCAAAGGGATAGCAATTTCTTCCAAAAGGCAGAATGAAAAGCAAGCTGAAATTGCATTTCTGTTATTCTTTCTATCCCAACTACCTAGGGGCAAAATTGGAGCTGCAAATTTATAATCCAAATCAACAGATTAAGAATAACTTTATTCTAAGCTGATATAACCATGTATGACTAATAAATGCATTTCCAAATACCACTGGAAGGAAAATAAAAGCAGAGGTAAAATTGACTGAATAATGTGGCACGGTTATAACTACATTACCTTAGTTCTGCGTCAAAATAGAGGATGTTTTCAGCAAGTCAAATAATCACTTCTCAAGGTCCTTTCCTGTTCTCTTTATTTCTCTCTTTATGAAAGTGAGATCATGCAAGCTCCATGAAGTAAAGCATTTCATGAACTTCAGATGAAAATTTGGAGAGTAGATTATTATTTTAGACAAATAAATGCCATATTGTACTGCAAGGCAAGGATAATTTGACTGCTGTTGAAAGAAAAGGAAAGCAGCAAGAAAGAGACTACCAGATGTTTTAGGAAGGCAAAGACTCATGCCCTCTGATATAACAAATTTGTATTTGTCAAATATAATAATACTAACAGATTATGGTCCATATGTTTTAATAGCAAAGGGTACAGTTCCTCTCACTGACAGTGATTGGCCTGTGGTTGATTTAATGCAGGGATGTACGCGATTTAACGAAGTGCAACAAAAGATAAGGAAAGCCAAAGAGATATTCCAGTAAGATCGAAGCAGAATATTTTTTTGCAAGGTTACAATATCAGAGAAACAGGCATGTCCTTTAGAGTAAAACCATCAGTTTAGCTGGAACAATGAATGTGGCATGTATAATGATTACCCAGCTTTTTGCTACCCTTGAAATTAAATGAGAGATGAAGTACTGTAGACAGAATACGTTAAATTCAGACAGCAGTCTGCTGAATGTAGGGACAGGCTTTAATGTAATTTACATCACCTTCCAGACCATTTACAAAAAAAACCCCAAAACTAATAGATTCTGACTCTGTGACCAAACAGGAGCATAAGCATCTGTATTACTGGATAATCTTATGTGCATCTAAAAATTATTTGTGCTCTACTTCTAACATAGTTTATTAGTTTAACAAATAAATCTCAATGAAGAGCAGGTTTTCAAGTTCACTGAAAATTTCAGTCTTTCAGAATTTGGTTTCAGTTGAATTCAGACAACATTTTTCCAAATCATTTCCAGAAAGCAATCATCTAAAATGCACATTGCACTAAGTAGTACTAGTTGGCAGGAAATGCGGAAGGAGTACTGCCACCCCTGAATCCCTTTCAGTCTGCCACCTGTTTTCAAAATAAAGTTCCTCCTGCTTTGTCAAATGGCCTATCCTGGAATCCCAGGTCCTGAAGGTGGTTCACAAGACCAGCAGCTCCCAAGCTGTGTGTCTGGGCAGAGCTCATCCCCATGGCTCCGCTCACTGCCTGCTGAAGAGATGGGTCTTAGACACCTCTTTCCACAGCACAAAGCATGGCAAGGCTCTGCCTCCACAGCTGAGGGACAGGAAGCCTATAAATCCACAGAGTCCACTCAGATCCTTGCAGGAGAAACATGGGTCTTGAAATGTCATGTTATGGACAGGGAAAACTGAGACAAATGCCTGAAGAGCATGGGCATGGATTTAGTTAACCTGTTTTGCAATGAGAAAGTCTGCAATGTTCTCTTCAGGCAGAACTCAATATTCTCATCTGTCAGCACTCTGAAAAAGTCTGCCCTGTTTAACCAAGGAAATCTTCTTTCATGTAAAAATGACATAATTTAAAGAAAATTGCAATTTTATATTTCTGGTAGGAAATTCCAGCAAAAGATACCAACACAGAAAACTAATTTCATGCTAATAGGCAATTTACTGACGCCTGTTGCTGGTCCAAGGGGGAGGGGATTCATACGTTTTAACATGAGAAGGCTCTGGGGAGTGACAGGAGTTAATGTAGGTGCCTTCAAGAGGTAATCAGAGATTCACAGATTCAGATAATCTTTGTTTTAACTACAAACAAGTCCTGGCCTTGCTGAACATTTTGAGCACATCAGCCCAGAAACAAGTTTATATCTAAGCTCCATCCCCACAGAGCACAGACACCACAGGCACAATGCATTTTGCCAGATTTTAGGGATTTGATCTAGGTGTCTTGGGACATTGGGATGACATAACATACCCTACCTGGCTTTCAGCGGCTGGTCTTGAAGGATATGGGCATCTGTGTACTTTGTAAATACTCCTGGGCACCCCAAAGCCACAAGGTATATGTAAATATCCACATCGTAAATTTTCCAAGTTGATAAAATGAATGCCAATAAAGAGGCAGGTCAGCAGTGAGCCACAAGAGTGGCTTTGATTGATGTACCCACAACTATAAATGTTATATGTCTGAGTTTTCTCGCTGATCTGAGGAGTCTGAACAAACACAGCACTGAGTAGAGATGCATAAAAAAAAATAGAGAGAAAGGCCAGCGGGAGATCTTAATCACAGCAAAATTAAAGCCGGCTTTCAGTAAATGTTCTTTTGTTTTCACTCAATTATTTCACCATATAATCAGTTAATACCTAGCACATGTACAGGTTATAGTCATGATTTGCTATGAAAGCATTCAGGGTGAGAGATCTGGGGAGAAGTCCATCTTCTCGGTGACATAATTCTAAAACCCTGCTGTGAAATTATTTTTCCCTTGTCACCAAAGAGTAGCAAACTAATATCTACGTTAAAACAGTGGCTGCATGTTTCTGACAAAATTAAATAGCCAGCCTCAAACTAACAAAATAGTTCAGTGATGTACTACAAAATGTGTTTGTCAGCATGGACCAAAGAGCAGCAGAGGCACCTTTGAGAAACTGAGTCCTTAGTGATACAAGGGGAATCAGAAAACATTACAATATCTTTCCCCTTACAGTGCTCAAAGCTTTTATTTCTCTGGGGGAAAAAAAAAGAATCTCATATTAATGTATCTTTGTTAAATATGATCCTGGCTAAATAATTTCCCAAAGGCTACAGCTGCTTTCATGCTCCAGCAGTAATGGCTGCACCTGCCCCAGGCCCTCCACCTTGACAAAGCATCCAGGCTTTGTACATGGAGCTGTTGTGCCTTCGCTCCAGCTGTAGTTGTTGTGTTCACCGAAAGCACAATGGGCAACAGGGATCATTTCAGGACCTCTCAGACCCTGCCGTGCTGAGGACACCACCACCAGGCTGTTCCTCCCAAGGGACCTTCCGCAGTGGCAGCACAGGTGGCAGACGCAGGGTGACCAGCTTCTCAGAACAGCTGGTCGATGTCCAATGTCCTCCTTGGGGTCTCATGTATCCTCCCATCAGGCATGTAAACCCCAGGTTCTGTCCCATGTTTCAGTCCCAGCTCAGTGTGTCACAAAGAGCTAGTTGAAGTCTGGGGCTGCATTCAGGCTGCCTCTTTGTGGCATCCCTGTGCTTTGCCTGAGGCAAAGATGGCAGGGGAGACTGAAGTGCCCGTGTCAGTATCAGACAGCTCTACACAGAGGGGGCATATGGAGCCAGTATACAAAGACATGGGGATACAAGTACATGGAGAAATTCTTTGTGGAAGGAATTATGAAAAGAAAGGGCAAAAGAAGAAAGAGAGAGGATGACAAGAATCAGTCCTTTACTTATTCCAGTGTTTTCCTTATTTTCCTCCTACCCTGATTACCTCTGTTTCCCCCTACTTTTTTCTGATTACCTCTAGCTGTCCACAGGGCATAATTAACAGGTGAGATAACCCAGCCCTGTGCACATGTGGCACCAATACAGGGCCACTTACTGTTCATTTCTTACCTAGCTTCAGCAGCACCACTTTGGCATTCAGGCCCTGGCCTACCTCTGCCTGGAAAATGCTGTAGGTTCATATGGCAGGCAATATTAATTCATCAGCATCCACTTATGCTGGTTCTGAATGCTAGAGGAATAGTCCTAACCACAGATGAGCTTCTCAGCGGCGCACCATTTCTATGCTTTCTGCCTTCTGCTTCTCAGCAGATCTTATAGACATCCAGTGGCTTGAGCTTTGCTCATGGAAATGGTACTCCAGGACCACAACTGGAGTTACTAAACCAAAACCTTTTCCATTGCAAGATGCCATTCATTTTGGGCAAAGGCAGATGCAATTTTTAAAATTTGGATTAACTCAGGAAGGGGTAAAACCAAGACCATGGGACTGCGAATAAACTTAGAAGGAAACTGGCTTTGAATTAACTAATTGGGATCTGAGGAACAATCTGAGTAGCTTGAAATCTCACTATAATTTTAGTGATGTAATTAAATATTGGCAAATATTCTTACACAGTGTTTATATTGGTAGATGTAGACATCTTAAATATGATCACCCAGTATCAGTTTTATCCATTGCCAAAGATAAAGCTTTCACAGATTCTTGTGTCTCCTGCACCCTTACTTACCAGAGACTTGCATGCTTCTGCATTGGTAAGTGGATCTGAGCCATGCCTAGTTTGTGATGACCCTGGACAAGCTCTGACACTCTGGTTCCTGGTTATGCAATGCAGTGTGAGAGTCGGAAAGTAGGGTGCAGCACTCAGAAATAGCACAGATGTTCTCGTCTGGGAAAAAGCGTGAAGTCCAATAAAGACAAAAGACTTGCAGGAAAAGTCCTAGAACCCCAGGCATCTACCTTTTAAATATTTTAAGAAACATTTTAAGGTATTTTTAAAAGGAACCTAGAAAATCTCCCATATTCTGGAAATGTGAGAGAATCTATCTTCCCAGAAGCTGGGGCACCATGGGATGGCTGCCTGGGGCGGCCAGACACAAACTCAGTTTTGCTGCAAATTTTTCATGGGCACACATACACATGGATGAGTTTAGGAAAGAAACAGTGTAAAGGAGATACAATGCACCACTTCATTATATAGTCAGCAGGTGACCAACCCTGAAACTTCCAACACTAAAGCACTCCTACACATTGCACCTGTTGAATACAACCATATTGCAGACAGCAGAACTGAGAGCAAATAGTTGTATCCTGAGCTGAGAACTTTTCCTCCTATATGGGAGTCAACATTGTCACCAGAGTCTGCTCATGGGATCACAGTGGGGCAACAATTTATCCTTATTTTTACTTTTAATTTTAATTTTCCCTTTACCTTTATTTTTATTTAAGTTTTAGTTTAATTAAATGTGGGAAATAAATAAGCAGACAAGGCAGTTAACCTGTGATACTGTAAACAAAAAGTCAGTGGGGAAGATTTATAGAGGAATATCAAGAGCAATGTAGACAACAGTGAAGTGAATTAGTACAGTAATTAAAATTCATCAGGTTGACTAATTGCTGGCAACTGATTTTATTAACGACCGAAAGATCTGAAAACTTCATAGTAAAAGTCTCTTGGCAAAATAGTCTTTCTCATCTTCCTGAGAATTTCAGAAGGGATGCAGGAGCACAGTCTCGGTTTACTTGCTCAGGCTGATCTCCCTGCGATGATACCTTTACTCAAAGTGTTCAGCTGGAAACCCAAAGGCTTTAGAAATATAGATGAGATATTTTTCAATGACAGCTACTAACCACTCACAGGATATGTCACTGTAACAGAGGAAGTCTGGTGTTGTCCTAATTAAAGGTTATTTCAGGGTTAATACTATATTCTAAGCCTTCCATGCAGTAACAAGGTCAGAGAGAAACAGATTATGAACCGTTTTGCATCCAGAAAAGTCTTATGAGAGACTCTGTTTATGTTTTATGCATAGTTTTTATATCATTAGCTCTCTAATCAGTTTACAAACAAACATTCCTAACACAATTCAGTCTCACAAAACAGAAGTATTTAATAATACAGGCTATTTCAATCCTGTTCCCACACCTGGGATAATAACTTTTAATTATGTCACTTCCTATATTGACATAGTCTAACTACTATGACTGTGGGTACACTCACCTTGAAATGCAGAATCCTCTCAGAGCTTGAGCAGAAACTTGACTATCATGGCAGTTGTACAGCATGATGCCTATAAAGAATATAAGGCAGGAGTACTGCAGAATATACTCTAAATGTGTGCGTTTGAAATCCCAACAGTACATACGAGGATATGGAGAAGACTGGCCTAGTTATTTCTAACGCTATTTGTACTAGCAAAAAATGTTACAAAAATGTACTGCCTTTTAAATCATAGCAAGGTCCATACAGAAAGGGCTACCCAGCCTGGCTCTGTGCCTTTGAGGCAGGCCAGTAGTAGGCACAACAGGAATATAAAAGCAGGACCAATACCAAGTTGTCCTTTCCCAGTACGTCCTCCCTCTTCCAGCAAGCTCCAGTTTGGGGTCTTCCAGAGCCAGGGGTTTCCTCTGCCCTGTTGTGCTCCAGAGAGAATTTTCATTCTTATTTCATTCCTCAGGATGTTTTTAATTGTTCTTTTGATGCCATCTATATTTTTATGTATCTACACCAGTTGTCTCTTCCAAAACAAAGAGTTGTTGTCAATTTGATCTCTCTTTATAGCCATGCTATTTTAAAGCCCTGATTGTACTTGCCATCCTTCTCTGATTAGCTGACAGTGGCATATGTGGAAGCGGATTATGCTTTTGATAGCCTTGTGGTCAGCACACTTTGCTAAGGACACCCTCAACTGAGAAACCAACTCCCCCCACACCTCACAGACTCCACATGGCTTCCCAGGCAGAGATTTACAGAGACTCTTGTAAGAACGATGGGGGGGGAAAAAATCCATAGTATCATTCTTTCTAAGCCCTTCCCTCCCAAAAAGACATGTCTAAGATCCACGATCATGTCAAGTCCTTGACCCCTCCCCCACGAAAGATGTCCAGCTGTGGAAAATTTTACTCCTAATGGTCAGAATTGCCAAAACTATAAGTCTTGATAAAGAAACTCATAAGATCAGCAGTGTGATCAAAAAGCATTGCTGCAAGTTCTGCCTAGTGCCAGTTTTGGGAACTAGTGCACTGTCCTGCTAGCAAGAAGCACTCTCTGTAAGAAAAGGTCAGTACCAATCTGTTCAATTTCAACAACTTGGTGCTATTTCTTTTCTTGTCAAAGGGTACATTTTTGTGCTTGACCAGTCTATTCATAGTTCATGTTATGCAAACAGTGGGCAAATCTTGAAGTCCACTCTTTGTGCAATTGCCTCGATTCATTGTCCCATCCATGTGTTATGTCTCTGGAAGAAGAGACATGCTGGGCAAGCATTGCAGCTTCCAGTTCCTGAGGGCACATAAAATGGCAACAATGATTACTGGTTTAAGTAAATATAGCAACAGTGGTGGCAACACAATCTATTCCTACAGTGAATGCAATTTAACATCCATGTTCAGATGCTTCCTGTTATCCATCCATTACTGGATCAGCAAGAAATAGCATACTCAGACAGAGCCACCTGGGTAATTGCACTGCAGACAGCAGTTATGGTTGTTTGAGGAGTAGAAGAGTCAGATGGTTAAAAACTCAAAGGAAAACAAACACCTTCTGTTTGAAAATCTCAGATTTTAATCTTTCACAGTGAGGACTAAATTGTTAAAAATTTAAAAAAATCATTTCTGCTTCACAGTTAGGATTTCTACAGCACATGCCTGGCAGCTTCCTGAAAAGGAAGCAGAAAGATCAGCTGGATCTGCTTTGTCAGTGCCAATGTCAGGCCCTAATCTACAGACCTTTTAACAAAGCACAACACCAAGTGACTGATAGCAAAGTGATGGGATTCCCATCGTTCCCCTTTTGCAGCTATCCCTCAAGCAATCTCTGATATTAAGTTTTATCCTGTCACTTTTTAAAATTTTTTAATCATTTGCTTTAACCACCTTAAATATTCTTTCAGATTCCTATTGTATGAGAATAACAAATACATATTTCAACCAGAGCCTGAGACTAGTTGTTTGCTGGCCTTACACAGAAGACAGTGCAATTCTGTAGTGTATTTAGCAACATCCACTAGCTGACATGCTTAGCTGGATGAAGTTCCCAGTGGGCACCAAAGTGGTAAGCCATTTATTGAGCAGATATGTTCTTCTCATTCAATATGAAGGCAAAAAAAAAAGACAAGAAAAATCTAAGAGAACCATTATAAATTTGAGAAAACAAAACTAAGAGACAAGTGTCACTCCCCTTTTCAATAAAATGATGGTTATGGCAACTAGAAGAGGAAGGTGTGAAGGGTTCTTGCTGCTTAGGTTGCACCACCTAATACCTAGAGAAATTGGTATCATACCTGGACATCAGATGTCCTGCTGCCTCCTAGGCAATTTTTAAGTGCGCCAGAAATGCTGTTATTGCCAAAGAAGTCAAAGAATGGCTACAAGACTGTACTTTCTAGAACGTCCTCTTCTGCCAAGGCCACATAACTGCAACTCTGACTTGGTGAATTTAATTTTGGCTTAATCTGTAGCAGACTATAGTTTCAAACGAAGTTATGTACTTATTGTGTTTATAACAATGCAGAAGGGAGTCCTTCTCACCCTGGGGCAAAAGTATAGCAGAGAGAAAAAGAGAGGAAATGGAAATGTAAGAACAAAATTCAAATAGTAAGCAACAAATATCACATCCTTGCCCCCCATCACATTCCCTGTCCTATGTCTGCTCTTCGTTACAAAAAGTTAGTTATGAAAGCTTCTTATAAGATTTCTTATAGATATTTTAAAATAGGAATTGTTAGGTAAGTTAATCACTGTCAGACCTTCTTACATTAAAGTAATAACAATACTTTTAAGTAGTTATAATTTACATATACTTTTACCCAGAATTGTCATTCCTATTGGTCATTTGGATTTCAGACTATTTTCTCTAGTATGAATATTTTGCACAAGTTACTTTGATATTTCCCTGTTTTCACTTGAGTTTTAAAAACCATGCACTCCATCAGCTTCTGGCTGTACACAGCAGCAAACCTTAGTTAGTCTTCCACAGTTATGGCCAGATAACGTCTTCTGTGCTTTTAGATCATATTTTCATATTAGCAATGTTAATATATGTATGTTTTGCTATAGCTGTGTTTTTCCTTCACAGATGTGAAATGAATCATAGAATTATGAAGGTTGGAAAAGTTGTCTAGGATCATCAAGTCCAACCGAGTGCTCAGAACTTCCCATTTTGTGGTAGGTCTGAGGAATCAATCAATCCCACTTAAAAGCTGTATCACAAAGAGTACACGCAGAGCACATTGCAGAGAAAGGGACCTAAGACTCTAACAGTAGCACTCTGTTAGGTACCTCCCCTAAGGGGATATAGTATGGCTTCACTTACCAACACTCCAGCAGCTGCATCAGTTTCAGGATAATGCCCTGTGTTGTTTAATCACAGAGCACTTTTGCAGTATTTCATGCTTATAGATAGCAAAAACAAGTGGGCAGATCTTCTTTGACCTTCCTGAACCTGCTTTCTTTGAAGCACACACTGATTGCTTGCTCTGGCCAGGATCCCACCTTTGTTGCTCAGCAGACTCTCTATGCCTCATGCATCAGTCCCTTCATGCACAACCCATCTGGCAACAGCTGGTGTAAGCATCAGACAACAGCCACCATGCTACAGACATGAAAATGTGAGTCAAACACAGACTTTGTTTTTTAAAAAGCAAGCGTATCTTTCCTTCTGCTTCCCGGACAGCAGCTGGATAATTTAGGGATGGCTTGAGAGACTCCATAGTGCATGCTAAATGCAGAGGTCAATCTCAGGAGCACCAAAACTCAATTACTCAGGCGTTTTTCCAACCCATATAGACCCACACAATAACCACAGCAGCATAGGTTCCAACATAGTCTCTCTCTATATAGAGTTTCTTATTTGAGCAGATCCAAAGCTTGCTTGGAATTGTGCCCAAGCACCAAATGGCTGAAACCATATATCTATAGATACTAACAATGCTGTTAATGCATTGCTCTAGGTGTTAGTGCACTGTATCTAGACAAACAATGCTCAGCCAATACCTGTGGCTGAGAGAGGTATATCTGCTTGGGTTTCAGTTAGGTTTTTGGTTTTGCTGTTTTAAGACAGCTTCAGCTGAATGGAAGTGGTTTAGCTTGGCCCTACTCTCAAATAAGAAAGCATCCTCCAGGGCCTGACAAGATAAGACAGGACAATGACAGACTAGAAGGCCAACACTAGAAGGATTCAAAAGAGCTAGTTTGAGATTCCTGCCTGTCCTGGTTTCAGCTGGCATAGAGTTAATTTTCTTCCTAGTAGCTAGTATGGGGCTACGTTTTGGATTTGTGCTGAAAACAGTGTTGATAATGCAGACATGTTTTAGCTATTACTAAGCAGTGCTGACACTAATCAAGGACTTCTTCACCTTCCCATACTGTGCCAGGTTCCTGCACAAGAAGCTGGGAGGGGGCAGAGCGAGGACAGCTGACTCCAACTGACCAAAGGGATATTCCATACCGTATGACATCTTACTCAGTGTATAAAGCTGGGAAAAGAAGAATGAAGGGAGGGACATTTGGAGTGATGGTGTTTGTCTTCCCAAGTAACCGCTACGCTTGATGGAGCCCTGCTTTCCTGGAGATGGCTGAACACCTGCCTGCCCATGGGAAGGAGTGAATGAATTCCTTGTTTTGCTTTGCTTGCATGCGTGGCTTTTGCTTTACCTATGAAACTGTCTTTATCTCAACCCACAAGTTTTCTCGCTTTTACTCTTCTGATTCTCTCTGCCATCCCACCAGTGGGAGGAGTGAGTGAGTGGCTGTGTGGTGTTTGGTAGCTGACTGGGGCTAAACCATGACACTGCTCCTGGGGAATTGCAGCTAACCTAGCTTTCCTTCATCATGAACTTTGCTTCCTCAGCACTGAGTTCTGCTACTGTTCATAAGGGAAAGGAAAGAGACGAATGTCTCCATGCAATCAATCCAAAAGGCAGTCTGGAGACTCTTACCTTGCTTAGGAAGGGGGAGAAATTTTTAGGAGCTTAAGTGGGGAAATATATGAAGTAGAAGAGAACAGAAGGTAGGAAAGAAAGGGCTTTGTCCACTGTTTATTTGCTTTGAACTATTGACTTCCCCTGCCATGTCTCAATCATCAAGGTCCTGTTTGCTTGATTTAATCGCCTACAGGCAAGTCAGTCTGACATGTTCCTCTTTGCCTTGATGATGTAAATGCTGTTAATTGAGAGTAGCTGATTACAACACAAGGCATGTTGCTGTGGGAGCTGGAAAAGTCACGACAATATGTGCAATCCTGGGGGATGATGAGCATCTTTAAGTTTTTAAGAAATTGATGCAAGTTGAAAAGCTGGAAGGCATGGCTGTGGTCAGGAAGTGAGCGGGTGCGTACAATGATCACACTCCTGGAGGGTGGCAAGGAGATATCCTTCATGTCCTTCCTTAAAGACATGTCTTTTCCCTATAGTATCCATATTAAGGAATGAAGAGGTAGTGTTGTTTTTCTCAGATGAATGTTTGCAGTCATCAGCATACTCCTGAATTTCTCAGGTTTATCAGGTTACAAGTAATTACTATGCATCACACCACCTGGAGTGCCATTATGCAAATTTGCATATGGCTTGAATGCTCTGCTTAGACAAATATTTTTCATGCTTTAAAGCTTCTCTTGGAAAAGAATATCATACCTTCTGTTCTCCCTTATCTCTTCACAGGAACCATGATTTAAACAGAAGCCATGGCTGAAGGGAAGGTCTGTGGAGAAAAGGTCTGGTGCCTGCAGAGAAATCCCTTTCAGAATTCTGTAAGGATAAAACAAAGGGAAAAATCATAAATAAATACCATATCAAAAGAAACATATAGTTTGATGATCCAGCTTGTTCAGAATGAATTTAACTCTCTTCTCCTAGCTTCCACTCTGTGTACTCTAGGGCTGCTCCTGAGCCTGACCAAGAGTGTTCAGTAATCACTGCAGGAATGTTATTGCAGAGCAAGATTTTTCTCCCATCAAGGTTGCTAGAACATTTGCTACCACCCAAAAAAGCTAGGCATTATCCTTGCCTCTACCAGTCCATAAACTCTCTCAGTGAATGTAGATAGTCAGAATACAATACGTAGTGGAAAGTCTGTAAGAAAAACAAGCAAGCAAGACATGGTCTCAATCAGATTTCCTTTGGAGGAATTAAGGATTATCTGCCTAAGAAGTGAATGAGGACTAACAATGATACTTCTGCCCAAAAACTAAGTGGCCAATACACAGTTGCCATCTTGAGGTTTCTGGGGCACAACTCATCTAGAGATCCAGGCAAGCCACACATTGGCAGGTGCAAACATGCACATGTTTTTGGTGGAAAAAGGAGCAAAGAGAGAGGCTTCTCTTTTATTAAAACTTTGGGTTTAGGCAAGTATCAAACTTCACCTGAGATCCAGGCATGGCTTTAAGGTGCAGTCATTTATAAACTCCCAATCTTGGCTTCTGAACGGCAAGGCTGAGGAGGAGGCTGTGCAGGGACACAGCAGAGATGACAGATACAGGCTATGCCTGCTTGGTGTGCCCTATCCATGCATAGTGCTTGTGGGGTCTGAGGGGGATCAGCAAAGCTCTCTATACAGCAGTGATGAGCTGCTACACCTGGAACTGGAGTCTTGTAAACATTTCTGTGCACTGGGCACAGAAGTACCAAATGTTGGCGAATGTAACAAACATTCATGACTGATCCACCCAGCTAGAAGTCATTTCGCCCATCCAGAATAACCAAATTGCTGTGGGCCTTGTCTACTGCTCTTCTTACTGGTGTTGGTACTTCTCATGGGGTCTCAGAAGAACACACCACTACATCAGTTGAGTATGACATTTTCCCTTGTCATTGGAGGATCCCACTCACATTTTAGAGCTGAAACCCCTGTTCTGTTTACCTGTACAGACTCAATGTAAGCCAGAATAGCAGACTTTTTCCCCCCAGTTCTTGCTTGCTCTTTCCTACAGAGAACTGCAAAAGATATATGGAGCCTTCCCAAAGACACAACATAATGCAACTTCTGATTAATGCATGACAAGCATCCAAGAAATAGAGGAAGAAAAATGGTCTTTTTCTGATTTATATCAAAAAACTAGCTTAATTTTATGTAAGTCAGGCTGATCTGGTACAAAAATAGGTAGATAAACCAGGAAAGGATGTTTTGTATTGTAAGAAATGAACTTAAAATCACTTGTTTCTATCAGCTGGAGCAAGAGATATGAAGACATAATCATTCAGATAGAATTTTGAGATGCCTTGAAAGAGTCTTTGGTCTAAACGGGGGGGATGGGATGATCTTTGCTAAGTAGAAATTAGTTTTAAAATTGTTTGTTCATTTTCTTACCTGTTTTTCTTTAATTATCTTCTTTGTCATGTGAAATTTACAACTCAAGTTGAACCAGAACATAGTAGTACATTGTTAATGGCTCACATAAATCAGGTAAATTAGCTATTTTTACCATTTTTCTTCTTGAAAGCTTTAAGATCAATTTGTGTTGTCTGCCCAGTTGGAAGAAAAATGTCTATGCCTTTGTGTGTTGATAATGTGGGAGCTGCAGGAACTGTTATATTAACCCAGCTGCTTCTTAACGTATGACCTTCCTCAAACTGTCATGTTCACCTGCTGCAAAGATATCTGACCCTGCTTGCTCTTAGTACTGGGGTATGCTCAGAGCTATGCACTGGGTATAAAAGAATTTTAAACCACTGACATTCTCTTAAGCCTTTAACTCCAGTCTCTAAGGAAACGCTGCACAAGACTTCCAAACACGGCAAAGCATTACTGCTTCCTTCATTTTGGAGGTGCCTTGTTTCAAAAACCTTAAAAAGACCCTGCTTTTCAGAGGGAAAATGCTGACCTTCTTATCACCTCAGACACTGGGTTCCTTTGTGGTTAGCTGCTAGGTGATTTGACCATGATCATACAAAGTAAATCCATATGCTGTTTCAGACTAGTGAATGTCCTTTAACAAACCAGGAACCGAACCCTGATTAGGAAATGGCAAGAAACTATTATAATCACTGAGCAGCCTTTCTTTTTGCACCAGCATTAAACTGTTCCACCTTTTTTAAACCAAATCCTTCTCTGATTTTTGTATTTCATGCAGTTCTTGTACTTCTTCAGCTGGCTTGGAAGTCTAGTTGGTAAGCAACGCTCTGAGGAACAGTGTGTCTACCTCTAGTGTTTCCACCACTAGTGGTGGAGAGCATGTCTTGATTTTGGGGTAAGTACTGTCAACTTCCTCAAGTCCATAATGTGCATGGCATCTGTGCCCAGGTTTCTCCCTTGGCAGAAGCTATCTTGCCCAGCACAGAAGTAACTAACATATATATGTAGTATCGATCATCTGGGCATCACACTTGCAGGGACAGCCTGAGTATTCCTGCATCCAACAAACCCTGCTGTACAGATTTCCCCACTTATTGCTTCAAAAGTAATATTTTTGCTTCACTGAACACTTCTGATGTTATCCCAATAACATCAAAAGGACTTGAGCAACAAGGAGGAAATTTTACTGATGTATTAAATCCAGGCAGCAGGATCTTCAACTTTCGCAGTAGACAATAGTGGTGTTTTGTGATACAGCTGAAGAGCAAATGCTGCCCACAGGGTTGGTGTCTGCTATCAGCGGGTAAGACTTCAGCCAGCTCAATAGCATTCCCTGCAACGAAAGAGAAAAGCCTCATGCTGTGGAGTCCCACCGGCACACTAGACCTCCCCACCCTCCCCACTATAAACTGCGTGAATCACAGATGAACAGCTAGAATGGGTAGCTAAGGTGGTTAATCTATGAACTTACTCAGGAGGTTTAAATACGTCATATATAGAAAAAAAAACAGCCTAGCCTTTGCAGGCTACCCAGGTTGATATTCATATGGCACTCTTTCTTGAGTAGCATGAGGGCAATCATTCCCCAAAGATGAGAATTGGAGGGCAAAGTTATTGTACTATCACACTGCATGTCACCCAGCTACCATACCTTTCTTGTTTTGGTATCAATTTATTGTGTTAGCTCTCTTAGAATGTTGGCTGCTCTTTCAGGTGCTATTTTTCTTGACAGAGAGAAACACAGTTATAAAATACCAACCGTCTCATCATGTGCTGGTGTTAAAGAGAACAGTATTTAGGGGCAATAGTAAATCTGGAATTGTTTCAAAACTCAAATTGAGTCTGGAAAATAAATATTCTTTTCTGCTATTCCTTTGTTTTCCATGAAAATGTGGATTTTTGTTTCAAAATTAGCAGAATAAAGAACATATTGTTTGTCATATAATCAATTTCATGGGATAAAACTTCATTGTGAGTTCATCCTTTTGTTCATTCTATTGTGACCATGTTTCCACTTTTACATTTTGCAGTATGTCAGTGGCCATCCAGTGTCTGGATTACGTAGCATAGACCTAATAACTAAATTTCCATGAATCTAAATTCCTTGTTTCATTCCACCTTCTAACTTCATTTTTCTGAAAAATTTAACTCTTGTTCACACAAGCAAAAGTGGATGTAAAGCCTGTAGCACGTTTATGAGACCATGCAGAACATATTCAAAGCTCCTCCTTCCCTGTTTCTTTCTTCACATTCACACACATGATTCAGGAGGAGAAAACAATGCTTTACCTTAAGAGTTGTTGGAAGGACAGAAACTTTAAAGGGAAAATGTGTATGTATACACAACTATGGGATAAAATCTGTTTCAGACTCACCATCAAGCTGCAGTCTAGGACTATCCCACTTTGCCATATAAGCCACAATTTTCAAACCCTTCTCTCTGGACTCTGCAGAAGACTTCACCTTCAAGCTCTCCCTAATAGTCAGTGGAGAAACGCTTTCTCCAAAGGCCTAATATCTAAATCTAGGAAAATAATACCAGTGTTTATTTCCATCCATTGACTGTCAATTACACCCTAAATATCTGCTAGGTTGTTGAGCTGATGAACAGTTAGAAAAAGGTAGATAGCTTCCTTAATAATGAAAAGTGGCAATTTATTAATTATAGTATTTAATACAAATGCATGTAAAAATAATATAATTAATGTATTCAGAAGACAAGAAAGATTCCTGTCAATCTCTGACTATCAAAATCGTCTCCAGCCTTACCCATGGGCAAAACACTGGAGTAGGACTGTGCTGCCGACAGCTGTATCTTTGCGTATCACCAACATGTAGAAACACGCTCTGAGAGGCAACTCATAGGGCCATGACTAATCCCAAAGGCTCTCAGATGCAGAGGTGTTTGGGGATCACAGGTCTGCTACATGTGATCCTGTTGGCCTATTTGGAAAACAACAGCAGATAGCGCAGACATTTCTTGCAAGCATTTCTGTTTGGTTTGCCAGTTACTGGTATGCTTGCTGGAAGGTGCACACCATTACACACATGCTCATATCCTCTATATTTCCACCTACCTTTTTGGTATTGCAGGTTTCCTAAAGCTGGTCTTTAATTTGTCTCAGCCAGGCCCTTTCCCCCTCCTCATTGACCTGAGACATCCTCCAAGCTGGTACAGGGCAACTGGCTGGCATTTCTATTTGATGTAGAAAAACTGAAAATGGACCACAGGATACCAGTTAATACAAATAGCAGGAAAGAGATTATGGTTTTTTTAACTCCATCTGAACCCGTGTAAGAAATTCAGGTTCCTGCTATCTTCAGTAAGTCAACAGGAATTTCCAGAGAAAAACAGGCAAGGCATCTCTGACCTACCGCCACAGAAAAATGTTTCTCATCCTACAGAACCCAAGAAAAATATTTAGCACTGAACATGGTTCAGAGAAATAAGATTTTCATTGTGTGAGAAATGGCAGCATTTTGAAATTAGTTTCTGCTCTGAATTAGATTGTTTATGAAGAATGTTAAAATCTATGGAAAGAAGAATGCCTCTGTTAAAAATGGGAAATGTCAATTAAGATGTTGACATTTTCAATGCAAATGAAAGTATTGCATTTGCTGAAAGAAAATAAATTTGAACCTGACAAATGTATGGTGTGTTCATGTGACTTACTCATTTTTGAAATGTTGGCTCCAATTTTTGCCTTTCTGTTTTCATAATCAGATTTGTTTTTTAAATAATGGAAATTAAGATTTGATCAGAGAAATTATTTACCTATGTTACAAAATCATGTTTTCTGAAGGGAATTGTCCTGTGTCAGTAACTTCAAGAAGCTCGGTGCGCACATGCATACCTCCACACATATGCACCCCATTCTTTCCTGGAGAACCCATATAAAATCTCCAATTCTTAGAAACACAGGCTTTAGATTCCTTTGTGTCAGGCTCCCAGCAGGGTCTCTCCATCTCACTGCAGCAGATTTACTGCCTGTATTAAGCTTTGCTGCTCTGCAGTATGTATGTACTTGCAAAGTTAATTCTGGCTACTGAGATACTACTGGAGCCCCAAATTAAGCATGGAAAATATAGTTGGAATTGGAAATGCTTCTGAAACCACAGTGAACTCCTGAAGTGTGCCTACTGTTTCTGTAAATTACATCTGCCTGGGAGACGTAATGCTATATGCTTTGGGATTTGTTTTATTTGGCTTGTTTGTGTAAGGCTAAGACCATAAGCAAAATAAAATCTAAGTAACTGTAATGTTCAACTGTGAAATAAAAAGCAAAGGAGAAACATTTCTTTGTCTTAGTCTCCAGGTGGAGGGTTATTGCAATCAAGATAATTGTTTTCCTAACTTGATTGTTCTTTGGAAAAAGCTAGCAAGTACAGACTTCCAAAGACAAACTCTCTCCTGCCAACCCCACCCCATTGCCCCCCACACAAAAAAAAAAAAAAAAAAAAAAAAAAAGGGAAGAGACCCACTTTCCTCTAAATCCAAAAGCTACATGAAGCACCTTGGATTCAGATTTGTTCTCTGCTTTTTCAAAGGAGATCTTGTCAATTTATATTCCCTTCATGCCCTCAGTGGTTAGCTTTCCTCTGTCTGCACAAGCTACCCCCTCGCCATTAGCATGATGTGAATATTTTTCAGATGTCAGCCTTTACCCTGAGTCACTGCGCTGCTAAAGCATCTTGACTGTGGCGTTGGATGCAGAACACAGGGTGATTTGATTAGGTTCTGTTTTAAAAATCTGATATGGGCAAGAGTTTTTACATTATCTCATAATGTGAAAACAAAATGAAAGCCTGAAATTAATAGGCTATGGAGAATTGCATCAGTTGCATAAGACACAGGCTAGCACTGCAGTGCGCTATATTTAACCTTCAGACTCTGGGAGCACAAGTGCCTGCTGACCACAAACAGCAGGGCTAATGGTTGTTTTCAGGTTGGTGTTTATCAACAAGGCTCACAGTGTTTAGGTACAATAGTTTGTAATACAACAAAGGCTTAAGTTGAGTGAATGGATTAGTGAAGCAGGAAGCAGGTGAGAATAACCTGGAGTCCTATGGCAAGACAGCAAAAATGCTTAGTGCATGCTTGTTTTCCTCCTCCAGGCTGACCGGCTGTGCTGCCGAGTAGTGTCAGCTCCAAGATAGCGTATCTCAGATGAACATCCCAGGGTGACAGAGGAACACGTTGCTTTTTTCAAATGCAGCATCTGAGCAGAAAGTGATAGAGGTTTGTCAAGAGCCATGAGAAGGCGGAACACTGTAGATGAGATCATATGATTATTGTCAATACTGTCCCAAGCACATACGTGCTACTCACCGCTGAACAAACACCAAATTGTGAAGCTGGAAGAAAGAAAAACTACTGGAGCCATCTCAGACCCATAGAAATCATTCAGTGCTGTGATGCACGTATGATGGGTCTTGGAGGGTTGAGTGCAGCATGGAAGTATCAGTAACAAAACAAAACTAACTTAAGTTATGCTAAAAATAGACTTTCTTAGGTCACATCAGCAAGAGAGAGCATGCCGAAGGTCACTGATGAAGCATATCTCTCTGTAAAAGATAACTGCAGAAGTTCATAAGTGTACCTTTGGCACAATTTATGAGAGAGATCCCAAGAAGTATGTTCCTTGTCAATGCTGGAGACATAAGAATGATTAATAAATTCCTGCTTTATACTGCTTGAATTTTCAGACCAAAGCTGTCTTTCTAGGAAACATACCGCTAAGTGTATTGATTAATTCCAGTTTTCTCAACCTCCTGACATGATAAACAAGGTTCATCAGTTTGAAAAATCTTTTTATGAAAAGCAAAACACTCAGCTTATAAATCCTTCAATATCTGGAGCCTCACATTTGACAATTTACCTCAAAGAATATTAAAATCACAGAATCACACAGGCTGGAAAGGAAGCCTGGCGGTCATCTGCTCCAACCCTCCCATGCAAACCAGGGCTAACTCTGATGCATATCAAGCTGCCTGGAGTCTTGGCCAGCCCAGGTCTGAGTACCTCCAAGGATGAAGATTCACAGCCTCTCTGGGCAACCTGTGCCAGTTCTTTACCACTAGTGCTGTAAAGATTTTCTTTTTTCCTTAATGCAACTCATACCTGTCGCCCATTGTCTTTCATAGAACACCTCCGCAAAGAGTCTGGGTTTTGTGCATCCTCTGATCTAAATAAGATCCCCCGAGCCTTCTCTTCTCTAGGCTAAACAGTCTCAGTTCTTGCAGCCTCTCTTCACATGTAAGATGCTCCAGCGCCTTCATCATCTTCATGGCCCCTCACTGGACTCACTCCAGTATGCCCATGTGTTTCTTGTACTGGGCAGCCCAGCACTGGACACAGCACTCCAGATATGTCTCACCAGGGCTGAGAAAAGGGGAAGAATCACCTTCTTCAACCTGCTGGCAATGGTCTTGCTGATACAGCTCAGTACATGGAACCTGCAAGGCACACTGCTGACTCCTGTCCTGTTTGTGGTCCCTCAGGTCCTATTCTGCAGAGCTGTTTCCCAGCTGGTCAGCCCCAGCCTGTCTAGGTTCCTGGGGTCGTTACTCCCCGGGAGCAGGACTTGATATTTGCCCTTGCTGAGCTTCATAAGGTTCCTATCAGTCCATTTCTCCAGCCTCTCCAGGTCCCTCTGAATGGCAGACCTGCCCTGCAGCTTGTCAACTGCTCCTGCCAGTCAGGCAAACCACATATTTGTGCTCATTCCCAGGAAAAAAAAAAAAATAAATCTGAGACCAGATCCTGAGAAAAACATAAAGCAAACAAACAAATAAAAAGACCCCACCACACATCTCCCACACTTGTGCATCACCTGAAAAGACATTCCTGGAAGAAAAGTCTTTGTATGGAAGGGGTACATCCAGAAATTATCTTGTGTCCAAAATGCTTTGAATACAATGCCATCACCTGAAGATTTCTCAAGACCTTCAGTTGTCACCACTAGCAAAGAGTGGGAAGATGCACTGAAACAGCACTAAGTACTGAGCACTGGCTTCACCTGTGTCATTCCCTGGTCTCCTGAGCATCGGTTCAGCTGGGACAGGGAGCAACCTGCATCTACATGTGTGCCCTGTGTCCCCACCTTGCTGCCTACTGGCGTTTCTCAGTAGGTCTGTGTTAAGATCCTGTTGCAGGTGATGATGTAAGAGAGCGCTACTGAGCACTATTTCTATACATCCAGGAGAGCTGTATTTTGTGAATACTGATTTCTCTCTTGTTGTATTTCTATTTTCTTTTCCTAAGGTATATCTGAGCAAATTCACTTTCCTGACAAGTTGCTATCAGTCACTCAGCATTAAAAGTGGTGGCATTTAGGTGACAATCAGCATATTTTTCCAAATGAATTGAACAATCAAGATAATATAAGAAGAAAGCAATTTTTAGTTACAGCACATTTGCAGGCAAAGTGGGGGGTAGACATTAGAAATATTGAAGAGCATGAAGGTTAATAATACCTGATTTTGCACTGCTGGCAGAGTATTTGTACTTTGGGGAAAAAATGAACATTTTTCAGCATAACCATACTGCAATTGTGATACAAAGAAACCAGGAAAACCATGGAACAGGGAGATAATGTTGGTTTAATCTATGACTAACAGAGACTGATTTCCATTGAGAGTAAAGGCAGGAAAAATGCTAATGTAATTACTTTCCTTTGGAAAAATACAGCTTAAGTGAAATAGCATATCTTTATTTTCCATAGTATTTCTGTGTACAGCAGTTAATAATGTCAGAAAGCAAAATATTTGGATGGTAGGTATATGCAGATTTTATTTTATGATACAGGAGAAACTCTGCATAATACAGAAACCTTTTTTCTGCATGCTGTACTTCTGCACCTGCAAAACATAGTTTGCTTGTCCCTTGCAATTTAAACACTGACCTGTGTAAGGTCTGTTATAATTCTGAGGCTCTTAATGGTGTGCCCATTTCCTACAGATTTATGGGAAGAACAAATACTGTGAGAAGCAACAGCCCTAAATCAATTATTTTAACAAACTATAAATTAATTTTAATCATTTTTTTATAGTTTAGAGGTCACAAGAGAGATCTGATGAGTTAGTATGATTTGCTGCATTGCAGAGGCCACAGCTCACAACCTAAAGCTGACTTACACATTACAGTTTGTTACCAAAAATAACATCACAGTTTGTTACCAAAATAAAAAGAGCCCTGAGTTTCCATTGGTGGTGCTCAATGTCTTTCAATAGAGACAGACTTTGCAGGATCACTTAGAAAGAAAGATCTGACAAAATATAAGAATTTGGGAATTTGTTGAGATTAGGTTCTCCATGGCGTTGATGTGATAGCACCTGAGAAGTGCTGAAGCTGCCAGGGCCACCTGGGTCCCTGTCTCACCACCACCTTTCAGGCCTCGCAAAATTTTCAGGTATTTTCTTAGCTAAGTGGGGCAGACCCCTCAAGCCCTGCCAGCAACTGGCTCTGCGACTGGCAATCACACTGGTAATCATCCAGCCCATCTCAGGTGTAGCCTCCATATATACAGAAATTTCAAGCTCCCCTGCAGCCTTCCAAGTGAACCAGGAATCCTAGTCATGCTTTCAACAATAACTGCAGCCAAAGTGAAATCAATTGGATTCTGGAGTCTGTAATTTTCTGTTTAGAGTTTTGAGCAAACAAGATGAATGTACATGGGAATATGAACAAACTAATAAAAATAATTTACATCTGAAAACATCTTTTCAGCAGAAAAAGTTCAGAGCACAGGTAAAATATCTTGGTGAGATCTTCATGAAAATAAACAGCATAAGTCACCTGTAAGACTGCTGGGCTTGCAAGAAAATATTAACTGACTTTTCTAGCAGAGCACAGTTTTCTGATACTAATAAGTTCCTTGCAATCTGTTGGCGTAGAAGGATGTTTCACTTTACAAATTTAAGTACCTACATGCTTATTTCTTCCAACACAGTGAGAACAATTCTATACTGCACATCAAAGGCTTATTTGCATGCGCTGCCTCATTATTTTACACCTGCTGAGCCCTCCAACATTTTGCTTACTGTATCAAAGAAAGATTCAGTCCTTGAAAAGGCTTTTACTAAGTCTGTAAAAAGAACTATCCTCAGGCACGCATCTTTTTGAAATAAAGGGTACCACACGATCTGCCTTGGATAAAGGCAGATGAAGGTCTTAGTTAAATTCTCCAAGCGTTGATAGCAAGAAACTTTAAAAAAAAACTTTTGTTTAAAACAGTACATGACATAGATTAAATAATTAAATACATGTTCTGTCTGTCTTCCTCATTGGTAAATGATTCTAAATCTCAAAACAATGTTTTGGTCAAAAAGAAGTATAAATATAGGATTTCACTGGCAATTAACCTTCAAAAGATGTATCTGCGTCAGTTGATCTTGTAAGACAGGGTGAATCAGAAAAGCTAAAACATCTCTTCTATAACAGACCATTATTTAAGTAATTCCTCCCAAGTCATACAGTGTAATGGGTTCAGTCTGGTAATGGCTCCTTCTGGATCAACACTCAGAGCTAAATAATGCAACTGATTGATTTATACGTGGTTATTGAGCAGGCTTGGGTGGTGCTGAAGCAGATACTTTGCTGGCTGGGCAAGAGGAAGGCTGCAGATAACAATGTGGGAAGCATCTGACCAAATAAAATTTGGAACCTGCCAAGGGATCCCTGGCTTTGACTTAGGACTTTATGTACTTTGGCTTGGGGCTGCATAGGTCAATAAGCACAAAGTTGGACTGTTCTCTGAAAGTGCGGGTGGGTGGCAGCAAGGGCTAGACATGGCAGAGACACCCAGAGAGGACTGAGGTTGTAGCTCACAGGTGTCAGCAGCTGGGCTGGAGGCAGGGCTGCCAGGCTCCCACAGGAGGAGAAGGTGGTGAAGAGGTGAGCAGTGGAGTACCTGCCCTGGAAAACACTCACACAGCAGACATACTCACATGGATAATATTATATTTCCAGGAGCAATGTCCTCAGGAATGTGATTCTTGAAGAAAAGTAATTTAGTTGTGTTCCCTTTCTTGTTCCTTTAATTTTTTCTTACTTTCTATATATTTCCTCTAGTCTCCTCCCTGGAGAAAAAAGTTCGGTTTCCTCACAAAGGCTTTTTAAAACACAAACAGCATCTCTATATAAAATAGCGGCCACAGAAGTATTTCTCCAATACTTTAACCCCTTGGAGCAAAGGGGAGCAGTGTTTATGCCCTACACAAAGCTTTTTCTAGATTGATGCTTTCAATATATTTGAGCCTTAACTGAAATGCAGCAAAGCTTATTGCATCTTTTAAGGTAAAAGCCAATATTGAATTACAAAAGAAAGAAAAAGTACCCACTCAAAAATTATGGCTCCCAATATGTTTAGAAGATTGTGCTTTTATTAACAAAAGTTCAAATTTAGCAGTGGTATTTGGCAGTTTACATGTTTTCTTGTATGACGAAATTCCTTCACTGTTCTATTTTTTCCTTAATATAGGTCAATTTTGAAAGAATGATGTCAACACCAGACCCAGATTCTGATTACCTATGAGATAATTAAGCATGAGTAGAATGTAAACATTTTAAGAGGAAAAAAAAATCATATAATTATATTCCAAAGCTAAGAGAAAGGAAACCAGAAAAAAGAATCCACAGCTTCTCAGTTTAATCTAACACTAAGCAGTAGGTAGGACTACAGATTGTCTGCATTATCTTTCAACCTGTATGATTTGTGATTCTATAATTACAGAAGAAAACCAGGGCTTGAATACTGTCACAGAGTAATCTACAGGCTAAGATGATGGATGCATTGGCCAGGGGCTGCCCTAAGTGGTAGCACATGGAGGGTATGCGTTCCCATACAGGTGGGAGGAATCTGGTGGCTCACCATTTGCACACTTTGCTGCTCCACTGCTTTTCTTAGTAGTTTCTATTTTTAGCAACACTTTGCCACGTTCTTGCTACATTTGGTGACCAACAGCCCAAGCTGCCAGCTCTTTTGAAACCTCTACTCATTGACCATTAGGAACAAGTCAGCTATGAAGTATGTTTTCACGCCAGCACATCTCTCTCTCATACCACGTGCATGCTTGGCTAACCTGCACAGCACGTGGGACATCCCCATCCACTAGCGAGAAGTCTCTATTTATGGCTGTGCAAGATGAATTCTTGCTTCTGATGACTCCTGGGCAGCCTCTCTTTACTGTGTTGTGGCAAACATCATTAGATTATCCTTGGGCTGAAGTGCAACCTTCCACGTGCTAGGTCCATGCATACTCTATTCATTTTCTCAGTTTTACATTGTGCAGGTCAGGCTTAAAGCTCATCCATGCAACTTTTAGGAAGATCTGTGAAAGGCTTCACCACAGGTTGCTTGGTGCAGATCTGATGCCCTGGACTGTGCTAAAGCTTGACCTTCTCCAGGCAGGTGTCCGGGAGCTCTCCTAACCCTGCCCTGGGGCACAGGAAAGCAGTGTGGATAGTCCAGGCTTAAGAAAAGGTTCAGAGCTACATCAAAATGACAATGTAAGGATGGATAGGATTCCAGATGGCTCCTCGTACTCTGCCTGTGATTTGCTTCCAGGGTGGTCCCTGCTTTTGGGGCCAAGTGGCATGGGGTGGTTTGTGTCAGCACTGCCATCAAAGGCAGACTGCACCATCCTGCAGTGAATCTGAGAGATGCTCAACACCGTGTCGCATGCCTGTGACGTTGTGGAAAGCACGTTGCCACATGTTTTACCTAATCAGGGCAGTTCCCCACAGACGGTTGTTTTTACATGACAAGCAGCACAGTTTGGGGCTATGCTTGAACCTTTCAGTATTGGGCCACTTGCCTGTGTCCCGAGGTGGCCATAGGAGTCCCAGCCACCATGACTGCTCCCCAGCAATAACTGAGGGCACATTTCATCCCTTTTGATACCCTGTGGGTCATGGACAGTTTGTTGAATCACAGAATCACAGAATCACAGAATCACAGAATGGTAGGGGTTGGAAGGGACCTCTGGAGATCATCTTGTCCAACCCACCTGCTTGGGCAGGGACCCTAGAGCAGGGGGCACAGGGACACCTCCAGATGGGTTTTGAATGTCTCCAGGGAAGCATTTAAAATGCTTTTGGAGTTCATATTGAGTTATGAAACAATGAGAGGAATGACTCTGTGCAACCTGCCATATTTGTTACCCCTATAACATAACACATGAGTGAAATGCCAGCAGAGCATAAAGGCGTGTGGAAAGGGAAGGCTTTCTGGAACAGTCTTCAAGAACCACTCTGAGCCAGGGCACCGGGATGTGGCCCAGTCCCATCCATATTACCAGGTGGAACAGGCTCTGGATCCATCCAACTACCAAACCACACACAGTTTTTACATACCTATTTCTTTCATTCAGAAAGAAATTTTTTGGGTAATGCAGCATGTAGGCCATGGCCAATCAGGAGAACAAGGTCCTGAAGTGAACTGAGGAGCAGTCCAAACCAACAGTGTAAACACAGGCAATGGTTGCAACACCAATACAAATTTTGCATTGAATGAAATCACAAATTTTGAAATTCTGGAATGTCTTTCTGAAGATGAACTGTGGCAGGGCTGCTGATGATTTACATATGACTGCTTCAAGCATGGTCTGAAGGCTTCCTAGTTTCTGTCTTGCTGCTCGGACCAGCTCTCACATGAAGTATCTTGGACTCTTACCACAGCCTGTGGCTAAGTAGACATAAATCATGTATTATAAAACAGTAAATATGATTCCACCAAAATTCTAGCAGAGCATGGATAGTAATAGATCCTCTCCTCCTCCCCTTTCCTCAACTGAAGCTTTAACCTAAGGCTAAATAAATCTGCAGAATTACTTCTGGAGGAATTTAATTTCCCTGTTCACTAGTTTTACTTGTATTAATTAAAAGCAAATTCTCAGTCACATCTTATTTGGCTGGGAGGAAATACCTTCGTATACAAACCTTTGTGAATAAAATATCCTTTCTGCTTTTATTACGTTCCTCCTCCAAAAACTCCAGTTAAATTATCTAGCTATGCACATTTAATGAGTCCATCCCATTAGTATATAGGCATCAGTCAAAAACCTAAAATCCAGAATAAATTCTGTTTATTTTACCTCATCCTGATTTAGTGAGATTCATGTATGTTCCAAGGAAATCTGATCATCCCTTCCTTAAATTTGACTGTATGGGAATACTTTTTAAAGTGAATCCTTTGTTCCTTGCCTTAAAGACACCTTTGAATTCCATTTTGATTTTTGATTGCAGATTGACAATGTCATGGGACACCTGGGATCTTCCTCCTGGTCAGTCTCAGAAGGAGTCCTAACAAGGGAAGAGAGGGTCTTACAGGGAATTCAAACCTGGATTTATCATTGCGAAAAATCATAGCTTTACATATTCATTTCTGGCTGTCCCTTTCTTGAGGAATTCTATTTCATGAAACAGAACTGGCCATTTTAATGAATCTTCTCTGAAAACAAACACTGGAATACCCCAGACAGGGTCAGTCAGATTATTCTTTTTTACTGAAAAATAGCTTTTTCTAAAATTAGCTGTAGGAGGATACATTTGTGTAATCACAAACTGAATCTCTCCTACACAAACGAACACAGTACCTGAGTAGCATAAAGCTAAAAGATCTACACAGTTCATTGTGGTTTTGCTAAACAGCCACCAAATTTGCAAGTGTTACAGAAGCACTTAGTGGCAAGTGTGGAAGTTACTTTTCATTGCAGGACTTGCTTAACACAAACCATAAGCACAGGCAGCCTTTCGGATGCAGTCTGGAAGCCTATCAGAATGTATACACCCCAGAGATGTGTACTGGGCTTCTTATCATTAATACGGTCACAGTGCTTTCTGTATTTTTTTAGCTCATCTTTCTACAACAATATGTTTTCACACAACTGGGCCCATGGCATGGACAGATTCATAACCCTGGCTAGGTCCCTACTGTTGTACCTCTCTCCCAAGTTGGCAAAAATCAGTACGTTTCATAATCTGTGTCCTTGTACTCCTATTTGCCTCTTTCTGTAACAGCTAAGTTTCCCCGATGGGTAGCATATCTTAACAACTTTTATTTGAAATCTTTCTGGTCATGTAACCTCTGGTAGGAAGTGTCATGGGTTTAGTCCTCTTTGCTCCCTACAGGTGTCCTTGGGCATTCAGAGGTATTTTAAATTCAGCCCACAGCTGTGTGTTCAAGATGTCAATGCCCTGAGCAGAAGGGATGCCATCCCATACTGTGGTCGCTCTCAGATTCTGTGAAATTGCATATCCTGTCAAACAACTATTACCATAAACTCTACATGGCTGGTGAACTTTTATTATGGTAGCATGTTCAACTTGTAGAAAGGCTGCCTTTGTATTTAAATGGCTGGGGTGCCTGTTAAAGACATCTGTCTTACTGTGAATGCCTTTTTTTTTCCTCCAGGACAACACTGACAGAGTCTTTGAATATTTATTACCCAATAAGTGAGTTATTATCATAAAATATTGGGGAAACTATTGATTGAAGAAAACTAAATCTTTCTTAACATAAAATCCAGAGTTCAGTACAGCAAAAATAATTTAATAATTATGAACTGACAGAAGAGATCATGTACAATATATCAATTCTCCAGTAGATACTGATCACAAAGGTTATTAGATTGAAATTCTCTTGTGTGTATAATACACCAGGACTGCAATAGTCTCTGAGACAAGTACAGCTGAATAATCCAAGCTGACATCTGTCTTGGTGCACTATCACATCTTGTTCCTTAAATTCCTAGATGCTGGTCTAAGATGTTTATTCACATCCGTGAGCACTGAATGAACAATTCCCTCCCAAGACAGGTGTCCATTAGCAAAATAGCATGCCTCATTTGGCCTTAAGCACGGGTGACAGCTAATAAAAGCATATGAACATGTGTTATGCATATATATGCCATAAGGCATAATCCTCTTAGCTCCATGCAGAAATATTTCCTATTGCCCTGACTATTGTGAGTGCTGGGAAGTATTTCATCATGGACAATTATGTCCATAACATCTGTGTCCAGGCTGGAAACAAGAAAATATTGCAGACTACTATTGACAAACAGCCATTTAGAGGTTATTCGGTTCCTGCCATCTATTGACAGTACGAGCCATATAAGACAATTCACTGACACGTGTTTTCCTGCCAGCTGTTGCAGTAACTGCTGCTGGTCCCTGGCACTGAGCTGTGACCGACAAGTGGCACAGACAAAGGCTGATGTCCCTTCCCGGTGCAATGCTATAGTCCAGGAAGCAGAAATTGTTTTCTTGGCTACTTTCTGAGGCAAATCACAAATGGAGCATCTAACCAGTAGATCACTAAGTAGGTTTCAGCATTTGTGTCTAATTTCTTTCCCAATGCCATAAAAAGAGTTGTGCAAGCACCTTCTAATATGCTTCCTGATAGCAAAGATACTTTTTGTTTTAAATCTTTTATGTGACGCTATCTTTCACCAAGTAGTAGATCATAAAAAGTTAAATCACTTAAGAGGACAAGACATGGAAGTGTTACAAAGCTTGCTGAGACCTTCTAGAAATGTAACTCTGCAGCAGACTTTTCACTTAGGCAATTGCTTTCTGTCTCCTGAAGAAGAGCTCTTCTACCTCTGAAAGGCTCCGGTAGTGGACATCGTATTTCAGAGTTGCAGCTGAAATCAACTAACTGTGATGAATGGGTCAAAGCTGATATCCCCATTGTATCTGAAAGCAAGCTGTCTCAAAGCAGCAGCTGCAGAGCTCCTGCTAGATGAGTTTTCCATTACAAAACAAGGAACTCTGGTTATCTAAAGCAATGCAGTATTTTGTTCCCAGCTGGCCAAATTAAGCAGCTTACAGGAGTTTCTATCTTAGATAGTTTGACAACAAAGCATTACTATTACTACAGGACACAAGCTCAGTAAGAAAAGCATAAGAAAACATCCATCATATCATGATGTTTCTTACTGCATCTGACAGCCCAGGTTAACAGCCTGTTATATTTTCTAACAATCACCTTCAAGCTCTTGCCAAACGTGTCCTCAAAATTATGAAAACATCTCCTTAACCAGTCACGAACACCCTGCGGCATCGATTTCCCACAAGTTCTCCATAAAGGAATGACTACAGAAGATAAATATATTGGCCATGTCTATGTAGTATTTATTATGATCAATATTCTTTCACAACTTCATCATGCTCCTTATCTGTATGCAATGCTATTGCATGTTACACTTTGATTGTATGCGCAGATCATCATTGCCTTCTGGGTTTGTGTGCAGCGCTTAGCAAAATGGTAAATTAACTCACAAAGTTTTGTCAGATGAGGATTCAGTAGCAGGGTGCTGCAGCTTATATGGCTGTCGGAGGCACAAAAAGGCAGCAGATGACCAGCTCCCCCAGTAGTGCTTGACAAGCATGTAAAGGTCAATGTTTCACAGCGTAGTGCTCTTGAGCATATTGTAGACCTTATTCCTTGTGCTGTCTCAGCTGCAGTCTTTTCCTCAGCATCTTAGTGTGTATCTTATTTCTCTCATTCTTCATTGCCATTTTGGTATCCTGATCCTTGGCTTAGCTTCCAGCCATCTTTCTACCCTGATGTGCAGATCACTGCCTATTTGATGCCCTAATCTCAGCCTGCAACCTTGGATAATAACAGAAAACAGGGAACTGAGAAGTTATTTGCATTCATTTAGTAGAAGTGGAAGGGGAAATCTTAGAGGAGATTCACAAGTGAGTATTCACAGAAAGACCAAGACTAGCCATTAGCTTGTGAGCAGAGGCCACTCTGGTCATGGTGACAACAAGGAGATCACTGAAGAAGAGGAAGCACCAAGAAGTGCTCTCAGGAAGCTCCTCTGTCTGCAGCCAAAGCATGCAGAGAAAGGTGAGTGGTGGTGCCTGGAGCAGACCACATGTGGCACTGGTCTCCCAGGTCCTTACCAGCATGGAAAGCAAAGCCAAGCAGGGGGACCCAGCCATGCTGAGAGCCTAGTGAATGAGAACTGCAGAGTGGACTCCCTCTTTCCAAGAGATCATACAGATATATGCATATATTTCCCTGAAACTGGGGCACATACCAGGCCAGAAGTGTGTTTGTTTAGAGCACAGAAAACATAATTACCAGCACTGCAATTTGGAAGGCTTTCAAAACGGTTCTCCTAGCTGTAGGCAGATGCCACAAGCCACAGAGTTTAATAAAACAGTCCCGACCCAAGGTTTACAGCACTAAACTGCACACTTGAGGCCAGATTAGTAAAAGCAGATAGGAAAAATTTAAAGCTGCATGGACTAATTGGGTGCCCTGCTGGTGGACACTTCCCGTAATCAGGGGAGTTTTGAATTACATATATTTATCTCTTCCCCCTCCTTGGGCTACTTTTTCATTATACACAGTAATGAGACACCTGGCCTGGTGATTGCTGGGCTGAAAATCCTTATGAGGATTTTCACCTGCAATGTGCAACCTTTTCTATTGGTAAAGTATAGATACTCTACCCTGACCACTCTGGGACTTGACAGAGGACTGGCTTTCTGGAAATCACCATGACTGGAGTTGTTATCATTCGGGAGGCATCTCTGCCTTGGCTGAGAAAGGTAACTGGAGGTGTCTTTCTAGCCAGGGCATAAAGGTAGAGTGGGAAAAGGAAGGAATGAAGTGGAAATAACTTCAGACATGTCACAGTCTGGATAGAGGTGCAATGGCAGTGAGTGATGGGGTTCACAAGACTTCAGCTACCACCCTTGATCAGAGGTGAGAATCCAGCCTGGTGCCCTACAGCCATTTGGGTGGCCTGCCACAGCAGGTGGTAGCCACAGCACTGAGCCAAACCCCTACAGAAATCCATGTGCAAACAACAGAGCTCTTCCTCCAAGAACTTTGAGGGCACAGAAGCCTTGAGGTGGAGGTTTTTGGTTTCTTAGTGATGCCCAGACCTTTCTGTTCATAGCCCCTGTGAAGGGACTCTGTGATGGACACATGCAAAACTGAGTGGCCATTTCTGACACCTTAAAGGGCATTTCTCTCTTCCTGTGGCACAACTTCCATCCCACCACACATCTGATGGTTTCGTGTGGCTGGAAGTACCAGACAAGTCCATTTACGCCACTGTCCAGTTCCTTCTACTTTTATATACATGTTCATTTCACCTGGTGGACACAAGATCCTGCCACCTGCCCTGGGATGTGTGTCAAAGCTGGAACAGGGCAGATCTGTATCAGCTCTCACCCCCAAACACCACTGTGATTGCTGGGGTAAGGCTCTGGAGAGGAGCTGGCTCTGGTCACAAAGGCTAAACAAAGCTCAACACTAGCTGATTTATTGGAGACAGGCACTGAATAATCATGTTCCTACCTGTATAAACGGGAATCAAATGTGAGTTATTCAGTCAGTGGAAATAAATGGATTTTTCCAGCTGATGTGGCTGACGTGTACTGTGTATATCACATTTATATATCTTCCTTCTACCAACCAGCTCCCCTTTCAATAATCAAGCTCTATAGCTATAACAATTCTACTGACTGGAAAGAAATGTGTGTTCACAACATGCACCAAGAGATAAATCCTGATACAGCACCGGGAACACATTCCGTGCATTACATGTGCCAAAGGAGTAGGATTTATTTGGGTCATTTATGCTCCACTGGAGTGGAAAAAGAAAAAAAAATGCCTTTCTATAATGAATTGGATTCTCTGAGTCCTGCAGAGAATAATTCCTATGCATTGGCTAACAGGGATTGTCATCCATCAAGGCAGCAAGGGGTGGCTTTGTAGGACAGGTCTGTTCTGGACTCACAGCTGTGTGTATATGTTACCTGCTTCAGGCCCCAACCAGTACCTACCCAGATGCCTGCTCCCTGTGCTGCTCATCCCTCCATCAGACCCTCATACAGCCATGGCCAGGACTCTTTTCATGCTTCACAAGAGCACCTCCTGCAGCCTGTCATGCCCTGTCCCACATAAAAGCCCTCTTTCAACTCTCTGCCCTTTTTGGACAGGCCATTCTGAGACATTCAAATTTTGCACAAGTTATTGTTCATCCTGCAAAAACGCCCAGAGCCTGCAGAGAGACCATTGTCCCATTCAGCTGTGCAGCCATGGAGCCACAAACTCTTGTGATCTAAATAGAGCAACAAGGAGAGAAAAGGGCAGAGGAAGGGGAGCACAGCAGGCCAGAGCTACAGCTGAGACCAGAGCTGGCTTCAAAGCCATCATCATCCCTTCGTACAAAGGAAGAGAGACTAAATTATAAACTTCTGGGAGTTGCTGCCTCCTCCTATGTCTAGCCCTAAGGCCGTGAGCTCTCAGAACAGAAAACACCCCTTCCTCGGTGTTAAGAACCAGCTAGCACATTGTGGCTAGTGCTGCAACTACAGGGTAACCTGATATACATCTGCAGGCACCTGGTTAGTATTTCGCAGCTGCTTTAAATAAACAGCCTGTCTATCTATACCCCTACACACCAGAGTGCTTTGTTTCTTCATCACACTTAAAATTTATTGGCACTGGGGAGAGGAACTTGAGGGAGAAGAACAGAGGAGGAAAAAAAGGCCTTAGTTGTTTATTTGTGCTTTGTCATCAAACAGAATACACCTGTCAGGATGTCACGGGCCACCTGTCCCCACACCCAGAGAAGTTCACCATGTCTCTGGTGGTGTCGTGGTTCAGCCTCAGCTGGCAACTAAACACCACGCAGCCGCTCGCTCACTCCCTCCCCCCATGGGATGGGGAAGAGAATCAGACGAGCAAAAGAACTTGCGGGTTGAGATAAGCACAGTTTAATAATTACAATATAATAATAATAATAATGACAATAATGCTAATATAATAAAATGGAAAAGGAAGGGAAAGAAAAAAGGAAAAATACCCCACAGAAACACGAACGATACAACCGCTCACCACCCTCCAACCAACACTGCCCGTCCCCGAGCCACGATTGCTCCCTCCCTCCCCCGGCCAGCCCCTCCCAGTAACATACTGGGCATGACATTACATGATATGGAATATCCCTTTGGTCAGTTTGTATCACTCTTTTAGCTGTGCCCCCTCCCATCCCGGCTTCTTGTGCACCTGGCAGAGCATGGGAAGCTGGAAAAGTCCTTGACTAGTACAAGCACTACCCAGCAACAGCCCAAAACATCTGTGTGTTATCTGAACATTTTTTTCCATGCTAAGTTCAAAGCACAGCACTATACTAGCTAGAGTGAAGAAAATTAACTCTATCCCAGCTAAAACCATGACAATGGGAATAGCATCCGTGGTGCTTTTAACCCTTGCTAACTTCCACTTTCCCCACTGTGCTGGTTTGGGCTGGAATAGAGATAATTTTCTTCACTGTAGCGCCTGTAGTAGTCAGGGACCTTCCCAGCTTCCCGTGATCTGCCTCGTGGGCAAGAGGCTGGGGAGGGGCGGGGCCACAGCCAAGGCAGCTGACCCCGACTGGCTGATGGGATGTTCATTCCAGACCATGTGATGCCATGAACTGTACATTAACCGGGGCAGTTGGTGCATGGGGGGGTGGTTGTGGCTTGGGGACTGGTGGTGTTGGGTTGGTGGGTGGCTGTGTCATGTGCAGTTTGTTTGGGGTTTTTCATTCCCCCTTTCCCCTGCCTTGGGTTTTGTGCCTCTCTCATTGTTTTCCTTTTCATTGCATTATTATTGTTGTTGTTGTTATTATTATTGTTTTATTTTAATTATTAAACTGTTCTTATCTCAGCCTACGAGCTTTACCCTTTTGATTCTCTCCCCCATCCCACCAGTGGGGGAGTGAGTGAGCAGCTGTGTGGGGCTGAGTTGCCAGCTAAACCACAACACCCAAGAGACACTGAATGAGGCCAAAACAGCAACAAATTATCACGGAATGCAGAAATGCAGGTGGGGAGTTGTGTTCATGAAAGATTCAAACAGCTCTGCAGTGTTTGAAAGTGAAAATTAGATATATCTTTCTGGATTACTATCAATGTAGTAATGTATGTACAGATTCAAAAGAATGTGATCTTTTGTTTTTCATTGTGAAGGTACTTTAGATAGGAAACACCTCACTAGATGTTTCCAGTTTTTGAGTAAAAACCTGCAGGCTTCCAGGTCCATGCATTTCAAAAAACTTCAAGCTACACAGGAAGTTATGGGTTGTTTATTTGCCATTCCAGCTATCTACCCTACATCTGTATCAAAACAGGGAGGAATAAACAAGAACTATTACTGTGATTAAAACAGTCCACTCCTGGGAAGGGGCAGTGCCTTTGGAAGAGCAAGAGAAATGGTTGCACAGCTCCTGAGGGTCTGATGACACTAAGGTTCCTGGTCTTTCTAGGTTGCAGCACTTTATACACATGTACTTAGCACTGAGTTCCCATATTGTTGTAACATAAGAATTTCTGGGGAGTGATGGTTGGATACATCACACCCCACTAGGCACCGAGAATTTTAAAACCCTTCAGCTGATGAGCCAGCCCAGACCTAGTCTGGCTTGTTCTCCCATCATCCCATCACCCGCAGTGGTCTGGCCAAGAGAAATGAACAGGAGATACATGGGTATGAAGTGAATGGGATGGGGAACTGTAAAATTTTCCTTTTTTTCTGTCATTTTCTCTAAAGAACGGAAGTGAGAAACCTATCTGAAAATTATACTTTGAGAAGACGTAGCACAAAATCCAGGCCACAGGACAGAGAAGGATAATAGATGGCAGAGGATCAGCAGAGGAAGGATGAAATATATGGTAGCACAGGACTTGGGGTGACCTTCTGGGTCACTGACTCTAGCTGGAAAAAGTCCCTGGGGAATACAACATGTAATCCCAATCCTTACATGATCACACTCCATTCTGAAATGCTGAAGGATGGTCCCACTGGAGATAAAAGATGTCCCAGAGACCCCTTGCTCTTGCAGTCAGAAACCCACCAATTTTTCTGTCTGATCTTACTCACAGCCATGCAGGTTGCTGTTCGTTCATACAGACATTCCCTGCTCTTGTTTATCCTTCTCTCCTACTGCCCCTAAGAAATATCAGTCCTAAGACTTTTTTCTGAAAAAAATCTTACTGTGGTATGCTCTGTTACTGTAAGTTTCATTTTATGCTCTTTCATCCTTACCTCCATGTGTTGTCTTTCCCTATTCAAAAGTGAGTTTGTTGGGGTTTTTTGGGTGTGTTTTTTTGTTTGTTTGTTTGGGTTTTTTTGTTTGTTTTTTATTTAGCATGCCACTGATGTGTAATTTAGGGGGTATGGATGCTTAGGTCACACTTTCCCTTTTTCTTAAATGGAAGTGCTGTGGGTTTTTACTTTCTGGGAAGATACTTGAAAGCAAAATATTGTAGGAGGGAGAGAGATGAATACGATGCAATACACAGCTTTGGGGTGGGAAATGCAGTTGTGAGTGTCTTTCACATGGAGACATACAATGAACTGCAGTTCAGTTTCAAATATATATATGTTTACATATATATGCACTCCATAACCTACAGTTTTAGTGACATGATTAGATACTGTTTAGAAACACAAGGGATTTGAAAAGTTGTCTTTTCTTTCTAAAGAGGGTTGGAACATAGAATCTTATCACAGAATCTGCAAAAACACACAAAAGGCAAACTGATTCACATTTTGTGGTTGTGTGTTTATCACTAAGACAGTAAACATATTACCCAAAATAATAAAAGGTAAAAATAATTAAAGCAGATATTCTGAATATTTGTGAATTGAATGTCCTGATACTTCTGCCTTGCTGAAATCAATAAGAAAGGCGGACCATGGACCTGGAGCCTGAGTACAGCAATGGCTTCAGTACAGTTGTCAGAATTCAGTTGCGCTGCTGGAGCAGATGGCCCAAAATAAACAAAAAGAGTTGTCAGCATCTTCAGATAGATAGAGTAAGCAGTCACTGATGTTTTTTTCACAACCCCCCTCCAAACCATGTTAAAACTTATAAATATGTCACTGGTGAGGTAACCGCTCTGTTCTTTATTCAATACCAGGCACAATGGCTTTTATAGCAATCCAGATCTCTTTTCCACGCATTATGATGAATACAAAGAACATGCACAGGTTGGGAGATCTCTGAAGTTTTCCATGGATAACTTGTGTCCAGGACTATATCCCATCATGCAGTTCAAGGTCTGCTCTTAGCATGGGTGTCTCCACAGGCTGGGGTAAATAAGCAGCATCAATGTCATTAAGCAGAGCCCAAAAAGGAGTGATAAGGCTACCATTACACATGTTTTGAGATTCTCCCAGCAGAAAAACAGGGCTTTCTCAGGTGAATTTGATAATAGGATCAAGAGTCAAACACTGTAGTTTCTCTTCTGCCATATCCTCTATGCATATATTACATAGACAAATTACCCCAGAAACTGGAGAATAACACTGTTAATCAGGGTAATATATTAAATATTCTTGATGCTTCTGGGGTAGGGGTGGTGGCGGTGGTGGTGGAAGGGAGTAAAATGTGATTGTCCTGAGCAGAATATATTTCCATAATGATGAAATCTCAAAATCAGTCTCCTCTTCATTTCAGCAAAGGAAAAATTAGCATACCTCCAGATATTTTGGGTCAGTGGGGATACCATTATAACCTTCTGAATCTGCAAAAGCCATTTCAAGCTGTATTGTTTTATGATGACTCTGTCACTGCAATGTGACAAACTGGCACAGTTTTTAGTTCAGACCAGTAGATGGGGATTAATCAAGCTGTTATTCTTGCTGTTGTATGCCACCAGTGGAGGCTTTTAACTAACCAGCTGAGAGACTTATGAGTGTGGAAATTGGTTTTTTGCATATTCATTAAGAAGGAGAATTGTTCTCCCTTAGCAGAGCAATCTGCGTGAGAGCTGAGGACCAAAACTTCCAGTGGAGTCAGGCAAAGAGCCTGGTTATAACTGAGCCATATCTCTGGTAGTGGGAATGAGCGTTTGAGTCCCCTGGGAATCTGGACTAGTCTGTAAATAAGAGACTTTTTCCCCGCAGAGTTCAAAAGGACAGCAGGAAGCGCTACATTTTCTCCTGAAGCCATATAAAACTTACATAAAAATAGAACGATCTACTGTGTGCTCCCCTCAGCTGTGACATGAGAGACCATTACCTCTGCATATGGTGAGAATAAATTTGAAATTTCCCCTATCATCTTCATCAATCTCCAGGTTAGAACACTGACATTAAGGAATAAACTTTAAGCTACTGCTTCTGGAAATTTGTGATTGGGTTTGGGGGCAGAAGAAGGGGAGTCTGGTTCTCTAAAGGAGACAGCCTTGTAGACACAAAGTCTGGACATCTGAACCGATCGCCTGAAATAGTTACCTTCAGAGTCGGCCAAGGAACAGTCATCACGAAAGCACAGGTCAAACCATCATGAAGTACATGTCTGTCAAGTCAGATGAGCTGTGCCCCAAATCAGTTTGTGTCTCTCCACCACCCCTAACTCCCAAATGCTGCCTTCTAGCAGTGGTGTGGGGGCCCACTTTGTAGAGATATAAAATTCAGTGAGAAAAATGCCGCTTTATACTTAAGTCCAAAAATGAGCCTTGAGTTCCTCAGAAGAATGGACTTCTTGTGGTCTTTTTGTAGCTTCCTCCAATATAGTGCAAAACCATGTGCTGTACATGCATGTAGGACACAATGTTCCTGGGGTGAAGTGTGGACAGAAATAGATGCCCCGGACCAAGCACTGCACACTATGTAGAAAATCGTTGAATTCAGAGATAATTGATGATGAAGACAAGTTTAGTGCATTTGGTAGGTTTATATTTTTATAAGTCATGGCTCAGACTGGGCCTTGAGAGTCTATTCTTCAATGTCAAATCCCCTAAGAGTATAATTTCCAGAAATGTTTAATGACTATTTAATAACAGCTGCATAAAATATCTCTGATCATATTTTAATGTTCCAAATGACAGAATTTTTCAGCACAGAAGCATTTTATGGTTATAAAAAATATATCACTCCTTTTCAGAGAGCTGCCCTTAAAGCAAACTCTGGCCATGCAATGTGACCCTCTCCTCCTGGCTGAAAGGGCAGCCCAGGTACGAGCTACACAAAGGAGAGGGAGGGAGGGAGGAAGGGAAGGAGATGCCTTTTCTGTTCATAGGAGCTCACCATGGCCAAACCTCTAACTGGCTTTTTAGAAAGGCTTTAAAAGTCTTATCACTTAAGCAGTTGCAAGTGGGCAGGTGAAGACAAGAAATGGATGATTAAATTCTTTGCTTGGGGGCACCAGCTGATCACCTCTGGGGTACAAGTCAAGAATTCACTTCCCCAATGGCTGCCTGAAGAGCAGATGCTGATACGTGTTACTGGAATGCTTGGTCTTTTCTTGAAACAGAAGTTGCTGCCCAAAGGTAGGATACAAGCTTTGCAGGAGGTTTCCACACCCTGACTGTATTTAACCTGTCTCTTGTAAGCAGCCAAGGCAAAGCAGGCACATCATGTGCCACCAACACCTCCTCTTTGGTTTATCTGAGCCTGCCAGAGGCTCCCCTTTGTCTCTGCCAGGGTGGCTGCTCTCCTCCCAGCTCAGTCTGGGTGCCTTTTGTTTTGCTTTTGGTTGGGGAGCCACATCCCACGAGCACCTACACCTGGGAGTTAACTTGCTTTGCAAGATGTGCGCTAAGTTCACAGGAACAAAGCTGCTTGCTTGTGGAGATGTAATAATACAGTTATGTCTTCAGGACAAAACCTGCATAATTTAGAAGGTCTCATTTTTCTTTAGCCAGATATCAGCTGGAGCCAGTTGATTGCAGCTCCCAGATCGCGGGCTTGGAAAGGCTTATGTATGACTACTGGTCATGTACCTCATTTTGTGTAGTGCCTGTTGGGGTCCACACTTTCTCATAGGGATGTCTGTAATAATCCTAAATAGTCTCTGGTCCTAAATAGGACTACGTGCAGGTTGAGCATGCTAGGATGTTTGCAGCATTCAGGTAGATGAAGGAAATTCATTAAAGCAATTCCATTGTGAGTGAAATGTGTATCTGTGTGTCTGTATGTGTGTATAAAATAAAACATAAAGGAAGCAAAAATTTACATGAGTTTTCAGACCATTAAAAGCCTGTTCCTGGTAATCAGATTATCAGACCAGTTAATTCAAATTCTCAGCTTCTGTAATTTACTGCTAGTTTTAACAGGTGCCACTGTTCTCATGATCAAGTTCCGGTGAGCTGGGGTAGCAAAATATGTTCTTAAAACACTTTGCATTCCTAAAGGGACTGAAGTAATCCTAGACCTAGTTACATTTCCATTTTTAACTGAATTAGTGAGCCTGTTAATACGTGCAGCAATTATACTTTTTCTTACAAGTAGAGATCATTCCAGAATAAATCTTTTTAAAATATATCTATCCTCATCACTACCAGGAAACCATTTTCTCTACATTAATTACTCATGCATTTAAATTCCATTTTGAATGGGCTTCACCAGCCTGAGACCCTTGAAGCACAGCTACCCCCGAGGAAAAAGCACGCCTAAAAACCATTCAGTCTATTGCAGAGTATTGACAGGGAAGAAAATTCTGTTGAGGGTCTTGAGGGTTTCTGCCTGTTCTTGCAATAAGTTTTATAGGATATTTATATCTATTTGGAATTGACGTTTTCTAAGGCTGTCTATAAAAGAATATTCTGTGGCAACCTGGAGGTTTCAGTTTATCTGTTCTGGCTGCTTTCTCAAAGGGAAATGCATCTCTCTATAATTCTAGCATTTACAGTAAATCTGAGTTTATGTACAAAAGTATTGCTAAGTTCATCGATTAGGTTTCGGTCATTTTATTTTTACCAAAGGAAAATGCAGAATTGCCTGTATCTAAAGTATTTCTTTGTGCACTGTTTTTTTAGTACAAGTCGTATATCAATTCCAGAGAATTTACTTGTACGTTCTTTTAAGTGAGGTGAGTGATTGATGTGACTGATGCAACTCATGTAATCCAGATTTCTTCCTTGCTGTGTTGCAGGAGCCAACAGGGCATATAATCCTCTCCTTTCTGCATGTGGAGATGCTTGGTCAGTCAGCTGCACAGGAAAGCTATTGTTTTATAGATTCTTATAGTACCTTGATCTATCATCCTTTTCTAATAGTTGTCTGACAGCTTACACTTAATGAGCCTTAGAAGGCAATACCTAAAAGAGTATGGCTGCTGTCTCATCCTTTGAACAGCATCCCGACCACTATGAACAAGTGTTATAGATTAACCCTGGTAGGTAGCTAAACTCCAACCAGCCACTCTCTCGTTCCTCCCTAGTGGGATGGGGGAGAGAATTGGAAGGGTGAAAGTGAGAAAACTCATGGGTCGAGATAAAGACACTTTAATGGGTAAAGCAAAAGCCATCAAAGAATTCACTCACTCCTTCCCATCGGCAGGCAGGTGTTCAGCCATCTCCAGGAAAGCAGGGCTCCATCATGTGTGATGGCGACTTGGGAAGACAAAACACCGTGACTCCAAACATCCCCACTTCCTCCTTCTTCCCTCAGCTTTTATTGCTGAGCATGATGTCATACAGTATGGGATATCCCTTTGGTCAGTTTGAGCCAGTTGTCCCAGCTGTGTCCCCTCCCAGCTTCTTGTGCACCCCCAGCCCACTCACTGGGGCAGTGTGAGAAGCAGAGAAGTCCTTAACACTTTGCAAGCACTGCTCAGCAATAACTAAAACATCCATGTGTTATCAACACTGTTTGCATCATAAATCCAAAACATAGCACCTCACGAGCTACTATGAAGAAAATTGACTCTATCCCAGTCCAACCCAGTACAAGAAAATCCAAACAGAGCGGCAAAGAAGGATCTTCACTGAATGGGTACAAGCTGGCTCTGCTTTTGTAACTGAAGAGAATAGCCTCTGTAAGCTAACCTGGCTATTGTAGCTGGCAATGAGAGTTAAGATTAGATAAGGTCAAGAGTATGAGCACACCACTTGCTTATTAAAGTCATCTTTTCTTCAACATGGTGTTTCAAATGCTGAAGAAAAATGTTTTTTTGTTTGGAAAACCAGTTAAGTACAATTATGTGGTCCCAAAAGTGAAACTGCGAAGCCCAGCAAGACCCCTAGAGCAACAAGGACTTGCAGCCTAGAGATGACAAAAAGGAAGAAGTCCTATAAGCCTCAGGAAGTCACAGTGGTATTTTGCTCTTGCTGTTTATTTAGAGAAAGCTGATATGTGCCTTTTTAGTGGCAGAGTTAAAAACTCAGAGGGTCTGTACAGGTAGGGAGAGAAAAGAATCTCTGAAGCAAGTTTGAGACAGGTCAGGATGCATGAACAAACATTTGAGTCATGATTAGTCAGAGACTAGAAAAGGAGGGAGATGAAACAGTTTTCAGCACTTTGATATATCTACCACCAGATACACAAACGTTATATTTCTTCTCCAATCAAAAAAGCATATCCAATGATTTTTTAAAAAATGTGTAAATTTGCTATCTTGGAACTCTTTGCAAATTCAGAGTGGAGAGATCATAGAATGGTTTGGCTTGGAAGGGACCTTAAAGATCACCTAGTCCAATCCCCCTGCCATGGGCAGGGACACCTGCCCATGTTGCTCAAGGGACCAGGTTGCTCAAAGCCCCATCCAAGCTGGCCTTGAACACTTCCAGGAAGGGGGCATCCATAACTTCTCTGGGCAATTAGCCCTCATCAACGAATATCTTCCTTATGTCTAATCTAAATCGACCCTCTTTCAGCTTAAAGCTGTTACCTCTTGACCTGTTAGGCCCTGGTAAAAACTCTCCATCTTTCTTATAAGCCCCCTTTATATATTGAAAGGTTGCAATAAGGTCTCCCCAGAGCCTTGTCTTCTCCAGGCTAAGCAACCCCAGAGGTGGTGGGTCTGCCCATGGTGCAGAGAAATGGGGGATGATGGTGTCTTTGCAGAAGGAGACATTAGAGAGTCTTGCCTAGGGAAGCAAAATGAATAGGCTGTGGGTTTTCACATACTGAGCAAGACAGGCATATTTGCTCCTGCCCAGAGCCTAGTCCTGAGATCCCTAGGTGGAGATGGTCCTTTCTTCCACCCCAGACCCTGGTCCTATGCTGAAAAGACCTCCTATGCAGATAGACTGAGGAATCCTCCTGGGCGCCATCACAAGTCAATTGAAGCACGTGATTGGGAAAAGCCAACATGGCTTCACTAAGGGCAGATCCTGCTTGACAAACCTGGTGGCCTTCCACAACAAAGTGACCTGCTTGGTTGAAATGGGGCGAGTGGTGGACATTGTCTACCTGGACTTCTCCAAGGCTTTTGATACAGTTCCCCATGGTGTCCTTCTGGAGAAATTGATGTGATATGGCCTAGACAAATGGTCTGTGCGGTGGGTGGGGAATTGGCTGACAGGCCGCACCCAAACGGTGGTGATAAATAGCTCCTTTTCCAAGTGGCAACCTGTCACTAGTGGGGTCCCCCAGGGATCGATATTGGGCCCAGTGTTATTCAACATCTTCATAAATGACCTGGACAACGGCATCAAGTGTAGCCTGACAAAGTTTGCTGATGACACCAAGTTGAGTGGGGAAGTAGACACTCCAGAAGGGAGAGCTGCTCTGCAGGGAGATCTGGATAGGCTGGAGGAGTGGGCCAGCAAGAACCTTATGAAGTTCAACAAGGAGAAGTGTAAGGTCATGCACCTGGGAAAACATAATCCGGGAGTGCAGCACAGGCTGGGATGCACCTGGCTGGAGAGCAGCTCTGTGGAAAGGGACCTGGGAGTGCTGGTGGACAGGAAGCTCAACATGAGCGAACAGTGTGCTGCTGTGGCCAAGAAGGCCAACAGGATGCTGGGTTGCATCAAAAAGGGCATCGCCAGCAGAGACAAAAAAGTCATCATCCCACTCAACTCATCGCTTGTCAGGCCACACCTGGAGCACTGTGTACAGTTCTGGTCCCTGCTCTACAAAAAGGGTGTGGACAGGCTGGAAGGGGTCCAGAGAAGGGCCACCAAGATGATCCAAGGACTGGGAAGCCTGCCATATGAGGATAGGCTGGGAGAACTGGGTTTGTTCAGCCTTGAGAAAAGGAGGCTCAGAGGGGATCTCATCACCACGTACCAGTACTTAAAGGGTAGCTACAAAGAAGATGGAGACTCCCTTTTTACATGGAGTCACATGGAGGGGACAAGGGGGAATGGACACAAGTTGCTCTTGTGGAGATTCTGATTGGACACCAGAGGGAAATTTTTCACAGTGAGGACAGTCACCATTGGAATAATCTCCCCAGGGAAGTGGTCATCTGGACAGGGTGCTGGGACATCTTGTTTAGACTGTGCTCTTCTTAGAAAGGTTGGACTAGATGATCCCTGAGGTCCCTTCCAACCTCTGCTTCTGTGATTCTGTATGATTGTCCCAGGCAACATGCACCTTAATGGCTGGTTACTAATCCAGATCAAAACATCTGCATCCATCCAGAATGTGCCAGCATCAGCTACATAGGCACATAAAATGTGGGAAGATGATTGCTCTCCTGCTGCTTCCTTGTGGCACTGAGAAGTGCACAGTGCTTCACTTCAGGATACCTTGTTTTGAACATTTATTTGGTCTGTTTGGATGAGAGACACATGGCTGTTTTGAAAGAAGGCTGAATGGTATTTATTTATTCATGTGGTCTCTGAGAGGATCAGTAGGTATCTCCTGCATCAAGCCACCGAGGACTTGTCCTGTCACATTGCCTAAATCAAAACACAGCTCCTGAACCTGCATGACTTCAATAACCTTAGTGGAGCCTTGTTGGTTTTGATGAAACAAGTGGACATGACATCAGATGCCAAGGATTTGCTTGTCATCTGCATTGTAGCTTCACTTTGGGATGCTTGCTGGGCTACAGAAATCTGTCATAGACTAATCTGCTTGGGGTGTCAAGGAAGCTGGAGCTGAAGCCTTGATGTATGAATCTTCTGTGCTGATAACTGTCTGCTGAGCTTTGATGAATGCATAAAGAGTTGGCAGATGAGTGGAGTTTTTTGATTAACTGTGCTAGTCTATGCACACTCAAGCTTCAGTGAGATTGTATATTGTCAGCCTGCTGTCTCCTGTGTGCTCAATTCTCATTTAAGCTTTTGTATTTAACTGGAAATTCTGATTTCTCTTTCACTATGGAGTTTAAAATGAAGTTCGAATCAGACATAATTTACAGCATTATAAAGACTGTAATATTTTCTGTCTCTGTAAGTAGCTTTGAGATGGAATTACCTTTAATGTTTATAAATTCTCGTATTCACATTTGCATTAATGCATTTTCCTTAACAAGATAAAAATATTTCTCCACCGAAAGCATCCATATAGAGTTGTGTTCATGAATATTTTTGTCCCAAATATCAAGTTCCACCATTTCTGAAAAAAATAAGTTAACTTCTGCTTTTTAAAGGGCAACTTGAATGTAATTGAATCATCCAGACATGGATGAAGACTTAACAAACACTAGGAAGATCAGAATTTAGATCATAATATGCAAAGGTGAATAGATACAACCTGAGCAAGGTGAACAAATATACAGCAAATTATGTATTCCCAAACCTGTAAGAGAAGAGGAACAGTGCATCCTGCTCTTCTTGTAATAATATTGTTTATTAAAGCAGTACCTAGACAGCCACCAAGATGGGGAACCTTTATCCTCATCATGGACAAACATAACAGGTTATATAATTTCTGTTCTGCTTTGCTTGTGTACTAAAAGCAAGGTGAGTCTGTAGGAACGAGGACAGACATATAACACAGAAATAGTCAACATTGCAAGGTGCAAATACGGCTCTAAGGTGCCTTGCTGGGTTTTATGTTTTAATTTTGTGGATTGCGGCTTTGTTTTCTTAAATATTGGACCTGTTCTTACAATCCTTAGTTTTCATCAAGTTTCCATTCAGTCACTGTGTCAGACTATCTGCTGGTGAAAACCAGCCTTGCTTAACTTACAGTGTTTTCCTGATTCATATTAGCTGGAGTACAGCTCAATACATTGTACAGAAACTTTTCAGAACCAACATCAGATCTCATGTTTGCAGTATAGCTGCGTTGACTATAGGAGTTAATCTGCTTTACAACCATGCAGGTGAGATGGTACCCTGTCTCTGACCCATGCTTGACCTCAGCTTGTCCCTATGATTACAGTAAAGCATTTGCCTGATGAGGAACTATATGGCCTCATCTGCTGTATTCTTATTTACAGTCTCCCTAGCTACTATCTCTTCTCTCCAATAAAATCACTATGGAGCATTAGCCCAGCAGTATGTGTTATTTAGTAATTATTGTCTATTACAATTATTCAGTAGTTGTAATATATTGTCTCACTGCTCTATCTTGAGACCTCTCTGTCTGTTGGTGTCAGGGGTATTCTATTTGTAAGAAAGCTATCTCTTTCAATTATTATTTGTGTGCAGGAATCCTCTGATCAATTATTTTAGTTCAGTTAAACAGAGCATAAAAATCTAACTTAATACAACATAAAACATCACAGTAGAGCAATTTTTTAAGGCAAGTCATCTTCACGGTGTAATACTCCTGGAGAGGAAGGGACAAGGGGGGAGTAGCATGCACTGGATTTTCCCTGCCATGTTTTGCATTTCTCTTGCTTCTTCAGAGAAGCCTCTCAGCCTCTTTTCTCTCCTTTTCATTATAATGGGCAACGGTAACACTTATAGCCTCCACCCTTTCCTGCACCCTTTACTGTTTCTAAGCCATGCAGGACTCCAGTCTGGTTATGATATGGCCATTAGTGAGCTTCTGCAGCCTGATGTATTGACAATGTTTAAATGTGAGTGTTTACAGCCTCTGTACCTCCCATCAGCTGTTCTTTCTGCAGAAACCCCCAAGAGGCCTTTAGGAAGAATTGGTCACAACTGAAGGGTTTTGAAAACACAATTTCCACTGTCCTTTATAGGGATGGTGCAATTTACAACTGTTTCTGGCAGAATGCCCCTCTGTGCCCAACAGAGCTGGGAGAAACCCATGAAGTGTGGCTGAAATCTTTCTTTTATTTCAATGGGGATCTCCCAAGTTTCAAGTTAGATGTGAGGAATTAAAGAGAATACATTCCAAAGCCAGTCCATTTCATATACATTGGGATTAAAAAGGGCATTAAAAGGCCTGTCACCTACTACCAAAAGCTTGATATGCATGATCTGTTTGTTTTTAACAGTCATCACATCTCTACTGAAAGGTGTGTGAACCATTGAACATTTCCAGTACACCAGTCCAGTGATTTTTAAATTGTATTTCAAAGTGACTGAGTGTATTTCAGGGCACACCCTCCTGTGCCTGGGGACCCTGAGCTCTGCTAACAGCTTTCTTAGCTGGTGATCATCCTTTCCTACCTTACTCATTTTAAGTTATACCCTCTACTTGAAACTTCAGCCCTTTTTAAAGAGTTCTAAATAATTTGGGTATTTTACTAAAAGTCTATCTCCAAATTCTGTGATTTTATACTCTAATTATCTATTATAAAAAGAAAAAAATATTAGAAGACTACATTTTCTACAGTTCTCAGTACTTTGGTTACTTTGCTCAACACATTTTAAGAGGCCAGTTTGCATAAATACTCATTGTCTTGGAACAGCAGTCCCCTAAAGTGTCTCAGCTGTATTAGTAAATGACATTGATCACCATGGATGTGACGCATTTTATATAAATTATTGCTCTGAAAGTAAGGTGTCAAGACATAGCTGGCCATTTGTACTTTATCTAAAGCACTTGGAGAGAAAGAAACATCTCTTTTCAGACTGTAAAAAAGGTCTTTACTAAAAGACTTCATGAAGGAAAATATTTACAAGTGCAAGAGATGGCTCATTCCACCTACCTTACATACTAATTTTAGCTTAGGACGAAAGGACTGCTATACCTACACTTAAAAAAAATATAAATAGGGTTGCAAAATAAAGGTAAGCGAAACCCATTCACAGAGAGTGTTTTATGATATCTGGTGCCAAAGCAAGCTGCCCTGCCATCACTTTCAGGAGGCCAGAGGAACCAGGGCAAGGCTCATAGGACCGACAGCTACAGCAAGATTTTACGTCACATCTTGACAGCTCAGGGTGACTTGCCAGGCCAAGTGAAAGCCATACCTGGTGTCACTTTGGACCAGCTAACTTGGCTGGAAAACACTCAAATACAGATGTGAGTAATTCTGTGTAGAGAAAAATACCCTGGTGTCACTCCCAAGTAAAAGCCTGTGTCAACACTGTAGCAAAAAATGCGGGAGATCTGGGCTTTGCTGAGTACCAAATCCTCATTAAATCCTTAAAAGCACAAGACGGGCTTTTTCATAAGGTTCATAACTCCAAAGATTAGTGAGCCTGAGGCACTTCTGAAGCCCCTTTCATAATTACCAAAATATCACATCCCATATTCTGAATTCTGAAGGGAAATCTTAGTGTCTGTGGTTTCAGGATTGTTTTCTGTACTTTGTACTCTGGGAATTTGAAATTTTTAATAGTCTTCTTGTTTTTCTGAAAATATATATCACAGAATGGTGGGGGTTGGAAGGGACCTCTGGAGATCATCTTGTCCAGCCCCCCTGCTTGAGCAGGCACACCTAGAGCAGGGGGCACAGGAACTCATCCAGGCGGGTTTTGAATGTCTCCAGGGAAGGAGACTCCACAACCTCCCTGGGCTGCCTGTTCCTCTGCTCTGTCACCCTCACAGGAAAGGAGTTTTTTTCTCCTATTGAGGTGGAACTTCCTGAGTTCCAACTTGTGCCCATTGCCCCTTGTCCTGTCATAGGGCACCACTGAAAAGAGCCTCGTCCCATCATCCTGACACCCACCCTTTAGATATTTATAGGTATTGATGAAATCGCCCCTCAGTCTTCTCTTCTCCAGGCTAAACAAACCTAGGTATCTTTCCTCATAAGGGAAGATGCTCCAGCCCCCTGATCATCTTGGTATCTCTCCACTGGACTTGCTCAAACAGTTCCACATCATTCTTAAACTGGGGGGCTCAAAACTGGACACAGCACTCCAGATGCGGTCTCACTAGGTCAGAGCAGAGGGGGAGGATAACCTCACTTGATCTGATGGCCACACTCCTTTTTAATGCACCCCAGGACACCGTTGGCCTTCTTGGCCACAAGGGCACAGTGCTGGCTCACGGTCAGCTTGCTGTCCACCAGCACTCCCAGGTCCCTCTCAACAGAGCCGCTTTCTTGTAGTTCAGCCCCAAGCCTGTACTGGTGCCTGGGGTTGTTCCTCCCCATGGACAGGAACTTTTGCTGAATTTCATGAGGTTCCCCTTGGCCCAGCTCTCCAGCCTGTCCAGGTCTCGTTGGACGGCAGCACAGCCTGCTGGTGTATTAGCCACTCCTCCCAGCTTGGTGCCATCATCAAACTTGCTGAGGTTACACTCTATCCCTTCATCCACGTCATTGATGAATATGTTGAACAGGACTGGACCCAGCACAGACCCCTGGGGAACACCACGAGTGACAGGCCTCCATCCAGACTCTGCCCCGTTGATCACGACCCTCTGAGTTCTGTTGTTGAGCCAGTTCTCTGTCCACCTCACTCTCCACTCATCCAACCCACACTTCCTTACCTTGCCTGTGAGGATGCTATGGGAGACAGTGTCAAATGCCTTACTGAACTCGAGATAGACAACATCCACTGCTCTCCCTCTATTGACCCAGCCAGTCACACCATCGTAGAAGGCTATCAGGTTGGTCAAGCATGATCTCCCCTTGGTGAATCCATGTTGATTGCTTCTGATAACCTTCTTGTCCTCTACATGCCTGGAGATGACCTCCAGGATGAACTGCTCTATCACCTTTCTGGGGATGGAGGTGAGGCTGACTGGCCTATAGTATCCCAGGTCCTCCTTCTTGCCCTTTTTGAAGACTGGAGTGACAAAATAAAGGGTAGTGGGCAACCTATAATGTTATATTTGGTTTATATTGTCAGTGAAGGAGCACTGGGATAGTGCTGTTCAACAGGACGTGAACCTCGTGGGAAGCAACTTACTTGAGTATGTGGACATCAAGTGAAATAAAAAGATTATATGGTGATACCTGAAACACTATGACCCCCTGATCATAAAAAAATTAAAGGAAAAAGAAATTCAGGATTCATAAAAACTTAATATAATGTTAGATGGACAATAACTCTTTTTTTCTATCAAGATGCTCTGAAAGACTGTGATGGTTTGTTCGGGATGGAATTATTAAGAGGGGATATCATAAACATGCATAAAGTAAAGAATCTAGAAAGAAAAATCCAGTTTCTCTTAGGCTTTTAGGCTCAGAACTTCAGACAACTCAAAGAAGGTTTGTACCTACATATATATGCATTACAGGAACATTCAGGGATATACTAGCTAGTATAGGTTCCCCAGAAATGGAATGAAATCTGCCTTTGGATAAAATAAGACAACTTTTAGTTTGTAGAAAGGAAAAGGTAACTTAAACAGCTTTATTGTATTGCTTTTGCCTATTGCTGGCTATGCTGCCATTTTTTGGAAATATTTGGTAGTGGTCACTGGCCAACAGTGGCAGCATACTGGATCGGTTGGCACATAGACCTGACCTAAACCAGCAATTTTCACCTTCCATTCAAGACCTGATCAGGTGCTTCTTAATTTTGCCTCATCTTTGCATTATTCCACTGTACAAGTATTTTCTGTATTGGAAGGCATAAAATTCTCCATCAAGTTGATACTTTTAACTTGTGGATTAAATTCTACTGTTCAGGGCAGCCGGCATGATGCCAGTGGCTTACTTGGTCTCCAGACTGCAATTGTATCAGATTCAAGTAGTGAAGCACTCTACTAGTCCTCATACTTCATTATTTGGTATTCTTCAATTATTTTTGTCTTTTTCCATTTAATTTTTAGCTTTCTTTTTATTTAATTTAATTTTGTTTTACCATCAACTTGTTATTGTTTTGTTAATTGCTATGTTTCACTTGCTTTTTTGAAGTCTGCATCAGCTTTCTTGTACTTCAGTTTAGACCAGTTTCCAGTTTCACCAGTCTGGACATTTTCATTTCCATCTAATGAAAAGGAATTAATTCAATGAATAGTAGAATAAAATGTGTTTCAAACATCTAGTTTAAGCTATCTAAAAATGAGCTTTACAAGGATTAATTACATTGGCATCACAGACACATGACAGGGTAATTTTGACTTGCCTGTGGCAATATAAATTTCACATCTCATCAGCTCACTTCTAGAAGCAGCTTTGTGCTAGGAACTGTTCAGATTGAATCCTTCAGGTCTCTTCCTTGTTACTTCAGGAGTCCATCAGGAAGTGCAGTCAGGGTATTTTTATTCATATTAATGCCTATGATTATGTTGTTGCTGCTCCAGGCAATCCCTAGGAGCAAGTGTGATACAGTCTATTCTCTTATATGAACTGGATCATAACTGCCAAGATAAAGGGTACTTCATTCTCTCCTAACACATATTTCAGTCAAGTTTTTCCTCATTTTAGTTTACCTAATTGGCCATCCAGATATCAGGATAGAAGGAAGAAGAAAGTGGAAGAATAGTGGAAGGAAGGGAGGAAGGGAGGAAGGGAGGAAGGGAGGGAGGAAGGGAGGAAGGAAGACATGGATCCCCCTTCTTACTGTTAATATATCTTTGCACCAACTATTTCACAAAGCAGCAGTATCTGCAAAGTAAAAATTGGTTGTTTGCCTCTTTGCCACCTTTCAGGGTGATTAATTATCTCAGTATCTAAGAGTGAAGCACAGACGATACACAGGTTAAGAGATAACCTACCCTTGGGGACAGCACACCTGAATGTAGCAAAAACAGTAAAATGAATGCAGACTTCTTGAAAAAGCATGCTGTTGTACTGAAGAGTGACAGCAAATACCCTGGCCTGGGATTCTTGCTCTGGTAAAGATCAGGTAGGAAACTGAGGTCCTCAGCTGTTGGAAAATGGCACAACAGTACTCACTCTCTCCCTCCATCTCTCTTGCTTTTTGTTGTACAGCCAAGCTCCTTTTTCCCAACTTCTCCTACATTGTGCATATCCCTGTGTACCGTGTCAAATTATTTCCTGGCTCAATAAGTTTAAAGCTTTTTTAAGAGCAAATGGTTCCTCCAAAATATGACTTAAAAATCCATGCTGACCTTTCTTGATTTTAAAATACTTGAGTATCAAATTTTATTGGTTTACAATTCCAGTAAGTTTTGCAAACATAGAAAAAAGACTTTATGGAGGACTGTTTAAAAATGTGAACTTTTCATTCCCCTAGAACCGCAGGCCGCTTAAATGATGGGTTAGACATCATACTGAGTAGTGAGGCAACATTATGCTTGAGTTCATTGGGTTCCTTTAGGACTCTTGGGTGAGGACCATCTGGCCCTGACAACTTGTTACTTGCTAGTCATTTTCTCAGTTTCTTCTAAAACTTCCTATTTTGACAGGCCAATTTAAGATGATCCTTAAGGCTCATCCCTTATTTAAAGAATGAGAGAGTGTGAAAGAGTGAAAGAGATCAGTGTGGGAACCTCCCTCAGTGTTTCTGAAATGAATACTCATGTAAAGAATTTAGGTTTGTGTTGTGGTCTTATCTTCCATGAGTACTCTTTTTACAGTTCAGTCATCTAATAACCCAATACTCTCCTTGGCAGGCGTCCTGCTTCTGATGTGTTCAGAGCATTTATTTTTGTTTTTATGCCTTAAGTGAGGTTCCTCTAAATTGTTTTTGGCCTGCCCTATTATGGTTTTACATTTCATTCATCCATTTATCTTGTGAACTGCTTCATTTTCCATTGACTTACCCCTGAACCTGTTGATAGCTTATAAGGAAGCAGTAAAACTGAAGGACTTGCAGGTCATTTCTAAATGGAGCACAAAGTAAAAAGAGCAGAGTGACATTATTTTCTAACTGTAATTTATATACCTTGCTTGGAATGATGAACATATAACTAATCTACCATTCTTTTCTTTGGAGATCGAAGGATAGTATAGTTCAGGTTGGAGAGGATCCTGGGAGGGCCTCAATAGCAGGTCTGGATTTAATCCAGTCAAGTTTTCAAAACCTCCGATTGTGGTGACTGCACAACTTCTCTGGGCAACCTGTGCCACTGCATGACTGTCCTCATGGTGAAAATATTTTTCTATATATACAGTTGTAACACCTCCCTGTCCCCTGTCCTCCCACCATGGAACCTGATAACCTCCTTGCAGGCAATGGCAAACTGCTAATAAGTTCCTCCCAGCAAAGCTGTCTCTTCTCCAGGCTGAAGAAGTCCTGTTCCTCAAGTCTCTCCCCACAAGGCATGCGCTCCAGCCCTGTAAGCATCTTGGTGGGATCCACTGAACTTCCTCAAGTTTTCCAATGTCTTTCTTGTATTGGAGGACTCAGAACTGTCCAGTCATTCTTGAGCTAAGCATTCCTCTCTTGCCTTTGCAAACTGCTGGCTTGTGCCACTCTCTCTCAACAGTCAACCACAATTTTTGGTGTCTGAATGCTGTTTTCTTTCCCAGTGTGGCTTCTAAGTATTCAACAATCTCAGCCAAAAGCAGCCCTGGAATCTATGACTATGTGTAAACTAGGGGAGCTAGGACTATACTCAAGTTACCTTGTCAACACTCCCTTGCAATGAGAGAGACAGGTTCTGCATCAGGCACTCTCTTGCATCCTGATTTCCTCAGAAGAAAGCAAGGAACCTGGACAGTGGGTTGCCATATGATGTAGCGTAGTGGGTAAATGTAGGTACTAACCTTATGATGTGAGAGTGGGGACTGTTGTCCCTCCGTGTGCAGCTGCTGAAAGTGCAGCTCCAAAAGGTCTAATGAAGAAGTCAAACCAGGACATTGCCTACTTACCAATATCCTTGTAACACTTTGAGAGGCAGTCGTGACATCGTATCCTGATTTTATTTAAAAATTTTAACCATATTTTTAAGGTGCGACTACAAAAACTGAAGTGCCTTCCCTAAACAATCCTACTGATTATGAAAAGCATAAAAGCAATGATCACATTTATGTAGTAGCTCACTTGTTCCTGCTGCTGATTCTTCATGGAACTCTAACTACAAAAGGAATTATCTGTGAGAGGAGATCTTTTAGTTCAAATTCATTTTCAACAACAAAGAACAAATTATGGCATTTAACCTCAGATGCCAAAAGGAAAAGTGCAATCTCTCCTTCCCATGGAGAGCCCATGAGGACGGTTCTTAAGGAAGTCCAAGAAGTTACATCTAGAGAAAGGGCTTGAGGGAAAAGTTTCTTCATTCTCTACAAAGAGGAGAAAGGAAAACTGGAAGCAAAAGGTTAGAAAAGAATAAGAGGTGGTTTCATGTAGATGATACTGGAACCAATCGGCCAGTGTCTGTTTTCATTTAAACTCCGTTGACCCTGTAACAGAACACTGTGCTCTTTATGATAGATATGACTTCACTCTTTCACATCTCTTCACATCCCCTCCCCTCCTTAATTCATCAGGAGAATTCTTCCCAGCACTGATGTAACCATCAGTGAAACTCCTCTTTCAGAGGCTGTAGGCTAGATGTCCCTATGTGTTACACTGTGTTCAAAGTGATGAACAAAACTTGTCTCTGGATAGATGGAAATCAAGCATGCTTTTACAAGAGACATTTTGTGTTTTCCCAATGCCTAACAGTTCCTTCCAATGAACAAAGTTCACACTGAAAAAACTTCAACTACAAACATTTTTTTCTAGACTATACTTTGAAAATGTTGACATTAGAGTAAATATAGGCTGGCTCTTGACTCCAGTTTTCTGGCTTTTTCTCTGACATACAGTCCTCTCATGATTTGCAGAAATTATTTTGATAGATGTTAACTATTGCCACAAATTGTATATATAACTGAAGTGCTGTCCTCACAGTATCACTGAGGTGTTTGCTGTATCTTTAATAAGTTGGAAATGGACAGGAGTCCAAACAGACTTTTAAATTCCAATTTACTAAGTTTTCTTCTCATTTTTGATATGTAATCTTCTTACAAAAATCATAAAGAAAATATTTCAAAGCCAACTGACTAAGAACAAGATAGAGTGGACAGGGCAGTATCAGTAAACAATACTGGGAATTTCACTTGTTTCATCCTTATGGGAACTCAAATGATAGAAACATCACTTCAGAGACCTACCTTCAATGAACTGCAAGGCCCAGTATTTACTTGTCTTCCCTAAAATGGCTTTCGTGTTCTTATTTCACAGTGTTCCTGATACTGGTAGATTAAATGACTCCTTTTTGTTTTCAGGCATTTCACAGGCTCATACAATCACAGAACACCTGAGGTTGGAAAGCACGTCTGGAGATCATCTAGTTCTGCCCCACTTCTCAAAGCATGGTAATCTAGAGGAGGTTGCTAAGGCCTGTGTCCAACTGGACTTTGATTAGCTCCAAGGATGAAACTCCACAACCTCTCTGGGCAACCTGTACCAGTGCTCGGTCACCCTTAAGAGTAAAGAAAAAAGTTATTATATTTAAATGAAATTTCATGCTTTTCAGTTTGTGCCCATTGCCTCTTTTTCTTTCACTGGGCACCACTGAGAAGAGTCTGGCTCTGTCCTCCTTACTCTCCCCCCCATCAGATACTGATACATACTGATACAAGCCCCCTGAACCTTCTGTTCTCCAGGCTGAACAGTCCCAGCTCTCTCAGCCTCTCCTCGTATGTCAGATGCTCCAGTCCTTTGATCACCTTCATGGCTCTTCTCTGGACTAGCTCCAGTATGTCCATGTCTCCCTTGCACTGGGCAGCCCAGCACTGGACTCAGAACTCCAGATGTGCCTCACCAGGGCTAAGCACAGAGCGATCACTTCCCTTGACCTGCTGGCCACGCTCTGCCTGATGCAGCCCGGGAAGCTGTTGGCCTTCCATGCTGCAAGTGCATACTTCTCCGCTCTGTTCCTTCTTCCCAAGCAGATACTGAAGATGTATAGAAATAGCTGCAAACAGGCCAGAGTGGTCAGTCAGTGCCTTATCCACTTCCACAACCAAGGCATCTCTAAGTACCGAGAAATTCATTTGGTGAATCACTTATTTCTAAAAAGAACTATATCACAACTAACTATAAGTATTTTTTTACAACATAGCTGCTTATTCAGCACTGCTGATACGAAAATTTCCTTTGGAACAGACTGTTGATGCAACATTATATATACTATAAATCGCCTTTACCTTCCAAACCCCCCTAACTCCTCTGTGCCAGTCTCTCACGAGGGTCTAGTCCACAGTACCATCTAGTGGTACAGATTGATATGACTATGCCCGCTGCAAAAACGCTATTAACCATTGACATTTCTTAGCAATCTCAGTAGAGAGATAAAAGTGTATGAAACACCCTCTTGTGCTTGGAAATAGTACCATGTGGGATGGCATGAGAAGAACTGACCTGGCCAGGGACTGAGAGGAGCTCTGACAATGAAATTGCCTCTCCGGTACACTTCGTAAGCGTGATTACTAATTACTTTCCCAAAGATGACCTGTTAAGAAGATCCTTGTTTGCTGCTCTGAAAAACTAAGTTAATCTAACACTGGGTGAAGATATGAAGAATATCTCCGAGACTTCTTTTGAAGACAACCAGGGGAGCTTGCTTACTCCTGAGGTGCAAAGCCAGTAGTAATTCTGACATGCTACTACTGCCACATATCTGACATTCATCTTGGGCATCTTGTTATCGCTGTTTAGGTAACTTCCTTTATAGGATCATCAAGCTAGAATGATCACTTGACAGTATATTTACAGTGTACTCAATTATATGTGCTCTCAGTTAATTTATTGTTGAACAATAACACCATCATGCAGATGGTTTTGATAACAAAGAAGTAGAATATCAATGTACTGTAACACAGCATGAATACTCCAATTCTTACATTGACTAGCCTCTCATACCTACAATGCCATTCTAGAATTGGCCTATGCAAAGCTTTCTGGATATTCTGTCATGATCCTTTATGCATTTTAAAGCGTTAAAATAAATTAATTTAAATTTTTTTAAAATGGAGAAAAACCACCCCGATTTCCACAAAGATGATACCTTAAGAGCTACTCCTCAGGCAAACTGCAATCCATATTAACAGCAATTATTGTTGTGAAGTTCAAATAAGTAACACTAACTTTATTCTTTGATTTTCTAAAACACATTAGTGAAAAGTCTTTCTGTTTGTATCAAACATACTGAAAGTGAAAACCCCCTGTTCTGTTGCTTTCTAGGCATCTTACATAAAGGCCACGAGAACTAGAAATAGGAAATCTAGACCTTAAAGAGAGGCATTTCTTGAAACACATCAATCTAGTGAGCTCTGCTATAAGCAGCTTCAGTGGCTGAAATGAAAAGAAGATAGAGGAAACAGTGCTGAGTTATGCAGCCTCACACACAGTTGGCCGATGAGCTGAGGTGAAGGAGGACGGCCTCTCAAGCAGCAGTTTCCAAGGAAGCTTCTAATATGTGAAGAACTCAAATGCTCCCATGAAGATGTACGCCTTCAGAAGAGAATGCAGCATAAGGACTCACAAAGGGTGAACTTGTCTTCCTAGGTGTGACCTGCTCTTCACTTGTCTTCAGAGTCTTCTACATCTAGTTGCTTATTCACACCTTTTATTTTCAAAGGATTAAAATTATAAAAATTAAAAGGATTTAAAAAATGTGTATGTAAAACTTCACATAACAATTTCTAGCCCTAGTCAAGCCTGCACATTTTTAATATGGTAACCAATATTACATATAATTTCTATAAACCCATTTTTGTCAATGAAAGACAGTCTATCAGTTTAAGAGGTTGTGCAATGACTCATATTTGATGCTTTTGAGCATGGAGTTCAGGTTTTTTATTGCCCCTTCAGGTCTAACGATAATATAGCTGTTTTGGGACAAATTACTGCTCTTCTGAGTGCTGTCTTCTGAAAGCTGAAATAAAGAAATAGAAGGGGAAAGATTAAATTGCACAACCAATTCTATTTGTACTTGGCATAACTTGCATAACTTTCCTTCCACTGCAGCATTCGGATTTTAGTGAAATTCTAAAAACATTCTAGAAAAGAATCTTAAATCAACTCTATAGTTTTCCCTTATGACTACAACAATTTGAAGTATCCTGTCACAATTATAACTCTTGTTTCTGAAAAGTAGTTTACCACAAATAACAACAAAGAGTGAGTCTGGGTCTTCAACAAACATGTACTTTTCTGTTTGGGAACATAGCATGCTCTGTGACAGTACATTAGCTGTGAACTTGATAAATGCACCAAAGAGCACGTCTTCTGATGGATGACAGCACCAATACCTGACAAATACTTGACTGCTATGAAGTGTAAAAGGAAAAAACTGTTCATTTTTAAATATAAAATAAATGCATTTGTAAAAAAAAAATTTAAACACACTCAGCTATTACCGCACAATCTCTGCTATTTTCAGAGGTTTTATTATTTTTGAAGGTTTTTTCACTTTGCATTTTGTCACTTTGATTTCCATTGATAACAACTTGCACCTGCCCAAGATATACCTCTTAAGTGTTCAAAAGAGGGTGTTTACAGGATAATAATGTGTGTTTTTCTAAGATCTCTCTCTATATTTTTGTCTCGCAAGTTCCTATAGCCTTGAAACTGAATAGCAGAACAAACTCGTTGAAACACTAGTCAGACCATTAAGGCATTTCTGATGCTTTTATTTCTTATGTTTCCTGATTCATACTTCTGAATGGCCTATGCTTGTGATACAGCTTCACTTTGGTGGTAATAAACACTCTACAGTTCTTTTACTACGAAAAATATCGTTCCTATGATATACAGTAGTAGTTACCTATAGTATCTTTCATTTAGATTACAATATTGTGTAGAAAGCAAGCACATCATACAATGCATACAGACAATAAATACCAAGAAGCACATGAGAAGATATCTCTTTTCCCTCTTTAGGTCACCTGGGAGCCTTCCAAAGCATCAGGGTTATGACTACAGTCATGATAAGGAAAGATTAGTGAATCACTTAGTCAAAATAAGTATCAAACATACTGCTTAATACACTGTGAATATAATATACAGCTTTCAAGTTTTTTGTGATGATAACATCATTAAAAATCTACTAGATTTCAAGCTGCCAAACTATCTTGAGCTTTCCTTAAATCTCTTTTTGTCCTGTGCTGAAAAAATAAGCACATCAAAGACACCTAAGAAAAGAGCACCTTTCACATTTGTAACATAGATCAGCCTAGATGAGCTCCCAAAGGACTTCTGCCCAAATAAAAATATAATTCAATGCTCTAGTTATAGGTAAACATTAAGAGGGTTTTTTCATATTGCTCATGGAAGGACTCAGAGCAGAAGCAAGCAGGCAGTTTTGGTAATGTGGAAGGGCTCTAAACCAAGAGGTGAAGCAATCAAAAGGAGATCTAACCAAGCTGGCTAAGAGTACTTTCTACTCGCAGAAAGAAGGCGCTCTAACAGAAATGCATGAATGCATGTCCTGAAAACAAAACTCTTGATGGTGTGAGCTAAGAAATATTCTGCAGTTCTAAATCTGAAGTAGCAGATGATAGATAAAAGAGGTAGCAAAACTCCACAGCAGACAGGCCAGTTCTGAGGGGTTAGGATACAGGCAAGTTATTGATAAGAAATTGAATCAGTTCCTGACCCTGAAATAGAAATAAAGATACTGTGGTAGGTCTGGAGGAGTCTCTTTTATATCTGGTTTGTTGGGGTTTTTTTTGTTATAGAATCAATATCTGTATATTAACAGAATCAGTAAAGACTTCCTGACTAAATATATAAAACAAGGAGACTTGAAACCAGAGGTTCTAAATAATACTCCTATTTCCACTTGGCAGGATGAAAGGCATCTTTGCAGCTTACAATTAGGAGAGAAAAAAAACCAAACCAAACTAAAACATGAAAATCCCCACGATGTTCTACTAATGTTTTATTTCAGAGTTTCTACAACAGATTATAGTAGATTTTTATTTCCCGTAACAGGCAAGACTGGTCATCAAAACCACCTACTACTTTTCTGTTCTCTACTTTCTGTGCAAGGTAGGTTAAAATATGATGTCTATTTTCCAGACGTCTTTGCCCTAACATAGGTAGCTATCTGAATATAGCTACCTGTCCACAAAAGAGAAGCTGGAATTAGTAGGAGCCAGAAGATCCCTCAGTTTTGAGAAATACGAAAACTAAAGTCCAGTCTGCTTTACAAAAACACGTTGGATCCAAAAGGGAAGGTTGCAACATGATCTTTACATGCGCCTAAGGGCATCGAAAGCACAGCTGCCGTCAGTGAAATTTGTTTCCTCTCCCAGTGATGTTTTACCAAGAAAGCCTAGTATGACAGAATACTTTCTCTAGACAAGTCACCCTCTAAACTCTCACAGAGCTTCTACACGCATTTATACGAGTGCCTTCCGTTCTGTTGGAAACTTTGTCATTTTCTTCCAAAATTTTCTTCACAGACAACTATTTTACAAATTTGCTCCATTTTTATTCTTCAGTGAATCAGAGTCAAATGTATAAAGGAAGATGAGACAATTATCTGAAAGTATGAAGTAAAACTCTTCTGCTTTTAGATAGAATTCAATTTTAAAAATTTATGTGCACTTGTATAAAATTATTTTAGGACATCTTTTTATTAGAAGAACTAAAATGGGAAGCTTTCCAAATAGAAGACAAAATAACAAGTTTAAGGGATGAAGCGATGAATAGAGTAGAAAAGAGAAAAAGACTTTCTTCAGGAAGCTAACCTGGAGATGTGGCCAATCTTTTCTCTGCTTTCCTTCTCCCTCCCTCCAACTACCAATGAAAAATACCAAACAAGTGAAATATAACCTTAATTTACATACTACTTCAAAATAAATATAAAATCTATCAGAGCCGAGACAGCTCTTTTGTTTTCTAAGCAAACCAAGAAAGAGTTTTTATGCTTTTGGCTTTTAAAAGTATCTTCATGAGGTGACTGTAATTGCAGTTAAAACTTAGACACTTTCAATTCTAATGTTGAGACTTTATCATTCTTCAATAATGCTGCTTTCTGCTGGATTTTGGGTTTCCCACTTCTTTCGGGATTTTGTCTAACTGCACATCAAAGCTATGGCAGCATCGCAACACGATACATCACGAATCAGTGCTATCAAAACGTCAGTATCCTGTGCTAAGAACAAGACTCCATGGGTCTCTCACATGGCTATTCACTTAACAACTGGCTGAAAACCTCTTTTGCTTGTCTAAGGAACTGTTTGTCTATCTTGGGCATTTATGTGCACATTCTTACGGGAATTTAGTACAGTTTCATAAAATGTTTTTTTCAGTAACTTCTAGATTACAACCATGATGGTAGTCTAACTGAATTTGTAACTCCACATGAACTTAATGAAACTCCTATTATTTACTACCAATACAACGAAATATGATTACAAGTAAAACATCATTAAAACAGACTGAAACATTTATCCTGATTTTTATATTCACGTAAAACATTCCATTTCAGTTACAATGGGTAATTATTATAACTTTATTTTATTAAATAATGGAGGCATAAGAATAACAGTTCAAAAAGGATAATGAAAAAAATTATCAAAGAAAAAATGCTGACTTAGAATTTATATTTAATATTTACTGGCAAAACATAAGAGATTTCAGCAAGTCTGAGAAAGAAATACAAAATATTACAATCTAGAGAAACAACCCAAATTAACAGTTTGCTGAATAGTGCCATGTTACCTTTAACAATATGCCAAAAAGATACAAGATACAAAGTTCTAGTCAAATAGATGTTATTTTTATATATCTTAAAAAAATAAACAGGCAAATTTCTAAACCATTGCTTTAAAATGTATAAGCAATGAATTCAAAGTTTTTTTAATAAGAAACAACTAAGATGTTTAAATGATTCTTATCTTCAAGAGCTAATTTAATGCAGTTGCAGATTACTGATTTTTTAAAAATAAAGCAGCGCCACATTGAATCCACTGGTCTTGGTTTCCTCCACAAGGTACATCAATATTTGTCACCACACGGTCTCTCTCCATGCTGGTGTAGACTGGTAAAGATATGCATTCCTCTGGAGAATATGGACCACATGCATCCTGTCAGCAAACAAGCACTTAGTTATCACTTAAATAGACAACAAAACATGAGAAAGGAATAATCTTCAATAATATAGTATCTAAAGCTAGATCCTAACATACAGTTTAGACATTGCAGCCTTGGACAGGCTACAAAGGAGAAGGATTACTAACAAAGCAGAGACTTCAGAAAATTCGCTAGACTACTCCATAACTAAGCTTCTACTTTTTCTCTCCAGTTTGTTAAACTGAAAACACAAGTATGTATGTAACAGGGGTGATCCTACAAACTACATATCAAAATCTTTATTCAGCTAAAAAAACCAAAAATTACATGTCAAAAGCTTCTGCAAACCAGGGGCAAGGGAAGTGCTGAACAGTTCCCAGAGGGGAGAAGGCCCCTTGGGAGCACCATCTCTGTTCTGCAGGGAGCTGCTAACCTGGGCAGGCTGGGGTCCTGAGGCAGCCAGGGCTCTCAGCAGGCCCTGCTGCCTCACCTCGTCCGTCCCTGCAGGATAACCTCACTGCTCCTCCTGTAATGTAGCCCCAGTTGTGATCTGTGTCTGAGGTACTTGTAAGTGGGATGCTTCAGGAACTGCACCAAAAAAATCTTACTCCACACTTTCCAGGCTACTTTATGGATTCAAACTATGATTTATAATATCAGTGAATCCAAATATAAATATTGTTCTCTGATACAGAGAGAGCGCTACCTTACCTTATATTAGAGCCTTACAGGGCCCCCAGTTAATGCAAGATATTAAGAGGAACACAGAAGTTTTAACCACAATTTAGTTAGACCAGGACAAAACAAACAAAATGGCTAAGTTCCTTAGTCATTTCCATATACTTCTAGCACTTCTAGACATGCAAGCATATGTAAAAAGTTACATTATTAGTAAAAAAAAGAAAAGCGGGTTTGATGACTTTTTGATGTTGTTGGGTTTTTTTTAATGCCTTTCATACTAATACTGATCACAGTCACAGCTGGGGTTCTTTGGCACTTCTGGAAAACAGGCCTTTTCCATTAAGCACCTAAATAGGAAATTATCAGGTTAACTTTAATCATTCAGATTGTAAATCAGTGCTTTGAACTTCCAGCTGAATCAATTTATAATTTGTATTCTCCTATACATGTACTTTCCTACCAGACAGTAGCAGTACTACTATTACAAAGATTACAATTATATTGTAAACACTACTTAGGGAAGGATCTTGGTTGGAGCCATGGCTTTACGTCTCTATCATGATGAGCGAGCATGTTCTCTCTGAGAACAGTAACAGCTCCTCTCCACTTTCTGTATTACAAACTGTGTGCGTCTTTGACAAGGTTTCCTCCTAGGGCTTTGCACAGGACATTTTCCCTGTCCACGACTATAGAAGTGAGCTCAAAGATTCAGTCTAGGCTTCCTACAGCATGTAATTTTGGCTTCAAACCACGATGTATTTATTTAGTATAAATAATTCAGGGTTTGGTTCAATTGCGATATATTAAGCATGTTTCCTGTCATACTCAAAATCTCCCTTCCTGTCAACAGCAAAATGTCAGAAGATTTTCAAGAATCAAATAACACAGCAGCACACTTGGCAGAAAGGAATTTGAAAAAATATAAGGGTCTTTTTAATGCAAATCACATCAAATGTGAGTTAGTGAAGCTCCAATATTAGAAAATAACTAAAAACAGGAAAAATGAGACGTGCAAACAGTAACTGTTTTAAGCACTTTGCCTTGCATGTCAAGTGTAAGCCATTTCTGAAGAACTTTGTTGTTCCTTTTGAAAATCAGCTTCCCACGTCATTTGAACATCAGTGTTTGAATCCTTATAGAAGGTCTGTGTACTGAAAGGGCACAATTGGCTGTTGTCAGAAGGATCATACTTACCACATTTATCCTTTGGTTAACAATATTGAAGAAGACAAAATGCTGGCCAATCTGACAGTAAAATGTTAATCGGAGAATTTAAGTTTTGCCAAATTGGGAGGCCAAAGTTGGCCAGTTTGCCTTCAAAGACCTCTTTTTACACCTTTTTGGGTCAAAAGAGCTGTTCTCGCACCTTGCTCAATCCCAGTGACATTTTAAGGAATCACATTATTTTAAGGTTAAAACCTTTCTGTGAAAGTCTCTTTGAACAACATCCGTATGTCTTTGGCTTATGCACAGTCCAAAAACGCCCTTTGTCTAGACTGCCTCAAACACGGTTCCATCCCTCTTTGCAACACCCTTCACAGCTTGGGATCTATCAGTGAATTAAAACTGGAAAGGACTTTCACAGTTTAATGAGAATAAGCATCATGTTAGTAGCTCAAAATACTCTGTTTTGAGCAATGCAGCATTTTGAGGGGGTTCTCTCAGAGAAATCCTGTAGGCTATTTTTTTTTTTCCCAGAGAGTTAGTTCACTTTATTTTAGTTTGGTTGAAAATTACCTCAAATCATTGCATTATAAATATACAAATTTTTGCTCACTGGATTTCTAAGAGATATTTATGGGGAAAAGAAAACAAATTCAAAACCTAAGAATCTTAAGATAACATGTTCTACTTCATGCACTCTTCTCCTAAGGAGAGGATAATAAGATAAGGGGAAGTGCACAATGTCCTGATTCTGCCTTGGTTTCTGAGCACAGTGTTCGACTGTGGTCGATTTTTACAGTGAAGCCCAAAGCAAAACAACTCAAGGGCAGAAATACTTTCTGTAGAGATATTTTATATTTAAAATCTGGGCAGTTGTCAAGTTTTGGCCTGTGTTTTCAAATAATTATATTTTTTTCCAACACAAAGACTTCAGTTGTTATTCACTTCAAATATGAAGTACATTGGAAGAAGTTTAATTCACTGATTATTGAACTACCTCACTTCTATGTTTTTTAGATAAAGCTCTCTGCTGATGTCACATATAACTTCTGGATCTTATCTTTGAAGTTTAAAGAATATAGACTGCTATTCAGAAAAATACTTAAGAATCTGTTTTATGTTTAACACAAGATGAATGTTTTTCAGCAACTAAGAGAGGGTTACTTACAATCATCATTTTCAGTGTGCATAAGATAAACATTTGGTGTCATCATGTAAAACCATGTATATTACCATCCTCCTCCACCCACCACTGAGTCTATATATTAAGAAGTCTGGGAATTCCGTATTTATCCCATGCAACACCTTTCCAGTAAATGAGATATGTTTATTTCTCTGAACAAAACACACCTTGTAAACTACTAAAGAACTAAAAAATCTCTCACTGGTCAACTTTGTAATAGGTTTTGTGCTGGTTTGCCTTTTTTTTTTTTTTTTCCTTTTTAATTTTCAGTATTTTCTTTCCCATCAAAGCCATGAGCAGTAGTGCAGATGGTGGACAGTATTTACTTGTGTGTTCAAAGTCCATGTCTTGACCATCATACTTCTAATGCTGTACTATAATATAATGCTATACTTTCAGTGCTGGAAATAACAAAGAAAAAGATTTTGGGATACAGTAGTGTGTTAGTAATGGAGCTCCTTGAACAATATTTATCACAATATACCACAAATCTCATCATTGCCATATTTATGATAATTAATAAAATAAACTCTAACTGAAATTTCAACTGCTTGGGTCCAGTGAACTTTTTTCTTTAATGTTCTTCTCACCAAGAATAATTCTCTCTTGTCTTCTCAAGACAGAACTCCACAGAGTTCTCTAGGTTGCCGAATAATAAAGTCCTCCAGTTAATAAATTAATTTGCTTGGTGAGCTAATGTCTACAGGACAGGATAAAAGGTGGCATTATTTTTAATTTTCTATGTACTTCTAACTTTATTTATTGTGATAAAGAAGTGGAAAAAACCTGCATCCACCCCTATTTCTCACTTTCTACATTTACACTTGATTTTCAGTGTAAAATTCTTAATCTATTTTCTTTTAGATCTGTATGTGGGTTTCTTCTCACCTGTCTGTCCCAGATTTACCGGTCTAGGCTGTCTCTAGTAACATCTCAACAGAGATTTACCCCCGTTACCTTATTATGGGATGGACTTCCTGAGATGCCTTTTACTGAGACCAAAGAAGGATCTAAGGCAACTAAGTCACACTGGGCAACTAACTTTTAAACAGCTAAATTTAGATGAGATTAATTCTACAATAAACCTTCTTTTAGTTATAAGAGTGTAAGTATATGAATTTGTAATTTCTACACATCCTTGAATAAGTTCTGTGTAACTTTTTGCTTTATATATCAGATATTGCTATTATAATTGAGGAGCAGAAGCAGTAACAATTTTCACTGTTCAGATTACTTCACTTTCATCTTACATAGTTCTGCAAGCATTGGCATTTTTTTAAATTAGTGTAAGTAGGGGAAAGGCTTTCTTTGCTTACAGATCATATCATGTTCTCTTTTTATTGCTGTTGCATTTTAGTTTAACATTTAAAACACACAGAAAATACACTCTAGGAATGAAGTCCCAAACTCGTATATACATTTACGAAGTACACTTTTGAAAAGATGTTAATGTTTTTTAAAAAACAAGGAAAAAAAGCTATGTCTGAAATAAAGCCCTTGTCTTAATCTAAACAACAGAAGCTAAAAAATATTGACAAAATGATAATACATTTTTATTTTATATAAAATAATTAACTGTTTTTCCTGTTAAAGACAGGGATTTTTATTTTGAAATGAAGGGGAAAACAGGTCAGCAACATCATACTGAAAAGCCACTACACAGAAAAAAGCAAATTATTGGTCTTGAAAGTTTCGGGATTTTAATAATTTAGTACCTGTGGAATCCAGGCCATGTAACAAGGGAGAACAGATGACACACTGGGAGAATCATGCAGATTTTCCAAAAGTCGATTTCCATCAAAACTGCAACCTTCCAGTTGTAAGCCACTGATCTGCCATGGAAATATAAAATAATCAAACATATATAACAGACCTGAAATGTCAGTAATGACTACACTGTGCTTTAATAAATGATGATCCTTTTTACTGTGACCAAATCTTTAAATAACAGGAAACTAATTATTGTAATGTTCTGTGAGAGAATAGGAAACATGATTTAAAAGCAAGATCTGGACCATGCTCTGGCGTGAACTTCCTCTGATTTGGATTCACATTCTTTGAAATGTTAGAGAAAAATACCTGTAAATGTCATCATTTATGAAACTGCAGTTGCCTGGCATTAGATTAATGGAAATGTGATAGCCATAGCCAAGTACACAGTCATTACAATGTCCAGAAGAAGAGAACAATCACTGAAATGAACATGACTTCCTGCTTGGAAGTTTGAGCACAGCTTTCAAAGAATGGAATGTGCAATTACACAGCTTCTGTGGAGGCAGACAGAATATATTGAAATAACAGAAGCCAAAATTTTATTTAACGTAACTCAAGACTTCTTAGATAAACTGTCGTTTGGAAAAAATAAATAAGAATCCCATATGCTTCTATAAGTAACTATGCCATGCTCTATATGTAACGTTTTAAGTGCTTTCTTTTAATTAGTAAGTGCTTTCAGCTTCTGAACTAAACATTCTCTTTTTTTCTTCACTGAAGTCCTGGATAGATTAATGACAATGATTCTGGATTTCTTCCAAATAAAATTTTCAATATCTGCTGATAATTTTATTTTCCCAGTACAAATAATAATAGTTGGCTAGTATAAATAATAGTAATAGTCAGTTTGGCCTGCTGAAGTGAGAACTTTAATTCTAGCAGTAATAAAACTTTATTCAGTAATAACTTTCCTACAGCTTTTTAAAAGGCTAAATCTTAAGCTGGAGCAGAAGCTACAATCTGAAAATCATCTGTCTGTTACCCTGTCATACTAAAGCCCCGAATTAAATACATAATACTGAGGAAGGCTTTCAGCAAATACAAGGTTCATAAAGCAGTGCTGGAACTAGGAAATACAATGCTGTTGGAAACTGAATGAGTGACCACATGACCAAAATGGAGAAAAGTATCATTTTCCAACACATTTTCTCTTGCAAGAAATTGTAAAGAGTGTACTGGATTTTAAAAGGTGGTTAAAGTATGATGTACAATGAAGATCGGCATCATAGAAGATGTAACAGAACTAATTTGCTTAGGTAATTACAGTATCCTAAAATTATTTATTTGACAAGAAAAGTTGCAATTAAACATTAAAACAATGGGGGTTACTGTCATGCTTGAAAAACAATGCTTTCTTCCCAAGTGTTGGGGTTCTTTTGTTAATATTCTACTAACTGTACACTAGCTAAGATTACATTTTGCATTTTTAAAAACTAATTATTTTTTTATTGTAGACAGGCATTGCAGTCTTCAGAAATTTGCTTCTTTGAAGTCATATTTCTGTCATATTTCTGTTCTAACTCAGACTTTAAGACTCTTACAATGTGCAAGATGCATATATACATATGCTAGTGTGAAAAAAAGTTATAAAAGATTGCATTTAAAGAAGCTATAGGAAAAAGCTGTGTTTCTCCTTGGACAGAGAGTGACAAAAGAAGTGGCAACATTCTTTGAAGCAATCTCTGCACCATACAGACCTGGACTCACAGTAAAGCCTCCAAAACTGTGGATAACCTGAACCAAAACAACCCCAAATGGAAAGCTCAGTCTCGTATGACTTTTTCTCTAACTTTAACTTCCACAAATTATTATAACAAGGCCTCAGTGAAATAAATTAAATTTTTCAGGTTTTTTTATTTGGAACTACAAAACCTTTATTTTTTTCCTCCCTCAAACCTGTCAAAAGCTCAAGGTCTTTTCTTCATTGTGAAAGTGTGACACTCCTCTCCCTTCTGCCAAGTTTATTGTGGTCTTTCCTTTGAATCTTCCATAAGATTTTCAGATCTGTTATTTTAAGGTACAGTGTTAACAGTTGATATTTTGTACTGTTTCTTTTCAAAGTCAGAATCTCTCCACACAGAGAGATTTTGGAAAAAGCTGGCTTTATCTAGTAAAAAAAAAAATTGGGTGTCAATAGTCGTTAATGATAGCCTAGGTAGATTTCAGTGCCACTTCTGCCTTGCAAGACCAAAGAATATGAAGAAAAATATTATAAAAGGCATAAAAGGAACAAAGTCTTACTAATGTTTTTACTGAGGCTTTCCCACAGACTCCTTCCTACTGCTCTCTGTTGTTAACGTTGATACTTAAGGCCTCACTTTGTTATATGCACAGGTCCTAGATTATACTTCATCTCACTACACTTCTGATTGAATACTTTCAAAGCTCTTATTTATCCCTATCACACAACTATTAGAAAGATTTATCTCCTGTGATCTTTCTGCCCATCCTGCATTCTGCAGGGAATTTTCTTATGGAGTATAGTTTGACAAATATACGAGTTTGGCAAAGTTATTGAGGGAAGATTGGTCTGCCAAGAGATTTTAAAATTTATTGTTAGGGTGTTCTAAAGTCTGGCCATCCTGAACATCTCTAAAAGAAGTTTAGAAAGTGGGTCACCTATTGAAAAATCTCTTTCTACTGCACACACATTTCTTCTTTTGATACTGGCTGTTTCCTTTGACATTATAGTTATGTAAAATAAAATCATTTGATCTTCTGGAAAACTTCAACCAATCATAGAAACTCCTCTGAAGATAAAGACTAAAATTTTGACTTTGATTCAAAGATTAAAAGACACTGAAAAAAAACCACACCAGAACAAGGTACTTTCACATACTGTTTGGCTGACTACTCGCATAGCCATGTTCTCATCTATATGATAAACAGTGTAGAGAAATTGCAGCTACTATGAAGGACAACGATTTCACAGTATCTATAATGAGCATGCATAGTATTTTGGCAGCTCAGCTCAGAGTACTGGCTGGAGTTGACCATAATTTTTAAAATTTTAATTACAGAATCAAAGGATCACAAAATTATAGGGGTTGGAAGGGACCTCTGGAGATATCTTGTCCAACCCCGCTGCTTGAGCAGGGACACCCAGAGCAGGGGGCACAGGAATGCGTCCAGGCGGGTTTTGAATGTCTCCAGGGAAGGAGACTCCACAGTCTCCCTGGGCAGCCTGTGCCACTGCTCTGGCACCCTCACAGGAAAGAAGTGTTTTATCATATTGAGCTGGAACTTCCTGTGTTCCAACTTGTGCCCATTGCCCCTTGTCCTGTCCTTGGGCACTAATGAAAAGAGCCTAGTCCCATCATCCTGACATCCACCCTTTAGATATTTATAGGTATTGATGAAACCCCCTCTTCAGTCTCCTCTTGTGCAGGCCAAACAATCCCAGGTCTCTTAGCCTTTCCTCATAAGGGAGATGCTCCAGTCCCCTGATCATGGTAGCTCTCCACTGGACTTACAAAGTACTTAACAAAGGACTTATAAATTCTTACAAAGTACTTGTCATTTTGCAACTACTGGTAATAGTTTAGTTTCAAAAAAAAAAGAGCTATTGTTACACATTACAGATTATGTTTCTTAAAAAACATTTGTAGAAAGTGCTGATACCATGGTCCATAGCATCTCTGCTTCCAAAATTTTGAATTCTCTGCAATTAATTTTTCCTTACTATTTAATGCCATCAATTCCACAAAATGATACAAACATCAGACTTCAGGAAGTCATATTTTCACTTCATCCCCTTTACAGACCTCCATTATTAATGCCTTGATATTTCGGGATGGAGGCATACTGTAAAAAAAGACCTCTCAGGATGCCTTTTAATAGTATTTCTGTCAATTGCTAAGAGTATAGTTTTGATATTAATGCTGATATTATGTATTTGAATATTATAGTCTTGCAACAAATCTTTGTTTTTTACTATTTATATTAAGCCTTACCCAAGCTCATAGCACTTACTACCCAAAGTCTCTTACCATGTTTCGTCCTTTCTTTCATCCTTTGCTACAGTAACAGAAAATGGAATGCCAAAAGGAATGACTACCTTCTTCTGTACAGCAGCACAATCAGTGCACAAAGCAAATAGATGTATTTGCATATCAATATGTGATTAAATTGCAGTAGTCATACATTTTCAGTACCTTTTGTTAAAGCAATCCAAAGTAATATTAAAGACAGTGTAATTTTATACAGATTGATTCTAAATCAAATATTCATCATGTCCTACTAGGAGAGATCTACTCCACAGCATACGTCTAAACTATCACCTCAATTAACACTGATAATTTAACATCAGATTTGATAATTCACCCAGATTCAGGTGTATTCTTGGCCTGATTGAGTGTTTCTCTGCCTACTTTGTAATTACACTGACAGTTCTAGCACTTCATACTTCTGACTTACAGAGGGTCACAGGGTGTATTATTTGAAATTTCTGGCACACAAAGATCATTCCAAATGTCTACAATGGCTGAAGCATGATGCCATTTTTTTTAAAGCGCAGGAAGACTGAAAAAGCATTTTCATCATACAGGTCATAATTATATTTCCACCTTCTTTTCCTTATCAGAAGAAATTCTAAGCTATCATAAACTCATCAAATTAAAGGCAAGAAAGAAAATCTCAACATGTCTTCAAAACAGTCACTAACTGACAGTGTGACTAAGAAAGTTATACAAAGTATGTGTAAATCTTAGATTTAAATATAATGTTCATCTGCATTCCTAATTGTCCCAATCCTTCTACACAGATATTCTATTAGAATAATTAAATATCCATTGATTCAGGGACTTAAGCATGACTCTCCCATATCCCAGAACGGAGTCCACCAACCATGTGAGTACAGAATCAAGTCTCTCGGTCTTGGTGGAAACAGTCACACAAAGTAAAATAGCACCATTAGCATCAATTGAGACTGATAAACCTCAGAATAGCCTATAGCATGATATGCTTCTTGTAGGGGATGTGGGAAATCCAATTTTAAACCCACAGTCTGAATCATGTAAAGAAGGAACATGCAGTTAGCCTAAGCCAGCAAAAGTAGACATGCTATTTTTTGCTAAGACTTTCCACTTTGTTTTTACAACATCCTGTGGTGACTCCACTTTATTTTCTTCTATTTCACTCCTATGTAAGATTTTCTGTTCGTGTATTACACTTTCTATAAAAGAGATCTTCTTATCAGCACTGGTGCTTTTATACAATGATGATATCATCTTCAGTCAAGTAGATAATTGGTGTTCTTCATAACAGCATTGTAAAAACTTAACATACCTTTTGCATAAAGTCTGAAAAATCTTCAGATAACTATCCTGAATCCTATGTCTCCATGGTACCTCTTTATTTAAACTTCCAAAATGTGACAGGTTTTAAAACAAAACAAAACAAACCCAGCCTTTTACCTTCAGGCAATTGACCAGAACTACTATGCTAGGACCATAGCAATTGTAGGTTTTCTCCTGTCAGTGGAGAAAGACAGGCATCTCCGGAAAGTTGTTTAACTCATTTTAGATCTGAATTGGTGCATGTCTTTCTTCACTGACAAAACGAGGCTGGTAAACTCATATTTCTGATTTAGATATCTACGGTCAGGTGGGATAAAACAGGGTCCCACCTACCTAACCACAGCATGTGTTTAAGGACTTACCTATCCTGCTGATTGAATTTTTTATTTGAGTCCCCACTCAAAATAGCTCCCCATTCTATAAGGTTAGCCTGAATTCTTGAAACTGCAGAGATGTTAACTTTACCAGTATTAAAATTCATACTGCTCCTGTGAACCAAGCTTAACATGCAATCCAGAGGATCCTTATCAAACAAGACACATTTTAGAGGATGAGTTTTCTGAAACACTCTCATTTTTATGCCCTACTTAGAGTCCATGTGGTATTTAGCTTTACTAATGTGAAAGTTTCTCCCCAGTTCTCCATGAACATGAGGAAGGACTCATGGAAAGGAATCTAAATGATCAGCATGGCAAAGGTTCCAAAGCCTTTCTGTACATCAAAAATTCAAAGGAGCAGTGAAGATATTGGTGAATACTTACTAATACAGATGCACTGTATACTGCTTTTACTGGGGAAAGGATAATATTCAAATCAAGTGAGTAAACTTGGCAAAATTCTTAACTTTTGTTAAAGATAACCACTCGCTTAATTGTTTCTACTATTCCTGTGGCAGAGAATTTGCTCTTAAAAAAATTTCTCTTTTTATTTTTGATTCTTCTTGGAACATAAGACTCATTCTTGTAAAGCAAAAAAGAATATATTTTAACCTTTTCACCTACATATAACAGTGACTAATATTAAAAAAAGTCTACCGCACAAATCTGCACATAACAAAGAATTGTAAGCCTCAATATACCTAACTGGAGTGCTGTTATAAAACTCTTTCCTCTAATTACCGTTTATTTTTTTAGTTTCCAAGCAGCTATTTCAATCTAGCTACTGTAAAATATTGCAGTATTTTTTTAGCATATGAAAGTACTTAGATAACATTATTCAGGCATGGAGTTCAGGTATTTGACATTGACTTCTGACATTTTTCAAAGATGGTAGAATGGTTTTGAATAAGTTCAGGCTTCTCGGATATGCAGCTGATAGTTAGCCTACTAGAATGAGTGGTCTGGGATGTGAAACTCAATTTTGGCTCACTGCTATGTACTTAGAAGTCTTGGCTGAATCTGGAACCTTGCAACATGTGTATGCTCCAAGGTTTATCATATCCCAGGTTTATCCCAGGGAAGTGACTTGCCCCAAAAGTCCCTTGGTTTATTTATCTCCAGGTTCTAAACCCCCATCTGCTTCTCATTAAATGAAGTCGGCAACCACTACTCCTATTTAAGTACCAAGACTGAATAATTTTCTAAATTACATTCTGTAGTTCCAAAAGGAATTAATTCAACAAAGTTCAAAAGAGTCTATTGCACAAAGGTCAGATTGGATCATTACAGTTATCTTTTCTGGCCTTACAATCTATTAATATTTTAGGGATATGAATTCTTACACACTCAGTATTAATGATTTTACACAGTGTCAGCAGCCAGACCAGAACCCTAATATCTCCCACAGCCTTGTGTCTGCCTGCATTATCAGACTAGAGAAGGTGCCCTGACATTTGCTTTCTCTCTCATAGTCTAGCAATCCCTCTGCTTTAGCTGTACATCAGTACATCGTTGCGTGGTGAGTGCCCTCCATTATACACCCATGTTTCTGGAAGAATGCAGTTTTAAATGCCACTCTCCATGCTGAACACAGCACTTTGAGCTGTGTGATATTATCATGGGACCAACATACCTGTCAGAAGATGTAGCACAGAAAACTTATTTTGTGAATTCCCTACAAAATTAAGTATGAAACAGGTGCACAGGGATCTGGATTCAGCCAAGGCGGCAGTGCCACCTGAAATGTTAAGAAGCTAAACTAAACCATTTGAGGATTCATCCCTACTCTGCTGTATAAGCAATCAGTAGTGACTTTATGGCTGCTGGCTGTAGCCTTAAGTGTCCATTAAAAATTGTTGGGTCTTTATCATACCAAAAGCTAGTCATACTATGGTTTACTTTAGTTTGTTTACTTCCCCACAAGTGTTTCAGTGATTCAACAAATGCTAACATATGGTCTTAGACTTACGGACTTACACGTGTATTTCCTCTTGCTACACGCCACAAATGTTTCTGTCAGCTACTTTCTGGACAACAGTTAGATATTAACTAATGGAATTTCAGCTTCAAGTTTATCTATAAGGTGGTTGAAGAGAATGGAGCAAGAATAAGTGTAAATTTTAAATTTTACATTTTATATTTTAAATGAGCACTGTGACTAGGGAGGGGTCAAAAGATAACTGCTTTCCTTCCACCATTTCTGGATAATTTTTGCACTACCATTTTTGTAGCTGTGTACCATCAATGAGCCTTTGTATCTCAGATACACCAATGTATTTATAGCTCAGCTTTCCAGAAGTTTATTGACAGATGACTTGGACCATGCTAATAAAATATCCTTGTAAAATTCTAGTAAAACGTTCTAGTAAAATACCTTAACTTGGAGTTTGCCTTCCTGTATCCGCCCTTTCCATGATGCTGTAAATTTAAGGCTGTCCACTGAACAGCTCATTACTCTGCAAGGGAAACATATATACGGTAAATCTTAGAGATATATAACAACAGGAAATGAAATACAAAACCAATGTATTTTTGATGTGTATCATATCATACTAAGTCTTACTTTGAAGAAAAACACATTTTTATTCCATCTAAGATAAAAAAAAATCAGCATTTAAAAAAGTAACTCACAGCTATTCTACTCCAGTGCAAGTAATAAAAATAAGATGACTAATGACAGCAATTGACATAATTTGTTGGATCTGTGTCCTGAAAATGAAACAACCATCTTCACGCATAGGGAACAATGGCACATTAGCACACATAAATAGGTAGGTTACTTTTCCATCACCTTGCAGTCTCCTGGCGTAAAGCATTGAGAAATGTGTCTGGATGAAATAGCTCTGAAAGGTCAAGGGTGTCTGACAGTAGTTTCTGTTTCTCTGCTTTTTCTACCCAATTCTAGAAGAGAAAAATAGAAGGAAAACAAAGAATACTGAAGTTATTGCCTGATTTTTCAACATTTTGAGTTAATGTGAGTTTGTCAATTATTAATGAAAAATGTTTGTGTGAATATACTGTAACCTCAAAGATTAATATAAATTTCAATTATTTGAAACTGTTAAACAGAAAATTAACACCATTTAAAAGTATAAAGAAAACCAGCAGTATATGTGTAATGTGACTCATCCATTCTAAATAAACTTCTGTTCCATTTCTTGTACAGTGCAGCTCACTTTGTACAATGAAACTTTTATCAAGTTTCTATTGTTCTGTTGAAACCCTAGTTCACCTTCACTAACAGGAGAGTTTAAGTTTCCATCAAAGTGGATGTTATTACTATCTTTGCTTTACTAAGCTGAGGCAAATAACTGCATTTCTTTCAAGTATGCTTTTAAGATCATTCTTTTGTGTCAGCTGCATATTAAATTAAAGAAACACGTGATTTTCAATCTGCAGTAAGATTTTTTATAAGTACTTACCAACAATTTTTTGAAAGTATCTCTTAGTACTAGGTTGATGTTGCCATTTTTAGAGTATTATTTTGAGACATGGATTTCTGATAAGATAAAAACTGGCCTCTGTTATATTTGGTAATAAATGAAACTAGTAGACGTGGGGGGAATAACTGACCTCAATTATCCTTACAGAACACATGCCCCAGCCTACTTCTTTCACTCTGTCTAACATGCAGCTATGAAGCCTGTTATTAGGAGCAGCAAGCTTGGAATCTCCCATCAATGCAATGCATTATGTACCAACATAATAAAAGAGGCACACATTCAGACAAGATGATCTCCAGAGGTCCCTTCCAACCCCTACCATTCTGTGATTCTGTGGTTCCACCTTGTAATCTCAATAAACCATGTGTCTTGAGTAATGAAATCTGAGTTTGATCCTCAAAAGTCTAACAATCTCAGACTAAAGAATTTGTTATTTTCCGACGAGTTATTTAGGTACCTGAGTGGTTATGCAAGAGTCCGCACTCAAAATCCTATGTTTTGGAACTTTTATATTGTACGTCTTTGGTACAATTTCTTTACATGTTATAGTCACAGTCCTGACTATGGTACTGTAGTATAAATATTACGTTACTGTATAATCTAGTCTATAAGTAGCTGCAAGCCATATGCTTCTGCACAGAAATATTAATGCTTAATACTAATCCAGAAAATAATCAGAGACTAAGATTCCACATGCTGTCACTAAACAGAGAAAGACAAACCACGCTCCTTTCTAAATATCAACTACTAGAAGATTATGAAATTACTCTAGTCACTGAATAAAAAATCTTGGTAGCTACACTCTCATTGCACATTGCACCTGCCAGGCATCCATATCTTGTTTAAAAAGTACTTTACTGTATTCTTTGAACTGCTGACAGACAAATAATTCCATAAAAGCATCTTGGAAGTGACAAAATAATCCGAAACATAAGTAAATATCACTCTGTGAATTTTATTTTGTCAGTGTGTCAGACACATCTCCATAATGTTTCCACCCTGTTCAAACATTTAATCGGTGATCTTTTTATCTGTCACATCACTGATTATGAGCCCTCAACCCAAATGATTATGAATCAGTTAGGAGACTTTTGCTTTCCATTTTCATTAGCTAAATGTACACAGTTAATGACTCTTGTCTGCATGATTCTTTTAATGACTTTACATAACAGTCTCTTTTATCATATAGCAGTAACTCTGCATTCTGTTTAGGACAGATTTTGTCAATTGTTTTGTGTAATAAAAGTAGACACAATCTTTTCAACTTGTATTTAATATAATCATTCTATTGCTGTCATCAAATAAACTGTTAATGTAACTGCTAAAGAGAAACACTGTCAGGAACATAAATGGTTATATTCCACTCAATTAAAAGACCAGTATGGGTGATATTAATTCTGAACTCATATAATTAAGTAGCGTTAGGAAATACACAATAAGAAAAACTTCCATTAGATCACAAAAGCGAAGTTTGTAATTGCTTGTACTGCTCTACATAAAGCTGAAAACATAGCTCACTCACAGCTGTTTACTAAATAATTTAATATTTAAATGCAATAAAAATGATATGAAAATCTATTTTACAAGACAAGCGTAAAAAATTCCCTTACGCTTATTCTCCTTTTTGTCTTATATGACCACATGGCAGCATGTTAGTGAAGTGCTACAGTCCCAAAAAACAACAACACTCTATTAAATGGATAATTTGTCACTACCGCTGCCATAATGCTTGGAAGAGATCAGGTCTTGAAGGGAAGGAAGTTTAAGCTAAGCTGTAGAAAGACTGAAGCGATGTTTCTTGGAAAGGAGAAATCCTGTAACATGTTAGCTATATCATCTTCATTTCCCTCTCCTATCCTGACTCCAATAAAAACATACATTGATTTCATTTGTCAATGTAATGCAAACTGTTTGACTTCTTATTGATCTTGGATGGCCATATAGCATTTCAGTCTGAAGGGCCTTCTTCCATCACCAACTCAGTAGAAAACTTTGCCCTTCCTGCCAGGTAGGCCAAAATAATCCATGAATTTGTCACTTGCCAGTTGGGTTACAGTGAGAAGACTACCGTCAGATCCAAGATGGTGCCATATCTAGCTACTTGTCTCTTTGTGGCTCAGGCCAATACACATGCTCTCCCAACTCCCCCCTCATTCCTGCCTCCCATAACATGGCCTTTAACATGTTTGCTGCAATTCAGGATTTGTTTTCCTTCTTCAAAACAGCTAATAGTCAAGATGTAAACTCACGAAAAGCAGACTTCTGTGTATGAATTAATGATACATCTTTGGTTAGATATGGCAGCTTTAGCATCTGGGAAAAGGCATATGAAAGCTGAAATGGCGTACAACTTATAAAAATAAATTCACATTATAACAATAATTGCTATTTTACCAATAATGTGGCCTACAAGTCCAAATAACCTAACACTAAAACTATTTATATTACAAAATAAAATAATCTATCATACACCCTTCTGTTCATTTCAATGCTTCATTATTTCAATACTTCCTGCATCTTTCTTATTACAACAAAACTAGAAATTTAAGTGTGAACTGTCCATGAGAGATTAATTTAGCACATGATGATTATAAATACAATATCAAGAATTATCAGCAATACCCAAAATGCTTGCAAAGCAATTCCTAGCAGGATATTTCAAAACTTCAATTAATGTGAGGTTTTGTTTGGTATAATCAAAGGATTGTTTTGGTTGGGTTTTTTTTTATATAAAAATAAATCTCTAAGTGTGATCTCAGGTGGTTCAAATACATTTTTTTCATGTATCTTAACATCCAAGAAGCATCTATTCCATTTTCAGAGAGAAGCCTTCCTTATCTTCTATAATCCCAAAGCAAACTGAGCACCTCATATTAAACAGTGGAAGGAATAAACAGGCTGCCAGATTTTCACATTATCATTTATACAGTTTCAGGATCACGGGACTCTACAATGAATCAAGTACTTTTCCTTCACCTGTTTTAATTGATTCCAAATGTATTATCTTCTATTGTGCTTCTCCCTTGGTGTGGTCCCAGAAGAGAACTTTTATTGAAAGAGAAAATCATATACATCACTACAGAACTGATTTCATTTCTGTGCCTAGATGGAAAACTGTATTCAGTGTTATATGAATATGCAGCCAGAAACCACAGAGTGCAATTCTGTTTTTCCACTACTTTTAGAGGGATTCAAAGTTATTAGGCAAAAAAAAAAAAAGTAGGGCTTTGGAAAAGTCTGAGAGCAAACGATGGTGAGTAGCACTGCTAGGGGAGTAAGTACTCAGGTAACCAGAGTTTAGATTAAGCAAAGGCCAACTGAGCAATTATGCTAGAGTCCTGTTTTCCTCACAGTGCAGCAGCTGTTCCATAGGTGTGCTCCTAAGCATTGGCATTCAGTGGTAAATGCCAGCAGAGGTAATTGTGTTACACTGCAAAGAAATGAAATAGAGGTAATTTTTCTGGCATTGAGCATAGAGAGGGTAACACACAGATTCTCAGGAGCAACTGGCATACAACAATTCGCTCCCTTGTGGTTATTTTTTTGTATGTGCTACTATTCTTGAGATAGTTAGCCTTTATTAAGTGAACATGTGAATATTGCAGTATTTCAGGTATACAAAAAGGTGTTGGCACATACCATCTTTCAACTGGTAAATCACACAGGAATTTGATTTGGAATTTTATTTTTGTTTTAAAATAGTCCCTTCCCTTCTTCCCCTCCCCTCCCCTCCCCTCCCCTCCCCTCCCCTCCCCTCCCCTCCCCTCCCCTCCCCTCCCCTCCCCTCCCCTCCCCTCCCCTTCCTCCTTTCCTTTCCTTTCCTTTCCTTTCCTTTCCTTTCCTTTCCTTTCCTTTCCTTTCCTTTCCTTTCCTTTCCTTTCCTTTCCTTTCCTTTCCTTTCCTTTCCTTTCCTTTCCTTTCCTTTCCTTTCCTTTCCTTTCCTTTCCTTTCCTTTCCTTTCCTTCCCTTCCCTTCCCCTTCCCCTTCCCCTTCCCCTTCCCCTTCCCCTTCCCCTTCCCCTTCCCCTTCCCCTTCCCCTTCCCCTTCCCCTTCCCCTTCCCCTTCCCCTTCCCCTTCCCCTTCCCCTTCCCCTTCCCCTTTCCCTTTCCCTTTCCCTTTCCCTTCCCCTTCCCCTTCCCCTTTCCCTTTCCCTTTCCCTTTCCCTTTCCCTTTCCCTTTCCCTTTCCCTTTCCCTTTCCCTTTCCCTTTCCCTTTCCCTTTCCCTTTCCCTTTCCCTTTCCCTTTCCCTTTCCCTTTCCCTTTCCCTTTCCCTTCCCAAACTCCTGGTTACTGCTTTAAATAAAATAGTATTATTTTTTTAATTCAGTTTGACATTCCTCATAAACTCCGTTTGTTCAAGAAGTCTGAATACTAACACAATAGCACAGTGTTAAGAGCATAAAAATTCTGAGTCCATTAGCATCAACATGCTAGCTAACAATGTGCCAGAAGCAGATGTGCAGTAAGGCATAGCTGAGGGAAGCATTAGCAAATATGATCTCATTCCAGTTACTGTATTAATTTATTTTTATCAAAACAGGAACTTAACTTTCCATGAATTTCTGTTTCGTACATCTAATGAGGATACCAGAATGATGCTGCTGCATAAGACCTGCAACACCACACTGACAAGTTTGTGATTCATGTATGCCAAAATTATTCAGATATTTCCTGAATGATCGCTAAACACGGAATCCAGTTAGACAACACTCTTATACTTCATGCCTTCTGGTCTTTTCTTTCTCCACAAGTAAGTACAACAGTTACTAGGTGCTAGATTGCATTTCACAGAATCACAGAATCCCAGGTTGGAAGGGACCTCAGGGATCATCTAGTCCAACCTCTCTAGGAAGAGCACAGCCTAGACAAGATGGCCCAGAACCCTGTCCAGACGAATCTTGAAGGTGTCCAGTGTGGCCGAGTCAACCACTTCCCTGGGGAGATTATTCCTGACTGTCCTGACTGTGAAAGATTTCCCTCTCGTGTCCAGTCAGAATCTCCACAAGAGCAACTTGTGTCCATTCCCCCTTGTCCTCTCCATGTGACTCCGTGTAAAAAGGGAGTCTCCATCATCTTTGTAGCTACCCCTTAAGTACTGGTACGTGGTGATGAGATGCCCTCTGAGCCTCCTTTTCTCAAGGCTGAACAAACCCAGTTCTCCCAGCCTATCCTCATATGGCAGCTTCCCAGTCCTTTGATCATCTTGGTGGCCCTTCTCTGGACCCCTTCCAGCCTGCCCACATCCTTTTTGTATATATCCATTTGCAGTTGTGTAGAGTATAACTGGGTAAGGAAGTATAAGAGCTGGAACTATTCCTTGGTAGAATCAGAAACTACAAAATGTGCAGAGCAAAGGGGACAAAAATTCAAAGAAACTTCAGTGTCCTCTCCTTCTGAAAGAGATTATGGTCCTGCTTCCCACCTCCGATGGTAAGAAGTTGCAGGGCAGGGAAAACAGTAGCGTGGCACATAATATTAATTTGCAGATAACAGACACGACTGCCTACCATAATCCTTGGACAAAGTCAGGACTACATCAGACATAATTTCTTTCCATGTGCTCTGGAGTAATATATAGTGTATGTATATTGTATATTGTGCTGGGGTGACTACACAGGGGTAGAGAATACTCAACATATTATGCACTAGTAATGATGGGATGCACCACAGTAATTTGTTTTGTAGTGCCAGCTTGAAGGCTATATTACTATAAGGAGAGCCAACAGAGAACTGCTTACTTTGCTATGGCTCATTTTCTCTGGTCAACATCCCATGAGATACAGAACTTCCATTAAGCATCTCCCTCACAGTCCTCGTTCCTCTTCTGAAAGAAGAGGAAGACCCCTTGGACTGCAGTCATCAGTCTCTCCCTTTTTTTCTCTTTTTTTTTTTAACTGTTTACTAGTCATTTACTTTGTGTTAACACCTTCCCTTGAGGCTGTCAAAATTCAGAGAAAATCTCTCAGCCCTGCCTGTGTCACAGAACTCTTCTCCATTAGCAACTCTTACGGCTTTGCCTCTCAGATATGCATCAAAGTTTATCAAGCCCGCTATAGCAATCTAATCAGAATTTTTTTAACTCTTGGTGTACATATCCCAAAATATATCACAATGAAAAGGCAAAGAGGGAAATCTATTTTTCTACAAGGAAAAGGAGATCACAGAATGGAAACAGTGGCTGGTCCAACACCAGTCTAAATGAAGGAACTATGAGTGCATGGCCATGTCTGTGACATGGCACCCTGGGACACACCACACTGGCTCGTCCTAAAGCTACTTATACTCCATTGAACAGAACAGTGCAACATGGGATTACTGCTCAGACTATCAAATGGTTTGTTCAACAAAGCATAACTTTGTGCAGACATGGAAATTAAGTTTTTTTTTAAAATTGATGTAACAAGCTGGTATGGATTGTTGTTTGTTCCTACATAGTAAAGCCAAGGTATTTAAAGTGAAGCTACCTCAGGTCCAGTATATGAGCTCTTTGAAGCCCATAAAACCTTTCTTTAAGCTAGAAAGGAAAATTTTTTATTGTGACCAACCCTAAAAGAACAGCACATCATCAAGACTGTAGGTCTCTTTCAGATGTCCTTTGTCCTTGAAGGCTAAAAGAGTGTTGAAGAGTAGCAGCATGGCTACTCTTGAAGGAAGCTTCATTCAAACCTGTTCTCAGGAAGTAACCAAGAGAAAGAGAAAAGAGACATTATGGAGTAATTTAGGAAAAGAATATTGCAGATTTTTTAAACAGCACACTTTTTAATTTTATTTTTAAATGCATTTCTGTTTTCCTTTTTTCAGACACAATTGTTTTAGTTTTAAAATTATGTTACAGAAGTAATTTATTCATAAAATTAAATATTTGGCAGCAATAGTATCTATGTCATTCTGATACCTACTGCATGAAATTTTAAATTATCCTACAGTACCATGGAGAATCATGGAATAACTAGGATTGGAAGGCCTCTGGAGATCTTCTAGTCCAACTCCCCACCCTCAAAGAAGGGTCAGCCTGGAGTAGGTTGCTCAAGGGTTTATTCGATGATATTTTAAATATCTCGAATGATAGAGATTCCACAACCTTCCTGAGCCACCTGTTCCAGTGTCTGACCACCCTCAATATGATTTTTTCCTTCCAAAAGTCTAACCAGAGTTCCCCTTCTTGTAATGTGTGTCTGTTTTCTCCTGGCTGATCTTAGTACGTGCTACTATGTATGTCTAAGCAATACATGAAACATTGAAAATTTTCAGGGCTTAGAAATAGATATATCACTACTGAATATCTAACATTTAAGAGAGAATTACTACACTGAAGTAGTACAAATGAAATGCATATTCATTAGAGCACATCTGACCCAAAAGGTATAGTGAAGAAGTTCTAAATTATGAAATTATAGAAATTAGGTTGGAAGGGACCTCTGAAAGTCATCTGATCCAACTGCAGCCCAGAGTAGAGCCAAATTCAATGACAGTTTAGGTTTCTCAGGGCATTGCCTACTCTAGTTCTGTATATGTCCAAAAGAGGAGATTCCACAAACCGCTCTGGGCAACCTGGGCAATGTATTTTTTTGACTGACCAGCCAAAAACTGGGCAAGTGCTTCAGATGTGGTCTCAAAAGTGCAGAATATGAAGAAATAATAACTCCCTTTGACCTTTTATAAGTTCATTAAGAATTTCACTTTTCTATAGTATTGTGATATCATGGGTGACATACATTTTTAACAAATTTGCAGCTAGTAAGCAACACTATTTTATTTTTATTATTCTAGTAATATCTTACTGTATTTTTTACTCAATGGATTCTTCTCTTGATATATTCAAACCATCAATTTTGACTTTCTCAGTTTGATAAGAATAAAATACATGAATACACATGACAATAAATCTTTTTTCTAGCTTGATAATCTACATATCTGAATAATGAACAATATTTGGCTCAGTTCTAAATTATTCACTGCATTCTGCCTGATATGTAAAAAACTTTATTTGATTAAATTTATCATATGGGATCAGAAAATATTAGAAATTACACTGAAAATGGTAATTATAGAGAACCTATAATAAAATATATTGCATGTGTAAGGAAAAGCATACACAACACTGTACAACAGTACAAACCTGATGGGAATTTTGCAAATGAAGCTCAGATGTACAGAACAGGTTCCTCATTGGATCATGATTCTCTTAGTACAAAGTGACTATGTGGAACAATATAAAAATATCACTGCCTGCAAATGGCTCTTGTGCATTCTCCTCCATTTAAGGGTACACATTCTAATTAAGTTGCTATTTATAGTATCCAGCTGAATACACTGGGAAACGTGCTATAGAGCAGGAGGGTATTTATCCTTCCGCCTTTAAGCATTATTTTGTGCCTAAAATAGGGATCTAAGCTTCCTATCACTCTTAAGAACTCTTCCCCTTTGACTCAAGGTTCTGCGGGTTTTTTTTTCCTCAATTATGTACCTTGCTGAACATTTAGAGTCAAAGACCCCACCAAGAACTCTACTAAGACCAAAAAAACCCCCAAAACCCCAAACCAGAATGCCACTGTGTTTACTCCGATTTTAAAATACAGTCATGACAACAGAGTTGCTGAGTGCACCTGCATCCTGCACCGACTGCTTTATTTGAAGGTGAATTTCCAAAACTACTGCATGCACAACAGATAAACAAGGATTTAGTCAAGAATTACTCTCATGAAGCTTTTTCTTACAAACTAAATTTGAGATGACAGCTCTGAAACTTTAACAGCTCTGAAAATTTAAATCTTTTTTTTACAGGAGTACAATATGAAACTATGTTGTCATTTCAAATTCAGTTATATGGAATCTCCTTCAAAGAAAGATAGGTCAACATACTATACCTCTGCCTTCACCCAAAAGAAATGCCAAAATATGGCTGATTAGGGATGATGCTTGCTTGTGAAATGGCCTTATTTTTAATACGTATCTACAAATGCTATTTGAGGGATAGTTAATCATGTTACAATTGGTCTTGATCAATTAAAATCTCAAATCAAGAGATGAAATATTTTGTAAACTATTTCACCAAGCCAGTTCCTACCAAAATATCTACATTTCAAAACAGAACCATGATCACATCAAGTTACTTTAGTTACAAAGGTGTCTTATTACTCTAAGAAGTTTATTTCTCTGTATGCATGTATGACTAGGAAATTAAAATTATAAATTAAACAGTAAGTTTTTTAATAGATTGCTAATTATTAGTTGACACAATATTTGTGTCAATATAGTGGTAATCAGACGAGCAAGTTACTGCAACAGAGTTGTCTAGAATAAAGGAAAGCAAGTTGATGGAATGTATCTGCAAATTGGTGTATTACCATGTGCTGCAGCCTTCTCATTTACTAATGGCTGGAACGTAAAATTACCAGTGTCTTTGACATCATAACACAAGAAGACTCATTTTCATATGCAAATGTAATAGCATCCTTTTCTACCACTTGTACTATAATTAACCTTTTCTTGCTTGAGCTTTTGTCAGACAGGACTAGCCAGTTTACTCTGCTTTCTCTTTTGCAGACAGCTTTGTCCATGATATAGGAAAGACATACAATAAACCCAAAATTATTAGAAACCGAGCAAGCTACTGCTTACATTTTAACAATTTAAATGCATACAGTTTATTAATATCTTATCATTGTATCTTTTTAGATTTCTTCCTGTATTGTGGGAATGTATCTTGTCACTTAAAGAGAAAAATCAATGAATGCTGACTATTTTATTAGATTAAATGAAGTATATCAACTACAGCTTTAAATCTTATATAATACATGGTACAGTTTCTCGTAACTTACAGAGAATATAAATACTAACTTGTATTCATAGAAGAAATACAGAACACTAAATCTAGTTCTTTTAAATTTAAACTGAGGTTAGAAAAAAAGATAATTTTATTTAAAACAAGTTAATTTCTCAGAAAGTGCATAGCGACAATGACCTGGGTCTGTCTTCTTTTTTTATGCAACACTTATAAAAATTGTTTTATGAGTGATCACCTTCTTCAGTCAATATCCTACAATCAGAGAGCTGAACAACTGGTTAGTGGTATGATAAAGGATGCTGCTGAAACTCTTGCTTACAAGGTAGCATTTAATAAGTAAAAAAGAACAGCCATTCTCACCAAACATGCTTAGAATTCTGTGAATTTAATCAACAGGAGTTGAATTCTATTGAAACAGATTACATTTCAAAACATTTAAGGATGACGTTTATAGAAAAGCCTATAACTTGCATATAAACTTCATCGGGATTAAGCTTCAACAACTCACAATGAAGCCAAACAGAATACAAGTCAAGATATCTTTCATTTTCCAATACTGTTCTTTAAAAAAAGTTTTTCAAGCATAAAGCAAATTGTTTTCCCAAAACTTGAGATAATCCTTGCTCATTGACAACCAAAAAAATATTTCTATTTAAAATTGCAAAGTTTGCAGATGTAGTGTGAAAACCCACTGTATTCTGCAGGAAAAAGGATCATTTCACTACAATAAATAGTGATTTCAGTACCTCTGGAAAGTAAAGTCTTGAACTGGTGCACAAAAAAAAGAAAACTTAAGGAATCCTTCCGCCTCAGGCACCCATGCATGAACACAGCTTTCTGTAAGTCACAAGAGTACACAAACTGCAAGCATAAAAAATGTTTCAGCTTCTGCTTTAGCTTCCTTGTAAGCTAGACCTTATTTCAGTGGACAACTCCTATGACCTGTGCAAGTCTGATACTTTCATCTTACATTCCATGTGGCATCATGTTTGGACGGTGTATCTTCATAAATCGCTACTACTCTATACTAGCCACTACTTAATTAATGCAATGCAACTGAAACAGTGATTAAAAAGGGACATATGACAGTTGGATCAATCAGAGCTCCAAATTTGCCTATTACATGAGAGCCAAAGAAAAATTCTACGTTTTTATCATAGCACTTGTAAATTTCCAATTTCTACCAAGCGGTTATCACTTCGATAAAAGGTCTTGGAAGCGATATCCTGGCTGACAAATTCTGAACAAAAATGAAATCATGCTGCAATGTGATGAGAGCTGTGGCAGACAATTAAGGTTTAGTTGCATAGCAAATAATCTTATGCTGCAGTTGTATTTTTGTTTTGATATTCATGACAGCTGAAGAGGAGGCACCAAGAAAAGGAACAGGAAAACGCTAATTCTTCAGAATAAGGTGGATTCTTCAAAGCATTCTGAACTTTGAATTAAAATAATTATATGGGGGGATTTAAACCACAACATTTTAATGAATTTTTGTGCTTTAATATTAGAATACTACATCTGAAGCATTCTGCACTGCACAGCTACCTAGATAACAGCTGTTCAGATAGAGAGTGATGAGAGGAACATGAGAGGTGGGGAATGCAGCCAACCTAATCCATCTGAATCAGCTACTCCTAAGACCATAAAACACAAACCATTAAGCTATTGTCCCTGCTGCAAAACCTCCTAAAGCAATCTATCAGAAAAAACTCTGAAATGCCATGCAAACTAAGTGGGATTACTACTTAAAGGGGTATAGGACTTCTCATGGAGTGTCCAAGTGGGTGATTTTAGGGACTAAACATGACAATTCTCAGATTGTACAATATTTATTATGGGATATGTAGGGGAAGGACCAAAGGTGGGGAAAGGTGGTTGGGATATGAACAAGAATGGGAAAACAGACAGGTATAAAAAGGAAGTTTGTGTGTAGGGAGACTGCTGGTCAGCACACTTTGGCCAACCTTGTACCCAATCACCAGTGTGTCGTATCCTCATCTTAAGCTCTATTTTTAGTTATTTTTGTGTGCAAGTGTGCTCTCCATGTGGGGGAAGGGAATCCACTAGCACCAGCCAGCAAGAGGATAAGAGGTCTGGGAGCTTTATGCGGCAGACTCAGACACCAGAAGCAAGACAGTGGAGAGACTAAAAATCAGCAAGACTTGTGAAGGGTATTTTCCTTGAGCAGTAAACTGCTGGAATAAGACAGGGCTATTCATGCTGTCTGTGTTTATGCAGCTACCTGTAAAAGTACTGTCCTCCTCTGTCTGTTAGCCTGTGTGTGGCTGGCTGTGTCTGTACAGAGTATGTATGCGTGCCTATTTTGTGATTCACTCCACCTCTGCTTCTCAGATTATATGTGCATATCATCTACTGTTGCATTAAGACTGATTTATAGGCTGGCCCTCACAGTTCTTTAATTCAGTGAAAAGTCAGAGGACTTGACTTTCTTGGCTTTCTAAGAGCAGACTTTCTGCCTGTTACCAGTGAATGCAAATTGAACCTCTTTGCCTAGATGCCTTGGGTGTGAAGGAAGAATCCTGTGTCTCCTATTCCCAGAAGGTTTTCTAGTAGCTTCAGCATGCAATTTATAGGAGTTCAAACCTCATATACCTTGGGTGCCCAATCTACCTTTCTGGGGAGCTGATTGTTGAAACAGAGGAATAGTAAGGGTTCCAAAACAGGAACAAAGTCATTCTACTTCAAATAGTAAAAGAATAGTAAAAATCTTATACTAAGGGGTCAAACTGTCAAACTGGAAATATAGTTTTTCTGCCCTAGATTTCACTCAGGATGGGAGGGGACAAGAGGTAACAGCATTCCAGAGAAATACATAGAGGTGTCTGATAAAATATGAAATATAAAATTTTTTATATACTGTACTTCATTGATACACACACATTTTCAACAAAAACTTTCATAACTTATGCAAATAAAAACTTTCAGTATTCATAAACATTTCCTTGATTAGAACTCTGAAAGTAGTGTTTATGATTTTGAGGTTGAACAGTTTTCATTTTCAGTGTATGCTGTAAGTCTTTACCAGCTGTCTGATGAAAGAGCTATCCAAAGGAAGAACGGTTTTACAGATGACTTAAAAGCAGCTCCATCCAAATGAATGAAATAAAAATTTTAATTTAAAATATAAGGTGACATTGGAGTAAAAGGGTTTGGGTATTTTTTTTTGTAAGAAGTGAAATTAAACTCCTTATTTAGTTAATGTGGGAACAAACAGTAAGTTCCAATTTGTAGACCTGAAACATTTTTTCAAAGTTGATATTCATCTGACATTTGCCGGGGCTGATGTTCTGCCTCTTAATAGCTGTAGTTCTGGGTCTCTCTCTTTCACTCCTGCTGGTATCCATAGCCATGGGAAGACACTATCTACAGACTGGGATGGACTTACGTTCTATTATACACTGATGTATATTTATTGCTGAGCTATAATCATGTACGGCGAGAGAGGGGAACCACAGAACACATTTAAGATGCCACCATGAAGGAACTGGGAGTATAAGGACCAAGAATTACCACCAACACAAAGACCTACAATGATTCATAAGCTTCATATCTTAACATTGATAGCAAATAAATCACTACAGACACAGAAGCTGAAACACAGTATTGTAATGTTCAATGTCAGCATTGCTAATTGAAAGTACTCAGGACTCTTCATCTTAGAAGTATGTTCAACACACAGAATTTTTGTTTCAATTTAAAGCAAAAGCTAACATCCAAATATCTGAACTTCCACCTGGGAAGAAATCACGTATTTCCATCAGCTCTGTCACCACAACATAATACTCAGCAAAACACGGCTCTGTTGCATTTTGCATATACTGATTTGTTCACACTTTAAGTGGGCAAATTGCCTTTTTTTATTTTGCTTTTAATGAGTGAATTCAGACCTGAGAAAATCCAACACCTGTTCTTTTTCTGTCCGTTGTTGTGTAATGCTCTCAGAACATCTTTACACTTCTATAAATTCTGCTATAATTATTCTGCCAGCTGGCCTATATTTTGGGTTCCTCCCCATCCCCATTAAATCTTTGTAACAAAGCAGTTGCTTTTATTATTTTCTGCACTGGCAGCAAACATCTTGACAAGGCAGCTTTTAACTAATAACCTAAGTATAGACTTACTGCCTCCTTCCTAGATGCAATTTTTCAGTACAATTTTGATGTTTCTATGTCTTCTGTGTGCCACTTGAAAAATACCTAAATCAAGCCTGGCTCAAACAGTAAAAGCAGAAGTCAATATCTTACGGTGAATGAAACAGGTGGACGCATAAGTAAATATCAAAAAAACATTATGATGGAGTTGGTCATATAAACTAAACCAATCCAAAATACGACTGTTACTGAAATATAAATCTGATGATAATTTTCAGAGTTCTAAGAAAATCTTTATTGAAGCTTTTATTGAATTTCTGAATACTAAATGTATAATTAACTAATGATAAATTACCTTTATGAAGTCAATAATGAAAAATCACAAAAAGGAGAGTTAATTAAAAAATGATCAAACCTAATAATCTGTCACAACTTTCTATTGTCACTAATAAATAAATTAACACAATTTAAGGCTTAAGGATACAGTAAACATCTACGATTAAGCTCTGCCTTAATAATCTGTCCCTCTCCTACAGTAAATGTTTAAAATTGTACATGTTTTCTTCATAATAACTTTATATAAAAATGAGTAATTCAAATATACAATATTGTAAGCAGTTTGAAAAATGTAAAAGGAAGGTTACTATCATGGTAACATAATGCAGCACATCTGTCAATAGTTGACTAGAGTAATATACGAAGATAAAAACTTTTTAAATATGCTTGGTTGAAAATCATAGAATCATAGAATCGTTAAGGTTGAAAAAGACCCTTAAGATCATCGAGTCCAACCGCTAACCTATCACTGCCAAGTCCACCACTAAACCATATCCTCAAGCACCACATCTACCCTTCTTTTAAATACCTCCAGGGATGGAGACTCAACTACCTCCCTGGGCAGCCTGTTCCAATGTCTGACAACCCTTTCGGTGAAGAAGTTTTTCCTAATATCCAGTCTAAACCTCACTTGACACAGCCTGAGGCCATTTCCTCTCGTCCTATCGCTACTTGGCAGAAGAGACAAACACCCACCTCACTACCACCTCTTTCAGGTAGCTGTAGAGAGCAAGAAGGTCTCCCCTCAGCCTCCTCTTCTCCAGGTTAAACAACCCCAGCTCCCTCAGCCACTCCTCATAAGATCTGATCTCCAGACCCTTCACCATCTTCATTGCCCTTCTCTGGACACGCTCCAGCAGCTCAATGTCCTTCTTGTAGGGAGGGGCCCAAAACTGAACACAGTACTCGAGGTGCGGCCTCACCGGTGTCACCTCCCTGGTCCTGCTGGCCACACTATTCCTGATACAAGCCAGGATGCCATTGGCTGCCTTGGCCACCTGAGCATACTGCTGGCTTATGTTCAGCCAGCTGTCAACCAACACCCCCAGATCCTTTTCCTCCAGGCAGCTCTCCAGCCACTCCTCCCCAAGCCTGTAGCGCTGCATGGGGTTGTGACAAAAGTGCAGGACCTGGCACTTGGCCTTGTTGAATCTCATACCGTTGGCTCCGGCCCAACGATCCAGCTTGTCGGGGTGCCTCTGTAAGTCCTTCCTGCCCTCCAGCAGATCTGGAGGTGCACTCAATCCCCTCATCCAGATCATCAGTGAAGATATTGAACAGGACCGGCCCCAACACTGAGCCCTGGGGAACACCACTTGTGACTGGCCGCTAATTGGATTTGACTCCATTCAGCACCGCTCTCTGGGCTCGGCCATCCAGCCAGCTTTTAAACCAGAGCAGAGTGCACTTGTCCAAGCCGTGAGCACCCAGCTTCTCCAGGAGAATGATTTCCCACAAGACGACAGGACCCATCAGTAAACAGGGCATATTGCTTCCCATTTTCTGACAGTTTGTTATAGAGTGGGGCTTCTTCAGCACGTGTCACCTCCTCCTCTGGTAATAATCCAAAATCTTTGCTTTCTGGCCAGTCCATAATCACTTCCAAGATTCCTAGGCAACAGGGGTTTCCTATTTGAGCCCGCTGGGTGATCAGTGCAACCCATCTATTCCATGTAGCATCAGTTGCATGATGTGTAGAGGGGACCTTTGCTTTGAACATCCAGCCCAGCACTGGCAGTCGGGGTGCCAGGAGCAACTGTGCTTCAGTACCAACCACTTCTGAAGCAGCTCGAACCCCTCCATATGCTGCCAATATCTCTTTTTCAGTCAGAGCATAGTGGGCTTTGGACCCTCTGTATCCCCCGACTCCAAAACCCTAGGGGTTGACCTTGGGTCTCCCCATGTGCTTTCTGCCAAAGGCTCCAGGTAGGGCCATTCTCCCCGGCTGCAGTGTAGAGCACATTTTTTACATCTTGTCCTGCCCGGCCTGGCCCAAGAGCGACTGCATGAACTATTTCTTGTTTAATCTGTTCAAAGGCTTGTCGTTACTCAGGACCCCATTGGAAATCATTCTTCCGGGTCACTTGATAGAGAGGGCTTACGATCAGACTATAATCTGGAATAGGCATTCTCCAAAAACCCACAACCCCTAAAAAAGCTTGTGTTTCCTTTTTGCTAGTTGGTGGAGACGTAGCTGCTATTTTGTTGATCACATCCTTTGGGATCTGGTGATATCCATCTTGCCATTTGATTCCTAAGAACTGGGTCTCTTGTGCGGGTCCCTTCCCCTTACTTTGTTTTATGGCAAAACCAGCTTTCAGAAGGATTTCAATTATTTTCTCTCCTTTCTCAAAAACTTCTTCCGCTGTGTTGCCCCACACAATGATGTCATCGATGTATTGAAGGTGTTTGGTAGCTTCTTTCTGTTCCAGCACAGTCTGAATCAGTCCATGGCAAATGGTAGGACTGTGTTTCCACCCCTGGGGCAGTTGATTCCAGGTGTAATGGACACCCCTCCATGTGAAAGCAAACTGTGGCCTGCACTCTGCTGCCAGAGGGATTGAGAAGAATGCATTAGCGATATCAACTGTGGCACACCACTTGGCTGCCTTTGACTCCAGTTCATATTGAAGTTCTAGCATGTCTGGCACGGCAGCACTCAACGGTGGAGTGACTTCGTTCAGGCCATGATAGTCTATGGTTAGCCTCCACTCTCCATTAGACTTCCACAGTGGCCATATGGGACTGTTAAAGGGTGAGTGGGTCTTACTGATGACTCCTTGGCTCCTCAGTTGGTGAATGAGTTCATGGATGGGGATCAGAGAGTCTCTGTTGGTGCGATATTGCCACCGGCGCACTGTTGTGGTGGCAATTGGCACCTGTTGTTCTTTGACCCTCAGCAACCCCACAACAGAAAGGTCCTTTGAGAGGCCAGGCAAGGTAGACACCTGTTTAGTTTCCTCTGTCTCCAAGGCAGCTACACCAAAAGCCCACTTGTACCCTTTTGGGTCCTTGAAATACCCTCTCCTGAGATAGTCTATGCCAAGGATGCACGGAGACTCGGGGCCAGTCACAATGGGGTGCTTTTGCCACTCATTCCCAGTTAGGCTCACTTCGGCCTCCAAGTCAGTTAGCTCTTGGGATCCCCCTGTCACTCCAGCAATGCTGATGGGTTCTGCCCCTATATAGTTTGATGGCATTAAGGTGCACTGTGCGCCGGTGTCCGCTAAAGCAGTATACTCCTCTGGGGCTGATGTGCCAGGTCATTGGATCCACACAGTCCGGTAAACCCGGTTATCCCTTTCCTTTACCTGGCTGGAGGCAGGGCCACTCCAGCTCTCTTAGCTGTGCCCCCTCCCCTCCCACCTTCTTGTGCACCCAGCAGAGCATGGGAAGCTAGAAAAGTCCTTGACTAGTACAAGCACTACCCAGCAACAACTAACACATCGGTGTGTTATCAACATTATTTTCATACTAAGTCCAAAGCACAGCACTATGCCAGCTGCAGTGAAGAAAATCAACTCTATCCCAGCTATAGACCACGACGTCCCCTCAAATTTTCCTTCTGAATCTGATAGTCAACATTAATGTTCACAGAAATCTTCTTCGTAGCCAACTGGACAAGACTGTGTTAACCAAGGTCAAAACCAGCAGCTTTCTATTTCTTGCCTGGAGGTAATAAAAGATCTGTCCATCCTAAAGAAACCTTCCTTGCCAGAAGGTTCTCACAATTTCCTCTATATGTATCCAACATGACAAAATCTGTTTCCTTAAATACTAATTCATTTACATAAATGACTTTTTTTGGTCTGCCTATTATCTTAAATATACCTCTTCCGTTAATCAAAGTATAGACAGATTTACCTTAACTAAAAATTTTCTTCTTCACTGTCAGACTTTAGATTGACAGAGCCATTGTCAGACTCTGCACCTTCTATCACAGCCCCTTGTAAACCTGGAGAATGCAGATGTTTTCTTTATTTGCTTCAAAGACTATTTATTTCTACATTACCTCTATTAGAATTGCTTCACTTTATCTCTTTTTATGTGTCTCTTTACCAGATTAAAGAGTGTGTTTTGACTTACATGTAAAGATTCATCTGAGTAAATAAATCTGTGTTTTCCCCCACAGTTCATCAGAAAGACTAATGACTAAAATAAAAAATGTAAACATTACTGTATTTAAAGTTACTGACTTCAAACTGCTCAGTCTGCTGTCTTCATATTTCTTATCTATCTTTAAATTTTTACATGCCTTTTCACACACCTAAAACTCTTTGGGACTTGAGTTTGGAAAAGGCTACTGTAGTGCAATTCACACAATATACCATGTCATTGAACACCAGCATACTGAGGTAAAATTACTCTTCAAAATTACCTGTATAGCAACTGCTCGAGCTACAAGACTTCTAAGATACTGTAAAGGATCTTCTGGACCTTCCCACTTGGTTTGCCATGCGAGGGGACACTGAAATAAAAATATATTTACTGAAAGTATTCATTTCAAAACCATCATCATTACATTTCAAGCTAGCAATTTCAATGAAATTAAATAATCTAGAGATCAAATATATCTACAAAGAAAAAAGGCAACAGAAGTAATATAATGATCAAAGCATACAACCACTAATAGAAAGGTCATATTCCTGCAAATTCTTTATGTGGCCCACAGAGATACAGTACTGAAGGAGAACTTATAAGAACCTCTGCTATTTAACAAGGGAACATCAGTGGGTTCCACAAACACTTCAAAAAGGCCTGTGTTGATTCTTTCTTGGAAAGCCACAATGCCGTCTTTCAAATGTAGCCAGAGGTTCCCACTCCTTTGCTGCTGCCTCCTTACACTTGAACATGCAGTTGTGTGGCTCTGTGGTGAAGTGAATCTGGTACAATTCTTCCACATGATCATTCTATCATCATCTTAAAGTGTTTATAGAACAACACCTGAGAATAAAATCCTGCAAGCCATCCCCATACAAATTTCTCATTGACGTCAAAAAGGCTTAAAAGACCTTCTGTTAGATTTTGTCCTTATAAAATAAGAATAAAAATATTAATTATACCTACTCCACAGGAATCTGTACAGCATGCTGAAATTGACCCTGCAAGATTCTCCTACTTAAGTGAAAGAGAATTGATATAAATCATTACCTGGGGAATATTGCACAATAATGAGGAGGCTGAGCAGAATCAACAGTTTATACTGTTTAACATTTACGGTTGCATTTTCAAGGTTTACAATCTAATAGCATGTATGCTGAACAGATTTTCAAAATCTGATCACAGAAGTTTGTAAGAAAAAGTATCTTTCAAAGTAAATACTCCATGTGTACCTTTTATAGATAAAATCCAGAAATATATGGATTGCTGGACACTAATTAATAATGAATTGCATAAACTAGAACATGTACAAGACAAGAAAGCACAGGGTTTTTTGAAAACTTGTTGTTTCTGAAACTATTATCCTTGCATTTTTGCAGACTCTTGCTAGATATGCATTTACAGGCAGCTCACCAATCTACCATTTAGAAAGCATTCACCTAATGTTGCTAGTGTATCACTCTAAATTACTCTAGGTTTAAAGTAATAGCTTAGCTAATTGTTAGTATGGAAGCATATTTCAGATGTATACTAACATATCAATTTTGCACAAATAAGGCACATTGCTGAAACCATTAGAAATCATATATTTCTTGAGTTTCACATTTCTATTGGTAAAGTAGCAGCGTCATCAGGTGTTGCTTTCAAAATGTAACTTTTTAAAAATAATCCTTTGTTACATAATGTGTGACCACACTAAATTAAACAGGGTGTACAGAAAATACATGAAACTAATCACTTTGAGATGATAAATATGGCGAGGTTTAGCTGCCATGCCAAGAGCATAGACTTGGTCTCTCTGGAGGGCTGCTGAAAAGATTGCTTTATGGTCACAGTCCAATAAAGTGATCTGTGTCAGGCTAAGTGTGTAAGTAAGTAAGCAGAGGAAATGCAGAAGAAACACACTGTTCAATATATCAGGAAGCACTGAAGTGCTGTTTGTGAGAGGTAAAAATGCACAGAATCTTTAAGTACATTTTTCTGACAGTGATCAGCTTCATAGCTCCTGCTGCTTCCAGCTTAAGCACACAAGCAAGCCACACTCTCTTGCTCAGTACCAAGAAATATAACTATAAATACTCAACAATGTCCATTACATGTATCATTTGCATTCACTATGACTGTTACTTAGCACCAATTTCTAACACACAATCAAAACGTGTTTAAAAAGGCAATGAGACTGCTAACATGAAAATGTTAATTTATTCTAATTGTACTGCAATTTTGCTAATAAATGTTGTCTTGTAAATCTGAAAAGACAAAGAATTTAATTATTGTTTTAATTAGAAATTTGATAGATGAATAAATACATAACAATCTTTTTAACAGTACTTGATCCTCACATGAAGATAAACAAGATGTTAATAGGAATTATTGTTCATTGTAGGGCCAATCTCAATATCTATACGTTAGCGTCAACACAATTTATCAATTGCCGCAGGTGAAACAAAACCATGAGTTTCATGTCAATGTTTGGCTGTCTTTGGAATCCAATTATCCAGCTATTAATGACAGACCACATAAATTTGCAGTCACTAATTGTACCAGTTTATAAACATGCTCAGTTTGATGCCAGAAAACATGGAAAAAGTACATGTACAAATTCTGTTTGTTTTTCTCATATATCAGAAATATAGGGTGAGATGATAGGTTGATATGATAGGTACAGCTTGTCTGGTGTGATATGGCAATAACCCGTAATGAATAAATGTAGAAAGCAAATTGTGATTACAATTGCAGTAAAACTTACATTTTAAAAACTGTAAAAATGAAGAAAAGGGACAGATAGACATGTTCTACTGGCTAATGTATTTGACCTATCTAGCACGATTTGGTATTTGAAATGGAAATACTATTCCACAACTCCTAATCTTACCAGATTTGTACTTAAGTGAAAGCTTGATGAAAGTATAATATATTCAGAAGCTTCTGCACGTAATTGAAGCAACATTTTTCTGTGTTTTCATTCCAGAGAACATGTTTCTGTTTTTTAGAGTAACTACCAATAAAAGAACTCCATTTTAGAGTCTCTATCAATAAGAGAACTTAGAGCAAATGGTGACATGAAAATATATATCAGAGTTTTTTTCAGTTTCATAGTTTTTTCATTGCTTATAATGTAAATTCATGACAAAATTACTTACCTTCTGATTTAGCAGAGCACTTGCTAGGCTTTGTACTTCAGAACTCAGTAATGAGGTACCTCTGATAACTTTGCTTAAAGAAGCAAGTGATTGATGGACACTTTGCACAAGGCGAATGGCATTGAATTGTTCCAGAGTAATGAATGATAAGATTGGAGATCCTTGTTGCTCCACAGGAGGAGACACCTTCTGATGAATCAGGTTACAATTCTAAAAAAGAACACATGAGGTCCAGTTCATAAACTCAGGGAAACTACTATGTTATTCTTTGTTTAATTCATAATATTTCATATGACCTTGTTAGCTTTGAAGTAATTCAGATATCCCCCCTTTTCTGATACTGGATTAAAACTATAATGATACATTCAGTATTGTCTGCAAGACGTTCAATAAGGGGACCACTCTTCTGAGACAACTCTGTCTACCTAGTTACTTCAAAAGTATTGGAATTTCTGAAAAATCTTCACTTTGCTGAATCACTGCTTTTAGTATTTGTGTTAATGTGTCAATATAAAAAGCAGTAGCGTACTCAGTGTAACAAGATTGTATTGGGTACTATAAACCATGCTGCCAGATATAGCTCTTGCTTTGATAAGACTAGTTCAACCTGGAAGCAAATTAAATACAAAAAAATAATAAATACGAAATAAATATAATATTACATGTAAATCATGAGTAACTCAGACTCTGAGAGGGACTGCTGCTCTCACATTGACCTTTTTATTACTTACTTCCATTCCATTACAGCCACTGGAAATCCAAATTTATTCAATAATTTCAAGAGATGGTATCATTTTGCAAACCTTAATTTATTTCATAAATGTATGTTAGCATGTGTTCTGAAACTACCAACCTGACATGAGACAAGATGCTGCACTGAATCCGGTTATGGAATTTAAACCTTTATTGGAAAATTATACAAGGCACAAGTGCAAAAAGAAAACCCTAGCCTTTGGGAATAAAATGTTCTCCTATTTCAATTCCCAGTAATTTATTAAACGTAGAATCACATTTTACTTTCTCTGAAATACATCTTAAAATAACAAGGAGTTTTAACTTTTTTCAGATCACACAGCATGTCTCTTCGTAATCTTTCCTAGGCACTGTAAGTTTTTCAGAACTTTCACGTATTTTTCATTTCAAGCTCATACTGCACTCAACTACGAAGCAAAAATATGAGAAAAACTAAGTGAAAGGGTAATACAGATAATTTGGTTTATGACTGACAGAAAAATGAAGGATAAGGTCTTCCCTCCCACTTTATCAAAAAGGTATACAACAAAGTTACTTACTGTTCAAAATGTAAGAAACATACAGTATTTAGAAATGTTATGTTTTGTATTTTGTCTTTGCATGTATCTTGAAATCACAGTACCTGTTTCACTTCAATTTTTCTGAGACCATAGTTTGTTGAGCATATATAAAATGGAATGTAAAACTAACACAAGCTACATGATAATTTCTTACTGGAGTATTTAACTGCACAAAAAAGGAAGAACAAAGACATTGCAACTTGCAGGCTTTGCTCAGTCTTTCACATATAATGTCTTAATTCACAAAAAACTTACTGAAGGAGAAGGCCTCTAAGTTCCTCAATACTGCCCTTTACATAACAGTCTCCTATGAATTGCATATTCATTTCATCAGTCTTTTTAATGCTTTATCCTGAGAATTTGTTAAAACAACCCATCTGTCATTTTTATGGGAAAATTAAACATGAATACTGATATCAGCTTATATATTTAATGTTCTATTACATTCCCTTAAAATCCATTATGTATATAACTCACATCAGTTTTAAAAATATCCTCATGACCTGCTTAGGAATTAAGATGAAGAACTGCTGAAGCACTGAGTGCTTTCCCTAATCATAAGAAATTGAAGACAGGTTCTAATCTTTAACATTAAATACTGTATTATGCTACCAATATTAAATCAGGTGTATTTTGAGACTTTGATCATTTTCCTTCTTTCACTTCTGTACTGGTTACTATCTCAGTACAATATAAGACTTCATACAGTCTCATGTAAGCTGCTCCAGAGCTTTTCTGCATTACCTTCCTAAACTGAAGCTTTTTGAATCTCCCAATATGTTCTGAAAACTGCCCCCATAGAAATATAACAAATATAACGAAAGTTAACTCATATACCTCCACTAGTTCTGCATTTGATCCAAAATTCAGTTCTGGTGGTAGTGGTGAGTTTTAGAAACCTCCATTGACCTTTTGATGTACCTATTCTGCCTTCTCCCTCGAATCTCTCTGCCTGTTCTTTTAGATATTAGCCTCTCATTGTTTATTACACAAATTATTCATTGTTGAAAATATGAGAAGGAATGACCCTATATTTCTGCTTCACTGATTTTCCTTGGTGAAAACAACATTGCTCTTTTGTTAAAGCTGAGGTTCCTAATTTTTTAGATAAAAGAGCAACAACCCATTAATTTTCAAAACTACTTTTGGAATTGTCTTGCGGCATTATGCAACTTTATGAAAATTATTAGTTAGCCTTCATTTCACAAACACAACAAAAGATAAGGAAGAATACATGACAGCTTATGATCATATATTCAGCAAAAAATATTTTGAAGCAGTTGCTTCCAAAATTTTATTACGGGTGAGCCCTCTAACTTTCATGGAGGTACTAAAGGGCTTCCTTGAAATGAGGCAGAAAATGCATCCACCTTACATAAAACAGATAGCACTGATTCCTGTCTCTCCCCACTCATGACAGATAGCCATGTGGACACGATGAAACACTTATGCAGCCCCATCGCATCCTGATATTTTTGTGCTTCTCTGAAAACTATCAATGATGGGCCATGCCTGAGTTCTATTGGACAATGATTTCCAACTTATCCAGTTATGTGACAATGAAGTGTTTATACAGGTTCTGACCTACCCTCTGTCATGGCAGAAGGCTGTGCGGGAAGAGAACGGACACCAGGACACAGGCTGGTTGAATTACTCTGATGGCCCAGACCTGGCCAACAGGCTGTGGTGGGCCATCCTTCCGCAGTAAAGATTTTTCTTGTAAATTTGTGTGACACTGGTTGACAAGTTATTCAGTGATTGCTCCATTCTTTTAGTAAAAAGTCTTTTGCGCAAACTTATACTGATCATCTCAGTATTTGTTTTTTTTAAACTTAATGGCAGGTTCATGTGAGTTTAATTAATTTAATTAGTGTTAAGCTGCTCTTAAATCACACTGAAAGGCACTGCAGAAGCTGTTTTGGGACAGTATTCATTACAAGAGCGTTTTCCAATGGCAAGAATTAAAATTAATGTTTTCAAATGAAGCTAAAATAGATGAAAACATCAAGACATTCTGTATTAGTCCAGAACAGCTAAATAGAAAGAGGAAGTTTGCTTGTGTAACCTTCAACACAGGACTTCACTGATTTGAACCAGATTTTAAGTATCTACTTCACTTAAAGTAAAATTAAAAGAAAAATTCCAGAATCTGCATTCTGGCTGGACTAATAAACCGTGGATGAAAGAGAGGCAGTTTTCATTATTCTGTTGTTATGGATAGACAAAGAATAATAAACTCCCCGGCTACACAATTTCAGAATGTCTGAATAATTGATAGTAACATTTAACAGGGCTTTGCAAAGTGTATACCGAGAGGAGAAATGAATCCAGCAAATTTCCAGATATATTTCTGAAAAAGTGACAACAAAGAAGTCCTCAGTTCTGTAATAATATATAAGAATTATTTCCCATTCCAAAATGTCTAAAATGAAGAAGCTAAAATTTCCAATGTATATCTGCCATTTTTGCTGTTTGGCCACAAAGACTGTGACAGCTCTGAAAACCGAGCATAAAGGACTACTATTCACAGAATCACAAAACAGTTGAGGTTGGAAGGAATGTCTGGAGATTGTCCAGTCCAACCCTCTGCTCAAAGCTACAGCAGGTTGTCCAGAACGGTATCTGGTTTTCAGGTTTTCAGTATCTCTAAGGATGGAGACTCCACAGCCTCTCTGGGCAACCTGTTCCAGTGTTTGATCATCCTCTCAATGAAAAAAGTTTTGTCTTATATTTAAATGGGATTTCCTGTATTTCAGTTTGTGCCCATCACCCCTTGCCCTGTCACGGGACACCACTGAGAAGAGTCTGGCTCTGTCTCCTTTACTCCTTCCCATCCACTGATGCTGATAAGATACCCCTAAGCCTTCTCTTCCCTGGGCTGAACAGTCCTTGTTCTCTCATCCTCTCCTGGTATGACAGATGCTCTTGTCCCCTAACCACCTTAATGACCCTTGGAAATCCTTGAAAGTTCTTTCCAGGATTATTTTCTCAATCACCTTCCCAGGTGAAGCTAACTGCCCTATTGTTCTCTGGATCCTCCTTTCTGCCCTTCTTAAAGAAAGAAGTGACATTTACTTTCTTCTAGTCCTCAGGAATCTCCCCCAGTCACACAGATCTTTCAAAGATAACTGAGAGTGGTCTCACAATGGCAGCAACCAGCTCCCTCGCACTCATGGGTGCATCCCATGAGGACCTGTGGATTTGTTTATATTCAGTTTGTTTAAACACTCCCTAACCTGATCCTCTTCCACCAAGGGTAAGTATTCCTTGCTCTGTACTTTCCTACTGCTTTTGGGGACCTGTGATTGAAGGCCAGACTTACCAGTAAACAGAGGTAAAGAAGGCATTTGGTACTTCAGCCTTCTCCTTGTCCTTTATGGCCAAGTCCTCATTTCTGTTCATTAGTGGGCCTACACTTTTCCTAATCTTCATTGTTGCTGATGCAACTGTAAAAACTTTTCCTGTTGCTCTTGTGATCATTTAACAGCACCATACCTGCTGCTAAGTTACAGGCTGGAAAGTTGACTCCATCCTAGCCATACCTGGTTGTGGTGGGTTGACCTTGACTGGCTGCTAGGTGTCCACCAAGCCACTTTCTCACTCCCACCCCTCTTGTCAGTCAAGATAAAGGCAGTTTAAAGAAGAAAAAAAAAGTAAAATTAAAAAAAAAAAAAGCAAAGGCTGCATGTGGAAGCAAAGCAAAACCAAAGGAGATTTATTTTCTACTTCCTATCAGCTGGCAATGCCCAACCACTTCCTGAGAAGCAGGGCTTCAGTACACCTAATGGTTGCTTTGGAAGACAAGTGCCTTAATAACAAATGCTCCCTCTTCTTCTCCTTTCTCTTAGCTTTTATTACTGACCATGATGTCACATGGTATAGAATATTCCTTCAGTCGGTTTGAGTCAGCTGTCCCAGCTATGTGCCCTCCCAACCTCTTGCTCACCACCAGCCTTCTGGCTTTAGCCGGGGGTAGGAGGTTGGGAAGACAGCCTTGATACACAAGCATTGCTCAGTAATAGCCAAAACATTAGTTTCTTATCAACACGGTTCTAGCAACGAGTGCAAAGCATGGCACTATATCTGCAGCTTTGAGGAAAGTTAACTCCATCCCAGCCAGAGCCAGTACACCCATACTGCCCTTCACATCCCTCACCAGATTCAACTCTAGATATGCTCTGGCTTCCCTAACCCTATCCCTGCATGCTCAGTGTCTCTATATTCCATATTCCTCCCATGTCAGCTGTCCCTGCTTCCTTGTCTTCTACGCTTCTTTTTTTTCACATTGAGTTTTACCGGGAGCTCCTTGCTCATCCATGCAGGAGTCCTGCTGCCATTACTTGACTAGCTGCATTTTGAGATTAACCAATGAGGTCAAGAGGAGGTATTCCTTGAAAAGCAACCAGCTCTCAAGGACTGCTCTCCAGGACAGTGTCCCATGGGACTTTTCCAAGCAGATTCCTGAAGTCTAGGGTTCTCATCCTACTTTTTGCTTGTTTCCCTCCACTCATGATTCTGAGATCCACCATCACAGAGCCATTGCAACCAACGTTTCCCCTAACCTTCAAATCCTCAAGCAGTTCTTCCTTGTTGGCAAGTATGACGTCCCACAGAGTGTTTCCCCTTATCGGTTCCTACACCACCTGAGTCAGTGTTTTTGTCATCAGTGCACTACAGAAAGCTCCTCGATTGCTTGTGCCCTGATGAGCTGTCTTTCCAGAAGATATCCAAATTTCCAGGAGATTCTCCTTCCAGAAGATTCCAGAAGACCAGGCTCTGAGAATGTGTGAAAAAGATCTCATCTACTTCTTTCTGATCAGGTAGCCCATAGCAGGCACCCACCATAATGTTGCCCTCTGATCCTAATTCACAAACTCTCATTTGGCATGTTGTCCATCTCTGGGCAGAGCTCCATGCATTCCTACTGGTCTCTCACATAAAGGGCAGCTCCCTGCTCTCACCTTGCTGGCTTTTCATTCTGAGAGAACGTATAGCTATCCATGGCAGTGCTACAGATACGTGAGCCATCCCACCATGTCACTGTGATCCCTATGAGATCATAACTCTGCACCTGTGTGCAAACGTTTAAGTCCTCTTCTTTGTTCCCCATGCTGCACTCATTAGTGTACAGGCATTTCAGAGAGGCATTCCATCATGGTGACTTCCCAGAGAGGTGCAAGAGCCTTCCCCGTAATTCTGTCAGGTAGGCACTTCCTTTTTTATATGGACACACTTTAGAGGTGATTTTATTGATGATGTTTACAGACATACTTTGCTTACCAACCTGGTCAACTATTTCCTCACATAATTTTTGGTCATCGTCTCCCTACCCTATATTTCTATTTTAAAACTCTCCTTACCAAGTTGGTCATCCTGTTGGCCCCACTCAGTCAGGTGGATCCTTTCTCTTTCAAGCAGGCAAACATCAATCCTCAAGAAGTGTCCCATGCTCATAAAAAACAAAACCCTGTTGCTGACATCAGCTGTGCAAACAGTTGTAGGACCTGTCCTCTCCTCCTCATGTCCTTCACATTCACTGTAAGGATCAAGATGAAAACTTACCTAGACCCCCATACCTTTAACCACACCCCCACACCTATGTAGTCATGCTTCATATTTTCCAGGTTACCCCTGGCAGTATGATTGGGGCCTATATGGAAAAGCATCAAGGGGTAATAGTCTGAGGGCCAGAACAGCCTTGGCAGTCTTTCCATAATGTCCCACATCTAAGCCCCTGGCAAACAGCAAACTTCCATAGATGACAAGTCAGGTCAGAAAATGAGATCATCACAGCAAGGAGTTGCCAACTACTACTCCTTACCACTTCCTCCTCGTGCTTCTGTGTGGATCAGGTTTAGTTGGCTTGGGAGCTTCACTGGACAGAGCTCCCAGCCTCTTGTCAGCTATGAGGGCTCTGTATCTGTTCTATAAGTGCAAATCTTGAGGTGGAGCAGAAACCTTCCTCCTGGTGCCAGAAGTCACAAGTCTCCAGCCCTTGCCATCCTGTAAGTCTTCACTTCCTATCCCAACAGGCACTGACTCTGCCTGCACCTCCTTCAGGGAAGTTGGGGGCTTGGCTCTTCAAGCTATAGTGTCTCAGAAAACTTTGGCTGATCTATTTCTGATGCTGCAAAGTCTGCTGACCTCCTCTTTGGTGACTCAGACGCTCAACAAGCACACTTTTCCTGCAGGTTAGAAGACCACCTTCTGCTGCCCCAGCGTCAGTATGAGGCACCTGCAGCTCAAGATATGTAGAGCTGCATCCTCCTTCCAGACCTCTCTCTGAGTCAAAGTTCTCATCTTAGAAGGTCCATTGCTCCAACTGCAGCTGGGGACCATGCCCTGTGGCACATCACTACCATTGCTGAGATGGTGTATCCTTGACTGACCGAAGTTGCTCGTCCTCTGTAAGCTCTTCTGCACAAACCGCTGTGCCAACTGCTGCATGCATTTACTGCCTCTGGTAGCTACACTCAACACTACTGACTGAAAGATTACAATTTTCACTCATGAAAAAATATTATTTTACGCACTTCAGTGTGGTGTAATTCTTCAGTGGGCTCATCACTAAGAAGTTAAATAGTCCTTGTATAGATTTGTGTGATATTCACCAATATTAGGTAAAACTTTTATCACTGATATCTGAAATTCACTGACTATATAAATTCTATAGACATTTTTTCAATTTACCTGTGTTGTATACTCTAAAATATTTAGATTGCTTTTTGTAGGATGAAACACCAATGTTCCCTCCAATGAAACACCCAGTCAAATGTTGTCTATTATTATTTTGAGTTAATGCTTGATTTATATACTCAGCACTGGAAAAAAATAATTTTGAACACATAGTTAATCTTTGTCTACATAATAACAAGCTTCTGAGCCTTTTTTTACTTCTGGAATAAAAAAGTAGCTTAATTTAAAAACAGCTTTGAATTTATAAAGACATCAGCTTCGTTTAATTCAGATCTATACTGGGCACTTCCTGAGTTTCAGTAGTTTGAAACAGATATTCAACCATTATTTCCAACTACTTTTAGTGATAAGTATACTTGACAGGTAGAAGACTAATATTTGCTTCTTGTAAATAAAATGGAAGCTACTGTCAGCATCTATCCCATCTGCCTCTGCTTTACTACTATTTGTATCCAACAGATAAAAGAAAGAAGATAATAATAATAGTAGTATCAGCAACAACAACTGTCACCACCTCATGAAGTTCAACAAGGCCAAGTGTCAGGTTCTGCACCTGGGTCAGGGCAATTCCCAATACCAGTACAGACTGGGGGATGAATTGATTGAAAGCAGCCCTGCAGAGAACTTGGGGATACTGGTGCATGAAAAATTGGACATGACCCAGCAATGTGTGCTTGCAGCCCAGAAAGCCTATCATATTCTGGGCTGCATCAAAAAAGAATCATGGCCAGCAGGTTAAGGGAGGGGATTCTGCCCCTCTCTTCCACTGTAGACCCCATCTGTAGTACAGTATCTCAGATGGTCCAGAGGAGGGCCACAAAAATGATCAGAGGCATGGAACAGCTCTCCTATGAAAAAAAGACTGGAGAGTTGGGGTTGTTCATTCTCGAGAAGAGAAGGCTCTGGGGAGACCTTATTGTGGCCCCATAATACTTAAAGAAGGCTTATAAGAAAGATGGAGAAAGACTTTATACCTGGGCCTGTAGTGACAAGACAAGGGGCAACAGTTTTAAACTGAAAGGGTAGATTTATACTGAATATAAGGAAGAGTTTTTTTACAATGAGAGTGGTGAGACACTGGGCAGATTGTCCAGAGAAGCTGTGGATGCCCCAACCCTGGAAGACTTCAAGGTCAGGTTGGACAGGGCTTTGAGCAAACTGGTCTAGTGAAGGACGGCCCTGCCTATGGCAGGGGGATTGGACTGGATGATCTTTAAAGGTCCCTTCCAACCTGAACCATTTTATGACTCTATGATTTTACAATAAAGAGTATGCAGTTAAACGTAAATGCTTCCAAAACCGAGAGGACTTTATAGACTTCAAGAATAGATAGTTTTTGTGATTTTACTTCTTCATAATTGGGAAATCATTTTAGCTCCTATTATGTGCCCATTGATGCATAAATAAAATAATGTATGGTTGTTAACTTAAGCAGATATTTAAACTTTCTTCTTTATTCCAATTCCCAGGTCTTTATTTAAAACTTCTGAAAACAAACATCATGCCTTCATTGAGCTATCAATAAAGAATTAGAATAAAGAACTGTATGCAGTTGTGCTGGTTTTGGCTGAGAAGGTGTTAATTCTCTTCACTGTGGTGCCTGTGGTGGGCAGGGACCTTTCCAGCTTCCTGCGCTCTGCTGCATCGGTGGGAGGCTGGGAGGGGCGGGGCCATGGCGGGGGCAGCTGACCCCCACTGGCCAATGGCAGGTTCATTCCAGACCATGTGACACCGTGACCAGTACATTAAGTGGGGGCAGGTTGTGGCTCGGGAGCGGCGCGGCGTCGGGTCAGCAGGCGGTGAGCGGCTGCGTCGTGTGCGGTTTGTTTCGGTGGTTCATCCCCCTCTCCCCCTCCCCCAGGTTTCACGCCTTTCGTTGTTTTCCCTTCCATTGCATTTTTGTTGTGGGTTGTTTTTTTTTTTAAATTTTAATTATTAAACTGTTCTTATCTCAACCCACGAGCATTACCCTTCTGATTCTCTCCTCCATCCTGCTGGTGGGGGAGTGAGTGAGCGACTGTGTGGGGCTGAGTTGCCAGCTAAACCATGACAGCAATGTATGTTGAATTTTTAAAGATCCCTATACTTTTTCAAAGGTTAAAGCAAGTACTGATTGAACAGACTATGAAAACTGATTTTGACAAAAGGCATTATTATTTAAGTTTTTTGAAACTTACTTAAGCAAAAGTCCCTCAAAAAACCCTATACGAGGTGCGAGGCCATCCTATTCTAAAGGAGGTGTTCAAAAGGTAAATAAATTAATCTGCTAACAGCATAAAAATGTTAGAAAAATCAAAGAAAGTTCAAGATAATATAGTAGTCTTTTTTTTTTAAGATATTATGAGCAGTAAAACTGTAGGTCAACAACAGATGCACATGGTGACTCTACAAATACTGGAGAGGAGAGAACATGGAAATATTGCGTAATTCATTTTCCCCCATTTAAGCAGAAAAAAAAAAGATGAGGCCTGTGTCAGGTCCAGCTTCCCCTGTCAAAAAGCCCTCAGGTTGATCACCTCCCCCTGAGTGACTGAGACCATCAGGGACCATAGCCACCATCAGTGACTATGTGGCTTCAGCTTCATGCTACTGTACACCCACAGCTAATTTATGACATAAGTTTTAAAGAATAAGTGCTTTGAATTTGCAGCACTAATGAAATGATAAAACCATTAGCCATGTGTGCTATTAATGAGAATTCACATAATGCAGTTTTGTTTTACTGTTTAAAACTGGACTCATTTATCACTCTTCCAAACACTACAATCAAAATCTCTAATTTTTTGAATGTATCTTTAGACATATATGCAACATTCTCACCTGAGCTCTTGCAAGGAAGGTTTGCAGGCCCAAAGGTATATTTAACTCTAGTCAGCAAGATATAACAGAAGGTGTACATTGAAATATACTGCTATTCCACATAAAGGCTTTATATCTAATTACATACAGATAGCATTGTACTTCCCACCTCAAATTCATTAAATTTCCTTTTTCACTTCCTTGGTTTCAATATTCAAGATAATTCATTAGACCTTACTTTTAATGTAGTTAACGGGGGGAAAAAAGCTGTCTCTTCAAATTAGCTACTTTCCTACCTGATTAAGTTTCTTCCATAGGTTGAGAACAGGAGAAAGTTCAGTAGACCATATTTCTCTGTCAAATTTGCAGCCAGCAGTTACTGACCTGCTCAGGAGCCGAAGCTGTGAAATGACCTGAGTGATGAGAACACAAATGCAAATCTTGAAGAAGGATAAACAAACTTCTTACAGTCCAAAAATGTGATACAATAGCAAATACCAATTTACCTATTTTTTGCATATTTAATTCCTAATCATGATCTATTCAAAACACAAACAACACCTATATCCAAACATATAACATACTTAAGCCTCATTCATATTAAGCCGAAAACAGAAAAAAAATCCATATTTTTCTTATCACAGTCACTGTCTTTGTTCCAAGTATAATTTAAAAACTAATGAGGTGTATAATTAATTAAAAAGCCTCTTTTCCACAAAATCTACAGACAAAACTCAAGCTCTGCCTTTAACTAGGCTCCATCTGTAATTAAAGAAAAAGAAATAAAAAACCAGAATAAGTTACATAATACATATAGTACCTATCAGGCATCAAAATGCCAAAACAATTATAATCAATTAATTCTGATCTCCCACAGACCTCTTACTTAGATATCTGTGCTACCTCAAATTATTTAAATGCATATGTCTTAGTTTAAAGAAAGAAAGAAAGCAATTATAAGAATAACAGCAAAACTTTCCGAAAGAAGGGGAGCTCCCAGTTCATCAGGTCCTACTGCCTTTCATTGTTAGCAACCTGGTAACTCCACACATAAACTTCTTCAAATATATTGCAGTCTGTCCCTTAAACTGCATATAAACCCCCTGGTATTTGTAGGTATTTTAGCTAAATTTTAGTTATTTTTCACAGTGCATTTTTTCCAAGACATGTTAGAGAACAACTTACTAATTCTCTTCTTTTTTGCTTGACTTCAAAAAATTGAACTTGATAATAAAAATTTTATTAATCATTCAGAAGGACTGGGCTATGTAACTGTGAGACAGAATGAGGCAGGAAGTCAAGTTGCTTCTTCTGGGTTTTGACTTATTTTCTATTCTTGAAAGATATACAATGATGTAGGGTTTTCTTTTGTTTTTAATTTTCTTTCACTGAAGCAAAGAGTGGCTTCTTATTTATCAGCTTTGTTAGGGACTATGAAGCACTAAAAGATGATAGTGCACTGGACCATTATTTTAACTTTTGTAACACTTACTATAATTTTATTCTTATATTGTATTACAAGACATAAACCAAAAGATAAATACATATTAAGTATAAATATATAAAATCTCTCTATAACATAAACCTATATTTAGAAAAAAGTTTAAAAATAGTTTTAATTAAGCTAAAATACTACTCTTTTTCATTAAAAGCTCACTTCTTAATATGTCAATTCTGAAAAAAATCTTTTTCAGTTCACTCAGAAATGACAATATAATCTGTTTTCCTGGAGAATTATGCATACTCTGTGATTCCAGACCTCAGAAATTATGAAAATAGTTTTTTTATTTCTCTATTTAGGGAATTAAAGTGAAATTAATTCCACATCCTAAAAACCACTCTTAGTTGATAAAGGTCATAGTCTATTATAATGAAGTACTTTAGACATGATCCTGTAACTTGGTTTGCCAAGAGGAGCTACATGCATACCTAGTGACTATCTGGAGGAAGTTCTTTACTGTACTAAACCCTTACTTTTGTCTAAGTCTGAAGTAAACTGCCAGAAAGTAAGGCAAGGAGAAGTTGTAGTCAAGGCAAAGGAGTAGCTGGAGTGAGCAGAGCTTTGCTGAGGAACAGGTTAAAAGCAAGCTGAGAGCTTACAGGCAGAGACAAGAGGAGAGAAAAACATGGGTGGTGCATTAGTAGGTGTGTGCTACAGACTCCTTGATCAAGAAAGTAGATGAAGTCTTCTAACAGCTTGAAGGAGCCCAACAATCATAGGCCTTCATACCCACTGGAGACTTCAACCAACCCAGTATCTGCCATGAGGGTGATATGACAGGGTTCAAGGAATGCAGGAGATTTCTGGAATTTCTTGAAGACAATTTCTTTATAGAGGCAATCAATAAGCTAACCAGGAGAGATGCAAAGAAATAAAACATTTCTATCAAATATATTGTACTGGTGGTTCAGTATGCAGTACTGCATATAAACTTGTATATTTGTACTATAAAGCTGCAGGAAGCTTATATGATTGCTTTGTGAATATGGGGAATTGGAAATATTAAGTATTGTATTCCTTTTTTTAGGTGACTTCATAGGTATAAACACTTTAATCCATATAGCTGAAATGAATTTAAGAAGTAGTGTCTACAAGATCAAGTAATTAAAGTATTTTCTAACTCTAGTGTATAGGACTAGCTGTCTATTTTTAATTATCTAATTATAGACTTTGTCTATGTAATTTAAATCGGAAATACACTATCTATCCATTATTTCAGCCTTTGTTCTTCAGTGCAATTATATCTGTTTCTACTTTGGTTATTTTATAAAAGTAGCCCAAAAATATGGGATGTGATTATCAAAAGCTAAGCACTTTAATGAAACATATTGAATCAAAAGAAATTAAATTTTAACTTTCTGTATTCTAGAGTACTGTATCATATTGTAATCTTTATCAAACGTTCATAGAAATTCTTTAACTCTTTCCAGTTCATCCCATTTCTTCTCTCATGTATAACAGGTATGACAGTAGCAAAAGTCACTACTAGTTCCCGTGACAGCACACTGTTTTCAATTGACAGTAATTTAAAAAAAATTAATGGGTTGGGCTGAAACTTTGTGTACTGGTGGCTCTTTCAGCCTGAATACTTTTTGAAAACTTTAGCCTAGAACATTCATTCACCTTCAAGAAACAGAGGAAAATGCATTTTAGTCATGTCAAAATACTCAGGCTGACCTCATCTTTGAACTGCTTCAGCATCCAAAACTTTTGCTAAAGAACTACTAATTTGAAGGACTTTTTTGTGTGTGTGTCACTTTTTACATCCATGAAATCTGTCCAAATTTAGCAAAGAATTAGAGATTGTAAAATAATAACTCATATTACTCCTTAAGTTCGATGACAAGTTAATTTTAGAATTTGAATGGTATTTTATTCTCACAAATCACAGTGAAGTTTCTTACAGTGCTGACCAGACTATGCTACTTCAAAACAGCTGAAGCCTGAGAAAAGGTTTACTCAGTACACCCTCATCAGTCTCTTTCTGAATGTTATACAAATGAAAAGGGAAATTGATTTTTGTATAGGATCATAGAATAATTCCGGTTGGAAAGGACCTCAGGAGGTCTCTAGTCTAACCTCCTGCTAGAAGCAGAGTGATAGCTAAGATCAGACCAGGTTGCTTAGGGCTTTATCTGGCCTGGTCTTGAAAAATCCCAACTATAGAGCCTGCAAAACCTCTCTGCATGTCCTGTTTCACTGCTTTACTGTCCTAATGATGAAAAAGTGTCCCCTACTATCCAGCCTGAACCTTTTTTTGTTTCAGCTTATGTCCTATAGAAACAGAGAGTCAAATGCACAGACTGGGACAAAGAATGTGTTAAGATTGGGAATGACCTGAATAAAACCAGAAGTGGGATGTATTTCCCTACTAGAATTACCATGGGTATCACAAAAGTGTCCCAGGTTATATGGTACGTTTGCAGTTGCTCCACAAAACTGTTTTGATCTCCAGGCAAGAGAAACAAGTTTGGAGTTGCAAAGTAAACTGGATTTAAAAAGAAAGAGGAGTATCAGGACTACATTCTACATGAAAGATAAAAATGGCTCTGTAAGGCAGCAGGACAGGAATGAGAACACAGATTGGATGAGTATCTAGGAGGAGACCTTGATTCATCTGACAAAGCAAATATGATTATGCATCTGTATTTAAGGAGATAAAATAACTTTGGGGTTGAGAGAGGGCACTGTACATAGTCACTTAAATTAAAAACAGACGAGCACAAATTCATCCCACCTACCTTTAGGCGCTTACTTAAATTACAAAGATTACCACCTTAGCCTCTCTACGACATCAATAGACAGATCTTAAGTGGACTAAATTGTTATTCAGAAGTCTCTCCTATTGAGTACAATGGAAAACTAAGTTCCTTACATAGGTACCTCAGATAGATGGGTCTACATTGTGGAAATTAGAATGAGAATTTTCATTTCCTGGAAACCTAACTTAAAAAGTCAAGAAGAATTCAGCTCCTCTCACTACATTATATATATATCTTACCATCAGGTTAACTTATAATCAGCTTCAGAAACTTATTGTAGGATGAGGTTAATCATGCCTTAAACACAATGCTTCTATGACCACAGAGACTAAAAGTGACTATCACAGACACAGACATCTAGGTCCTTTGCACTCTAGTTTGGAAAGGTACGGAGCAGTTTTTTATATACTTATAATACTAAGGAAACTGAAAATCTAATCACATTTGTATAAAAAAGGGTACTCAAGAGTACTTTTAAGATACCTGAACTTTGAATGTTCACCTGTTACCTCAACATAGTCTTTTAATATACTGTTCACTAAAAGCTGTTATATGTTCTGCTATTCCAGTCCAAATACACATCTAAATAGTTTGCAAAAATGACAAGAGTACAAAATCTACCATAAAGCAGGAAAACAGTACCATCACTGAAAATATGAGAAGGATGGAAAGCAAGGTAATCAAAATATAAAAGCAATGACCAATAATGGTCCCTTTAAAGAGGGGTGAGAAGACTACTCAGACCTTGTAGAATTCAGCCTTTGTAGAAGCTGCCTGTTTTAAGTAAGATAAACTAATAAAACTGGTACTTACATAAAATTCAATAGAGTAATTTATTTGTGAATAGTGCATCTAATGACTATGAACAGCATACAGAAACTGCTACTGAATATTTCTTCCATTCTTAGTGGAAAATTCATACATTATGGGTTCTTTGCATTGTCAGCACAGGAAAATATAAGTTGTATATATTAATAAAGGTGAGGTAGTCAAACTTAAAATGTCAATATTTATGGGCGTAGTTATTAAACTAATTGAGCATCTCATCTTTTTCATGTAATGCATACTTTATGGGTTTTTGTGGATATATGCTATTATGATATTGACCAACACATTACAGTAAAAAACCCACACATTTAGAGAAATTAAGAGGGAAAATGAACAGAACGGAAAGCAATAAAGATAATGAATGAGCCAATGTGGCTTCACATGGAACTACTAGAAAGTCATGTTAGACCTGAAAATTAAAATAAAAATTCATGGAAAAATTAAAATAAGGAAACGTGAATATTTTCACTTTTCCTTTTTTGGAACTTTGTTAAAAGCAGATTTCTATGAACACAAAATCCATTTCTGCTCTTTACTCATGCACAAGATGAGGAAAAAGTCTTGCCTTCTGTAATTCACAGGTATTGCAAAAACTGCTACTTCTCAAATACATAACAAACACAGGCTTATAAAGACTTGTATTTATTCATTAAAAAATCTATCCTACAAATTATAGAATCATTTCAGTTGGAAAAGACCTCTAGTATCATCAAGTCCAAATGTCAAACCAATACTACCATGTCTCCTAAACCATGCACTGAAGTGCCACATCTACACATTTTTTTGAACACCTCCAGGGATGATGACTCCACCGCCTCCCTGGGCAGCCTGTTCCAATGCCTAACTGCTCTCACAGTGAAGAAATTTTTCCTAATATCCAGTCTAAACCTCCCCTGATGCAGCTTGAAGCCATTTCCTTTCATCCTCTCATTACTTACTTGGAAGAAGAGACCAACACCCACCTCACTACCACCTCTTTCAGGTAGCTGTAGAGAGCAAGAAGGTCTCCCCTCAGCCTCCTCTTCTCCAGGCTAAACAACCCCAGCTCCCTCAGCCACTCCTCATAAGATCTGATCTCCAGACCCTTCACCACCTTCATTGCCCTTCTCTGGACACGCTCCAGCAGCTCAATGTCCTTCTTGTAGGGAGGGGCCTAAAACTGAACACAGTACTCGAAGTGCCAGGTACAGGGGCACGATCACTTCCCTGGTCCAGCTGGCCACACTGTTCCTGATACAAGCTAGGATGCCGTTGGCCTTCTTGGCCACCTGAGCACGATGCTGGCTCATGTTCAGGCAGCTGTCAACCAACACCCCCAGATCCTCTTCCTCCAGGCAGCTCTCCAGCCACTCCTCCCCAAGCCTGTAGCGTGGCATGGGGTTGTCGTGACAAAAGTGCAGCACCTGGCACTTGGCCTTGTTAAACCTCATAGAGTTGGCCTCAGCCCATCAATCCAGCCTGTCCAGGTCCCTCTGTAGAGCCTTCCTGCCCTCAAGCAGATCAACACACCCACCCGACTCGGTGTTGTCTGCAAGCCTACTGAGGGTGCACTCGATCCCCCCATCCAGATTATTGATAATGACATTAAAGACTGGCCCCAAATATGAGCCCTGGGGAACACCGCTCGTGGCTGGCCACCAACTGGATTTAGCTCCATTCACCACAGCTCTTTGGGCTCAGCCGTCCAGCCAGTTTTTTACCCAGCCAAGAGTACACCCATCCAAGCCATGAGCCACCAGCTTCTCTAGGAGGATGCTGTGGGAGACAGCGTGAAGGCTTTGCTGAAGTCCTGGTGTACAACATCCACAGCCTTTTCTTCATACACTAGGTGGGTCACCCTGTCACAGAAAGAGATCAGGTTGGTCAGGCAGGACCTGCCTTTCATGAAGCCATGCTGGCTGGGCCTTGTAACCTGGTTGTCCTGCATTTGCCCGGTGAACACACTAAAGGTGAACTACTCCATAATCTTCCCTGGTACCAAGTTCAGGCTGACAGGCCTATAGTTCCCCAGATCCTCCTTCAGGCCCTTGTAGATGGGCATCACATCTCCAGTCATCAATGCTGGAGTTGTTATACCACAAAATAAATTTTACATACAGTATTACAATTTGAAAAAGAGGAAAGTAATAAAGCCAAAAATATATTGTGAAATTCTGTCACTGAATTAAAAAAAAAAAACCAACCTAGGATCAATCATTTCTGAACTAAATATAATTACTGTTCTAAGAATACAAAACAGAAAAAATTTACTAGTCAGATAACCGCTGTGTTTTTCAAGACTATGGAACAGATAAAAGGATTTTTATTTTTGCACAAAAACCTGAAAAACTCCGCTCAGTAAATCTATAGGCAATGTCAAAGCAGATACTCTACTGCCATCTACCAGTTTTAAAAGGATGCAAGTTTAGCACAGAAACCACTTCTGTGTTGAATTTCTCCAAATGAAACAATACATCCCTTTACAGAGCTGTTCAAAAACATACTTCTGTTTTTATAAGACTTTACAGCTCAAATTAAAACATGAAGTTATAACATAGTCACTTTGGTAAATATTAGGAAAGTAGTAACTCGGTGCAATGCAATTGTGTCTTCATTGTGTTAAAAGAGGGAACAGGTTTCAGTCTGATATGCCTTCTCCCTGTGTCCCTTACCCTCTCTGCAAGAATAGGGTCCATGGAGGTTGTTAGGACAAGGGTGCTTTAATGGCATTCATAAACATATCGTTCATAAACAAATCATTCATACTGCATGTGGATGAGTAAGAAACAGTGTAGGTCTATACTTGTTTTTTTGTTGTTCCCTCAAGGTCACCTCAAAGCTGCAAATTCACTCACACTGGACTCGTTACAGAGATAAATGCCTTCTTAATCAAAACACAGAACAAATGAGGGAAGACATTGGCACCACCTAAATCTTCTTTTATACAGAAGAGGATCATATGCCTTTGATGCCAGGAAGGTCCTCTGTAGAGCAGTGTTTCAGTGGAGGAGGAAAGAAAATCAGCAGGATGCTGCAGATGGACAGCTGAGCCCACTACTGACCCAGCCAGTGCTCCAGTTGCAGCTTCTCCTAAAGAGTAACTAAGAGCTTTACTTTATAGAGGCGCCCAGGACACATACTACCTGGAGAACACAATGATAACAGGAAGACCATAAGAGGTGGTTGACCTTAGCTAATTACACACCCTGACAAAATTTAAGAAAACTGGAAAACGGTAACCTAGAAACATAAAATATGCAGAGCACCAATACATTCTCATATACATAGCACCAATCCTATGGCAACTAATAAGGCTACTTAGAGTACTGCATTGATACCCTGCAACGGTAAAGGGCTGTGTTTTTCATTAGAGCACAGTACTGTGGCTTCCACTCCCTCATATGGCACAGAACCTTTCTTTTATTCAGCACCATGGGTATATACAAAATACTTCCCATATTTTAAAAATTCTTGTTAAGTACTCAAATTGCTCAACACAGAGTGATAATAAATACAGTTTGGCATTACTCATTAATTTCTGCTAGAGCCTATTAGTCATGTATTTGTGATGTGGGATGCATTTAATAAATGTCAGCAATTATATGCTCTGCACAGCTGACACAAGGGTTATATAAATGCTAAATTATTTTAAGAAAATAGATTTATGTTCATCCTGAAATCTATAGCAGAAACATAACAAGTTCAAGAATAATTTAAATTGCATGCTTTTTCAATAATTATACCCATATTACTCTATGTGGCATGATTAGAATTATGGGGGAGCAGTAGATACAAAATTAGGTACCAGTACTCAGAGCCCTGTTAATGAGCTAAATTTTGAAAAAGAAAATTTAGTCTGCTGATGAACACACAAGAAGCTACAGCTATCATTGTATTACATTTGCACCTTGAAAAATAACCACACACCACACCCCTGCTATTCTGTATATAGTAGAAACACCGCAGTCAGATGTATGACTGTAAAATCAGCTGAACACACTTACCCTAACTTTACTTTAGCTGACTTGGGTAATAACAGCAGTAGAGACTTGGTGTATAATCTCAAACATGATCCAGCAATCGAAGAGTTTCAGATGTCCTTGTACACCCACCCTCCCCTCCACATGCTGTCTCTGTTGCTGTTGTTAACAAGGTAAAAACGAGCACTGGAACTGTACTACAACCACATATCTGACTACAGTTTTAGGAAGACAGAGGGCAGTTTTAATCTAAGTAAACAAGATATGCAAGGAATGGTGGGAAGAGGTACAGAATCAGGCAATGACTTGCTGAAAATAAGAGCAGGTCAGCAACAAAATTGAGACAAAGAACCCAAGGATAAAATACTATTACTGAATTCAATGAAACCATTCCAATTATATTTAATGAGGCAAGATTCACTTCATGTTTCCCGACCCTGGTTCATACCTAGCTTGCCTTACTAGATTGCCCTACACCATTTTCCATTATTAGTTCACTATTCATTTTAACTCAGCCAGTATTCATCACAAAATAAAAAAATAACTATAAATAAGACAATTGTTTTTTTCTACAAAATTTCTAAGCACAGACAGAATAGCAACAGTAATTATTTTAAATGAGTACTATATTTAGCAGGTATCCTAACTTATAGTCAGTTATTCCTTTTGACTTCTAATGGATTTCATTAAGGAAATTGTTTCTCTTTGAGCAATCACATCTATAAAAAGAACATATTCAGTGTGAGGTTTCTGTGCTAGTATAATTTATGTGGAGTATACAGTTAGACAATGTGCTTTTTGCCTGATTTTGTAAACTTGGCTATGTTCAGATATCATTATTTACTCAAGTCATCTGGACGTAACGTGTGAATATTATTTCTGTATGTTAAGTTTCTGCTAGAATGATATCTTAAGTTTTCAAATGATTCAGCCACCATTCATGACAAGTATGAAATTTCATTGTATGAATACATGAAACTATGAAATACAAACACGTCATTTCTACACACTTTTAAATACCCTCTATAACAATGTGCATTCTAGTCCTGTACACATCCAGACTGGTATTTATAGCAGTGATCTGCAAGATGAGATTTTCACTGATTATGAAAGATAAAACTCACAAACTTTAGAATATGTCAAAGAAACGCATCAACAAAATTTTTCACTGGAATTGTATCTTAAAAGCTTGAATAAATTTCATAAGAGACCTGCTAGCTTACAAAATTTTAACTTGAATTTGACTTTAACTTTCAGACACAGAAGCCCATTTAATACCATTATTTGTAATTGTATATATTTATATTTTAAAATGTATGTGAAAAAGCTGTATTATTAATGATGACATTACTGAAGGAAATTTCTAAAGTGCTGGTTAACAGTCAACATTGCAAATGCAGGCAGGGATTATTATTTATATTTAATATGTTGACGATAGGCATGAGGTAAACTGCAGAGTTAAGATACTGGTTTTCAGGAAAGCAGACATTGGTTTATTCAGGGAACTGTTAACAGATTCCCCTGAGAAGTGGGCTTAAGGGAGAGGGAAAATTATAGACAGTGTAGAGGTCAGCACATTACTTTCAGCTGATTAAAAAGGGCAAAAAAAGGAATATTTTTCAGTGAGCTTCAGAACAAATAACCTCACTGAGCAGAAAGACCAGGATTTTCAGCAGAATGAAGGTTTGGGTAAGCAGGAAGTGTCTCAGTGGATTAGAAGACAAGAAGAAGGAACATATAAGAAGCAAATCAAGGACAGAGGAAGAAAGAAGATAAAAGCACTGCTTGGGCACTTCAGGATGAAATTAGAAAAGATAAAGCCCAGCTGGAGATAATACTAGCAAGAAGTATTAAGGGTGAGATGGGTTGCAACACATATGCAGAAGTTCAAAGAAAACATGGGACATGAATGCAAGAGAACATAAGTGAGGGAAGGTACATGATGCCATTATTTAATGGCCTCTGTATATGGTTTAGGGAGGAATGGAGCAGCTAATAATGGGAGAGCAGCAGTCTGCTTAGAGAACATGAACGTACTTACGCAAGAACAGGAAGTTAAATCCAGCTGGCAGCTTGTCACAAGTGGTGTTCCCCAGGGCTCAGTGTTGGGGCCAGTTCTGTTTAATATCTTTATCAATGATCTGGGTGAGGGGATCGAGTGTACCCTCAGTAAGCTTGCAGACAACACCCAGTCGGGTGGGAGTGTTGATCTGCTTGAGGGCAGGAAGGCTCTGCAGAGGGACCTGGACAGGTTGGATTGATGGGCCAAGGCCAACTCTATGAGGTTTAACAAGGCCAAGTGCCGGGTCCTGCACTTTTGTCACAACAACCCCATGCCACGCTACAGGCTTGGGGGGGAGTGGCTGGAGAGCTGCCTGGAGGAAGAGGATCTGGGGGTGTTGGTTGACAGCTGCCTGAACATGAGCCAGCATCGTGCTCAGGTGGCCAAGAAGGCCAACGGCATCCTGGCTTGTATCAGGAATAGTGTGGCCAGCAGGAGTAGGACAGTGAGCATGCACCTGTACTCGGCATTGGTGAGGCCACACCTCGAATACCGTGTTCAGTTTTGGGCCCCTCCCTACAAGAAGGACATTGAGCTGCTGGAGCGTGTCCAGAGAAGGGCAATGAAGGTGGTGAAGGGTCTGGAGATCAGATCTTATGAGGAGTGGCTGAGGGAGCTGGGGTTGTTTAGCCTGGAGAAGAGGAGGCTGAGGGGAGACCTTCTTGCTCTCTACAGCTACCTGAAAGAGGTGGTAGTGAGGTGGGTGTTGGTCTCTTCTCCCAGGTACTAGCAATAGGATGAGAAGATATGACCTCAAGTGGACCCAAGACAGGTTTAGACTGGATATTAGGAAAAAATCTTCACTGAAAGAGTTGTCAAGCACTGAAATAGCCCTCCCAGGGAAGTGGTGGAGTCACCATCACTGGAGGTTTTTAAAAGACATGTAGATGTGGTGCTTAGGCATATCATTCAGTGGGACATAGCAGTCTTAGGTTTACAGTTGGACTCAATGTTCTTAAGGGTCTTTTCCAACCTAAATGATTCTATGATTCTACTCAGATCAATGGAATCCAGATGACATTCACCCATGGCTGCTGGCCCATGTGATGGCAAGCCTGCTCTGTACTGCATATGAAAAATCATGGAAATCAGAGAAAATCCTTACTGTTGTTAAGGCTAATATTATGCCTCCCTTAAGAAATAGATGGAGGATTCATGGAATGACAGACTATTCCACCTAATCTCTGTCTCTGGAGAGATCAAGGAACACATCAACATAGAATCCACTTCCAAACACCAGAGGTAAAATGAAGGCAAATGGAAACAGTCAACACGGCTGCACCAAGAGGAAACAATGCTTGACCAACCTGATGGTCTTCTGTGATGAAATGACTATGTAATGAGGGAAAAGGGGGGGATACTCCTAATAACGCTTTTGACATAATCTTTTCTCGCATTCCTCTTTTGGAAGCTGAGGAAGTATGGACTTGAAGCATGATCTCAAAGAGTGGGGTGGATGGAAAACTGGCTGTATTGCTGGAGTCAAATGATAGTGATCAAGGTCTGGACATCTGGCTGGCAGCTAGTGAGAAGGAAACCAGGGTTTGATACTGGGGCCCACATCATTCAATTTCTCCATGAACAACTTGAATGATGGCACACGGTTCACACAGATAAAGCCATAGACAGAGCTGGGAACAGTTCCACTTAGAGAAGGAGGCTGAACTACATAAATTCTAGCGGTCCCTTCTAACCAGCATCTCTATAATTACATGATGTAAGAAAACTTTCTAACTAGGATCCCAGTCTATTCGTGTCACCTTATTTGGTGTGCATGGCTTGCTTTCCATTTCTCATGCATTAATTTTAAATTAAGATGGCATTTACATTTTTAACTTAATATTTTTTAAAAAGTTCGTCTTCATCTCAAACTGCACTCTTGAAAAGTTCCTGTCACTGAGCAAGTAACAAGTCAGTCTCACAAGCACAATCTCTTCCATTAATGTGAATGATGGCCTTTCCTAAGAATGCATGATTAGTTGTGGGAACCATTCACTTGCTCTATCAGCTGAATAAAATAAAAGTGATAACAAACAAATGAAATTTGAAATGCGTTGGTCTTTCACAGCCCTGGAAAACAAAACAGTCAAAAAATCTGTTTACTAATTATAACCCCCCTTTTTCATTTTTTAGCATTTCTAAGAAAATTATCAACATCTTTGACACAAGCACTATAACCTGCATGCTTTAAGATGCTTGAATTTTCATTTCTTCTTCCTGAATTGTTAATTTTTAAATTGAATATTTATATATGAAATGAAAGTGTGGTAACTATATTTGGACTGTTAAAACACTCAATGCAGAAATAGGAGAAATAACTATGTTTCAATTCCTGTCCCAATGAACATCTAATTTTTCAAATAGTCCAGCTTCCAGTAGAAGACACACCCTTCCATTTTTGCATAACCAACAACTGGGTAGTTATGACTGTTTTCTTTCGTCTCTTAAATGGTCATTAAAATGTTCATTATACAAATTCTAGAAACACTGTTGACATTTTTATAGAGCTTGATCCAAAGTTCAAGGGAAAGAAATAGGTACTTCCAAAAGATGATTCACCCCTTTATTTTAGATGCCTATCTAAGAATGACACAAATTATTCCCTGTAGCTGCTCATCTTTCTTTAGTGACAAAAAAAATGGATAACTAGTTAAGATGAGATGGCTAATATTCACATGATTCAAATTAGACAAGATGAATTACACTGGGGCTTTTTTTTTTTTTAACTTAAATTGGCTTTGAATCAGGGTTATCATATTTTTCTATCACAATACCTAGACATTTAAAAGAGAAGCAAACTCATATGAAATTATTCTAATATTGATCAGGGGAATTTGAAGTGGCTTGAATCAATAAATACATCACAAGTCTTTTCTAGTAGGATTTTAACAAAATATCCTCTAAGAGTTGAACTACAAATCTGACAGAACCTTTCTGTGCATTTCAAAGAGACACTTCTATTCCATGAAATCTATTTTTAAAATACCATTGACTTGAGGGAAATGTATTAAAGAAAAACATTTAAATAAAATATCTAGTATTAATACAGGAGGTATTTTAAGAAACACTAAAACACTAACTGAAGATAATATCAGTGAAGGAAACAGGATTTTACAGGTCTACATAATTCACTCTTTGGCAGGCAGGAATGTGCTATTCTTTGGAGATGGACCATAACAGGCAGGAAGCCTAAATAACCATCAGATTAGGTATCTAACTCTGAGAAAAATAAAGCTTTGTTAGACTAATATTGTCCTTAGTATAGAAGATTTTTTTTTCTGTTATGTTAGTTTATAACTAACTTATTATAACTCTTATTATAACTATAATAAGAGGGGAAGTTTGTGACTTCCATCAAGAAGGACAAGGCTCCTTTTCCACCTGCAGATGTGCAATTGCAGAATGAGAAGAAGCAGGTGAGGAGGAAAAAGTTCGGTTGGGGAGGCATGTGGGCTACCTGAGCCTGACCGACGGATCAGAACCAGTGCCATTCAGAGGAAGTGGCAGGTGACCCTGGACATGGGGGCCCAGGCGTTGTTCTCCTTGATTCTGCTAGTGAAGGGAATAGGACAGGAATGGATGCTTGTGACCATGCAACCAGGTCACAATACTTGGTTGCAGAGCTGGGATATTGCAGACATGACTTTGGCTTTTACAACTGTGACGCTGTTTGAGAGAGGCTGACAGCTAGGGACAGACAGAATCCATATGACAAAGCGTAACAAGAGTATCTGTGAATAGGCTTGCTACTAGCAAGGAGAACTTTAAACAAGGTTTGTCAGGCAGTGATGACCAAAGCCCAAAGAGAAATGGAGGGGCAGAAGGTTGGAAGAATGCACCTGGAGTATAACATTATGAGAAAGGCCTTCCTTTAAATATGTCAAACAGCAAGTCAGTTCTCTTGTTAACAATACAAAGAAACACATTAAAGTTACATGAATTGTTCGACAATTTATGGTGCCTTCATGAATACCAGATGGATTCCATTAAGACATTTTGAGATTACTTAGATGGGACAGAAAAGCAGAGTCAATTATTATCAAAAGAGCTGAGATAAATATCTAGGATTAAAAGAAAAAGGAGTATCTCAAGGAACCATCCTTCTACAATTACTTTCAGATAATAAAATAATAGAGTTGCTAACTGGGAGAAGTGAGAGTGATTCCTATCACTTACTCTGAGATAAAACAGGTGAAGACAAGCATGCAGCTGCGTTTGAGAGAAATCTATCTGGGAAAATTAAATTACCTTATATCCTCCATCCTGCCACAGAAAATACTAGTCAGATTTGGATTATACTTGGGACTATAAAATTTGTCTGAAAAAGGTTCTTAAAGCAAGTAATTTTCTTGCAAAATCTGAACCATCAGAACTGCAGAGTACCGCTGGCCTGGTTGAAAGAAAACAAAATTACAAAGGACAAAACATAGGAGGAGATATACTCCCATGAACTTCAGCTGAAGTGAGTTGGAACCCACTTACTTGAATTACAAGTATTCACAGCTCAGCATTTTTAATTGGTATGTAAAAACTACAGTTAAATAATTTTATAGTATTTCATTAAAAAATTGGGAAGAATCTATAATCTGTGGACTCTTCAACAATCTGAAGCTCAAAGGATTATTTTACGTTTGTGGTACCCTTAAGCAGGTTGAAGATGTGGTGGGCTGACCCTGACTAGATGCCAGGTGCCCACTAAGCCTCTCTATCACTTTCCTTCTCAGCAGGACACGGGGGCAGAAAATATAACAAAAGGCTCGTGGATCAAGATAAGGACAGGGAGATCACTCAGCAATTACTGTAATGGACAAAACAGACTTGACTTAGGGAAATTAATTTAAATTACTACCAATCAAATCAGAGTACAATAATGAGAAATAAAAACAAATCTTAAAAAACTTTCCCCCCATCCTTCCCTTCTTCCTGTACTCAACTTCATTTCCAACTTCTCTATCTCCTCCCTGCAAGTGGCACAGGGGCATGGGGAATGGGGGTTGCGGTCAGTTCATTATGTGATGTCTCTGCTGCTCCTTCCTCCTCCCTCTCTTTTCCTGTTCCAGCATGGGGTCCCACTCACGCGAGACACTCATCCATGAACTTTAAAAAGTAAGTTTCAATTATGCATGCACAAACATACCCAAGAGGTCCTAAAAAGTGAACTGCAAGTCCACAGGCTTGCCTTCCACTTGCCATTCCTGGGATGGTGGACACAGAAGAATCAAAATGCTGTACTAGTGTACAGAGAGACTGTATGACTATCCTTTATACCTGCATGATATGTGTGAGAAAGTCTACTCTCTTGTCCATGAAAATATCGAAAGCAAGCTATTCTTCAACCTTACTGAGACTTACCTGTGTCATACAATAGTCTCTGTGAACCATTATGAATCTGAAAAGAATGCTGAATTCCTGATGCAAGATATTATAAAAATTATCATACACAGTATCCTATATATAAACTAGCATTAAGCAAACTAAATGCTAGCTATATTATCATTGGCAGTTATATTTGAAGAGTCTTGGGTAACGTGCCAGTTGCTGAATGACTTTTTTCACAAAATGCTTTACTATATTATTGGAGAATATTAAGATTAACCAGTTGACTGATCATACATAGCTCCTAGTTACAGGCTGTAGTCATTTACAGGCATAGCCATTTGATGGGATTTGATGGGTTCACACAACACTAACAGAAGGCTTTAAATGCTATGCTCTCTAAGGAGTGCCTGAAATGACTAAGTCTGCTGTGCAAAGAAAGGAGGGAGACAAAACAATGACCCTGCATTTTCATCTTCCTACGGCGGTTACCGGCAATGATTCATATTAGTTGCAGGTATGCTAAATCCTGCACAGAACAAGATAGCTCTTATGGCTTTTCCAAGGTATAAAAATACATATGCAGGCCTGTCTGTTTCGGTCTGTAAAAATTTTGTTTCTCACGTATGATAAATGTTATTTTATCTAAGACACATTATGTATGGTTCTATTAAAAATTATAATAAAGGTTTAAATTGGTTCATAGGAATTCATAAAAGAACAGAAATACAGTCCCAAGAATAAGAGACAAGTGCACCACAGCCAAAATCCCACTTTGCAAAAAGGTGGCTGGAGAGACATCTAAATTACAGACCCTTCTCATCCACAGAAAACCTAAAGTGAACCTCCACAGATTCTGACTGCTCTAGTCACTGGTTATAGGTTAGACTGGGAGATTAAACCACCTGAATACAGGCCAATATGCAGGCAAAAATACAGTGTTTATCAGATCAGAAGAAAGTAGTATGACTGTAACCGAGTGGTGAGGACTCTTGCTGAGCATGAGGAAACTTGAGTTGCAGATGTACAGAAATTCTCTACCTGGTGTAAAACAGACAGAATGTGCTATGCTGACTCCTACGGCTGCACTGTCAGCTGAGTTCTTTTCTGTTTTAACTGCACTGTTCTGCAGAGAGAACATAGCATGAGATGTGAGATTATTCATGACCATATTCAACCTAAGGGATGTTGTGCCAGGGGCTTGTAACAGTAGGTCAGGCAGAACCGAAATGCTATGGTGACCTCTAGAAATCCAGCCTCTAAAAAGTTACCTACCTCTACTTACATTAAGTAACTAAGGACAAAACCCAGAAAAAAAATTTAAGTCATTGCTGAAAAGATCACATCTTAAATATTTTCTTAAAGTCAAAATGTTTCTTACCAGTATGCATGCAGTATTAATACTCTCTGAATTACACTACAGAAATAGTAAGATGTAATTTCTAACAATTCAATTAGTAATTACAAATATTACAATACTATAGCTAGCAATATTCAGCTCTTAAATTAGAATTTAAGTTCTCTGCTGGAAAAAAGAAGAGCTGTGAAAATAATCAATATTTGCAAGGTTACTGAAAAAAGTCCATTTCTTTTCAGTGCTGTTTTAGGTTTACCCAAACATTAGCAATGCAGTAGGTTACAGAAGCGATCTCTGCATAACAGCGAAATGCTGCACTGTGCTGCAGCAAATTTGTGCTACAGCAAAGTGTGTTGCTGCAGCAGTACAATCATTCCTATACACATAAAATAAACCATATTCACAGAAATTCTATATAAAATCTACATTTCTGTTATCTAACTATTCCATCTTGTGCAGTGAAACAGTGTCATAAAATGATATCCGATTTCTTGTAATAGAATTGCATTAGCTTAGCTTCACAGTTCAGTGTTACCTGTTTTAATACTTATTTTAAAAGATTTTGAACTGATAAAAGACTGCTAATTACAATTTACTTAAAATCAATTTATATCTGAATGATTACTTTAAATCTCTGAGCCAAAACATATGACTAAAGTTGAAACTGCTGTCAGTTGGGTTAAACAAGTAACTACGAAGTATTTATGCTTCAAAAAAAAGCTACGTCCCCTAATCCTGAGTTCAGAGGTGCAGATGACACAATTCTGTGCATCTCTGAATAAGGAAGAAGAGGTTAGTAAAAATACGGACTGAGAAATTATAATGGCTAGTAGATGAGAAACTATATAGGATAGTAGACATATAAGAGAATACACCATATACTTAGCACAGAATCAGTGAAGTAGTGGACACAGTATTAAATTTCACCCTTCTGGTGCTAGTGACATGGCACATGAGCTGGTAGCAACTCATTTCTCACTTATTCATTCAGCTTCTCTCTGTTTCAGCTTGGTAATGCATTTGTGAGAAACACTCCTTTTAGAAGGCAATCATTCAATTTTAGATTGTGAACCAAAGGTTCACCTATGGATCTAAGACAGCTGCCAAACTGTCAGAAATGGAATGGGAGTAGGATTCATAGTTAGCCAGAAACAAAATTTAAGAGAAGTCTCCCATTTCTGTTACTTAAATTGCCTGAGACTCAAGGAAGTACCCCAAACTATTGGAAGGAGAGGAAATCTCTCATATGACAAAGCAGCATCTCACAGAATTTTAACAACAGCAGTCTCATACTTTCAAGATTATCATCCATAGTTTATAGGTTATAATCAATGCTATGACAGACCAGTTCAGTAGAGTGCGAGTCTGCATGTAAATGCATTCATTACCTATTCCCCTTCATGCAGGAACTCTGAATCTATTCTGATTTTGTGGAGGTTAACTAAGGACTTATTTTCAAATGCTAGCATTTTTAACTAGAGCTCTTAAAAAGGTATGTAAGCATAGCTGAAATAAATAAAATAATCAGCAGTCTACAGTGTATCTGACAGAAGCAAAAGCATTTAAAGTTGATGTTTATGTGAAAGATTCTAAGACAAAAGCAAACAGGACTACATTGAGTCTTGGTGCATTTTTCGGCTTTGTAATAGAGGAGTTCCTGAGCTCAGCATGTTACCCTATGCACCCTCATCCTACTGATTTACCTTTATATAGCTTTATAGTTTCATGTGCTAAAAATAAAATAAATAAATTGACAATACAGCTGTGGATTTAAGTGAACAGATATATTTAAACAACTGCAATATTCAAAGGCAATTTTTTTTTTTTTAACAGAACAAAGGTCTTATACCAGTAAGAAATTTCTGCTTGGAGCCCTTTTTAGGTGACAGTGAGCAAACGATTAGATACTTTTTAAAAAAATATAAATCCAAGTCTTGACATTTTAGGGAAGCCCAATTATCAGGAACTTCCAATTGATTTTGCCAAGAAAGGTTGGACCAGATGATCCTTGAGGTCCCTTCCAAGCTGGTATTCTTCGATTCAATGATTTTTTTTCCCCCCCTATAACTTGTCGTTATGTAAGACAACATGCTAGGGCTGTGCAAAAAATTAAAGCGAGCATTGCTATACAGACCAGTTCACCTCATAGCTCTGATATAAGAGTCTCATGTCAATCAACTTTCATGTTATCTGATGCAATTAATTCACCAGTCAAATAAACTATGCTAAGCACTAAAGATTTGTACTGTTTAACTGCACTTATACAGTAACGTGTGCTCTCATTCAGACTTAACTAAATAACAATTAAAATACAGAAACAAGAATTTAAGCTTTGCCTCAAAGTCCTAAACTAGCTCCATATTTGAGCTAAAAGGTAGTAGAATGCCCAGCAAACCTGAATAAAAAAAAGGTGGACTCTCACCTGCCTGTGAGCATTACCAGATTTCAGATCAAGCTGACTCTAGACCTTAGTGGCTCAATTCAGTTGTTACACATACTATCATTTGATAATCTGTGTGTTAACCAAGGCAGATATCACACAGATATCACACAGGCAGATATCACACAGGACCTCCAGATCCATGCTCTACTAGATCAGGGTACACAAGCAGTGGGAATAAGTTGCTTAACACTGGCTTCTAGCACCGTTTTGCCCCTGACTTCCAGTTGCTGGCCCAACAAGAAAATCTATTACTTGGGTCCTGTGTCATACTTGGCAGCTCCTAGCAGAGTTCTTGCATAGACTAGGGCATCTCCAGATAATACAAGATACCAATTTTTAGGCAACTGAATTGACACCTAAGCAATAAATTATTGGCAATGAAAAGCTTTGTCCAACAAACCAATGTATTGATGATGAAGACACCCAGAGTTCAAATCACTCCATCTTTTCACTTCTTAGTCTGACAAAATATAAGTTTTGAGGAGAACAAGAGAGACAGTATTTTCTAGCTTCACAAAGGGTGAGAAAAATAGCTGCCTCAGCTGTGCCATTAATAGTACCCAGCATAATGGGTGACCCAGGTCACTCAGCCAAGTTGAGGCTTCTACATACAACTCTAAAACAAACAGGTGAAAATCTTTGATCATTGCCTATTAGCCCGTCACTAAGATAACTGCATTCTCACATATTAAACATATATTCAACTCTGGACTATACCGCAATTAAATGATAGCTGAGAACTCTGGACTATGATGTAGCCATCTGCCATATCTTACAGTTAAAGCAATAGTGGAAATATTTAAAATCAGTAAATTTTTAAACTAAGACCTACAGAAACCCTGGAACTTGCTTTTCATTATACTGAGAATTTCATTACGACATGCCTAAGTAGTTGTACGCTATTCTCCAGTGAGAATAACTTTTTTTTTCAAAATTTCACATTTCTGATAGTAAAGATAGAATCCTGACTACTGAGAGAATTCTTCAGAATTTGTCTTTCAGAAGAAGCATAAAACAGTACCCATATTCTCTCTGTCAGACTATTGTATTAGAATTTGGTGACCAAAACCAAAACCTTAACCTCTAGTCAACAGCAGCTTTAAGAACTGCCCCATTGGCAGGATTTAGATTAACAGTATGAATAGAACTGGTGAAAACAGTTACATACGTGGCTACTCTTCAACATTAACTGAATTATATTATTGTCAACTTTCTCAATAATTCTTTATTTCAGTCCTAAACAAGTATTTTTGTAACTAAAGATAATTGTTTTTATATTAAAATATTTTACAGATCAAAGGCAACATATGCCAAAAATTCCATTTACTCTGACTTCATTATGGAAATTCATATTTATGAACAGGTGGTTGGGTTCTCTAGCTTATACTGGATGCAGAAAAGATTCAGAAGTCAATGAAGAAATGTAACTTTACCTGGGAACTGACCATACGTTGTGATGAACGAGCAATATTAGCAGGCAGGCCAAAGAAGTCAGGTTTATCATCTTCTGGAAGGCTTTCAATAATATTACAATAATCCTGCATTAGAAGAAAAGAATAAACATAACTGAAGGAACTTCCTGTTCAACTCATGAAATTAACAGTGTATGCTGAAAAAAATTTAATTAAGTGCACTGCATAACACAAAGATTAAAATAAGTATATAACACATGACATATCTTGGTAATCTTATTTATGGAGTTGTTAATTTTATTTATAAAATTTATCTTCTTTTATATAGTGTTTCCACTATATAATTGCAAAAAGCAATTCTGATTACAGTGATGCTATCAACTGAAAAGAAAAATAGCTAAGACTGTCTCTGAAAAGTCATTATAATACTTCTGTTGAAAACTTAAAAGTAAGATTAATGACAATATAAAAAAGAAAAAATGTTTTGGCATTTGGAATTTGAATAATGGAATAGAATACATATTTATAAAATTTATAAGAGAAGCACTTCTATTTAAAACTATGAAGATGATAGCATTCAAAGAAAGTGAAAACGTTTAAGTAAAAATAGGTTTGCATGATCATCAGAGATGCAGAATAGCACCCATGAATAATGGGTATAGCGTAGTAGTTACTAGTGATGCTGCTCTTGTACAAAACAGCCTTGCAGACTAAGGTAGACTAACGGTGCTGGATGTCTCTTTTATTGCGGCTTTAAAGGCAAAATATTTACTATTTGCAAGTCTGGCTGCACTCTATTGCGTTATATCATGTGCATTTTGTCCTTTGCTTGCAGGAGCATGTCCTAGATGAGCATGATTTACTTTGACATGGAATGTCACTTCAGAGATAACAGCAGCAGACCTACACCAAACACTGAGAGAACATTATTTAGTACAAGATATTATTCCAATTACTCATACTTAGCTTTATTATTAGTGTTCCACTAATCAAAACTGCTAGCAGAAAAATATTTAAGACATGAAAGTATAAACTCTCAGATAAATAATCATATAAGAAATTGAGAGATATTACATGCAGTGCAGGCAAGAAGAAAGGTTCATATATTTCATCATATTATCTACAAGAATACAGACCAGTCTGGGCTGTTTATTCCTCCCCTCTTTATGATATTAACTCAGCACATCTATAGAAAACAACCATCATATTTAAAGCAAAAAGATAAACAAACCCCAAACCTAAACAGTCAGAACTAAGGTACAGAATGCCAAATGACAGCAATTTATCTTAACTGGCATAATTCCATTTACATCAGCTTATATTAAAGGCCTTGTATGGAGTCCGACATTAACATGCAAGTGAATCTTAATAATAGTAACAACAATAGAATGTGAAAGGATAGGGAGAGGTCAGTTGTTTAGACTCTGTTGAATTCCCTCTTGTTTACACTAAGGGAATAGTAAGGGAGAATCAGAAACCATCTTTATCTCCAAATAAAATGTCATATACCCTCCACAGTATGCTAGCAGATTATGTGAGAATGTTGAGATATTTTGTAAATAAGGAGATAAATTTAGATTTTCCTATTTCATCCAGAAGTTATAAGAATGTTTAGCAGTCTGAACAAGAGTGCTATTATGTTAATATACTGTTACATAAAAATTTAATGATATCCTTCTTTGTCATAAACTGACCCAATTTCTTTTACTCAGTTCTTCACAGCTGTGGTGCTCTACACCACAGTCCAAACAGATATCATAAAAAAGGAGACTGACCAAACAGACTAGCAGAAGAGTACTGGTAACTTAAGAATTAGTGCTACACACAAAAGAAGTCTTAAATAAGTGGAGGTATCATTTGGATTGTAATTCTGGGTTTTTGTGGAATTATTTCCAAGAGTAATTATGGAAAAGAACTTATTTTAGTTTCTATATTAGGTGATAGAAGGTGTATACCTACCAAAATACTGCAGGAATTTGGTAATGAGATCAAATATGGGAAACTAGTCATCTTCTTGCCTCTAGCATTTAAACTGCCAATGAGTCGTGAATTGAAAAGCTGCTCCAAGTAGGACCGAAGAACTCTCATATCGAAGTAATTATCTACACGGCCTCCATAAATTGCATTTTCAAACAAGCCATGCACAAATTCCCACTGAAAATCTTTGGAACCTATAAATTAATTAATATTAGTTTTGTATCAATGGATATCATTGCATTATAAGCATTTCTTCCTGTCATCGCAATTCTTAAGTGAAATAAAAAAATGAAAACACATCAAACAATGACTTTCTAATTTCTTTTCTTCTGTATTGCCAAATATTAAAAGTTGCAGAAACTTCAGTGAGTTTGTAAATATTTGTGATTGATAAAACAAACATTTACTGTGTTTCAGAATGAGTTATTAGAAATATTACTTAAGTCTTGGAATGTTTTTTATTGCAGATAAACCAACTGGTTATATGCATTTCAGAAATTATGCTATTAAATTTTAATTATGTGCTCCTTTGTCATAAATAATTTCCCTTGTTCAAAATTGTATACACTATTTTGTATCACAGTACCATCTGATATAAAATAAACTCATTAATTGAACAAAAACCCAGATCATGCTTGAAAGAAAATTACTGGAAATGTCACCTTTCAAACACAAAGGGGTCCAGGATAGGTACTCCATAAATCATTATAAATCACACAACATAGCACATAAAACTAAGCATGTTACTATTAGTTTCCTTGTCAGACTGACGTTGCAATTAGATTATTCTGGCTTAGCTATATCCCACAAGTTCAAAATAACTTATTTCCCCTCCCTTCTATCACAGTTGTCCAAAATAACTACACGGGACAATGATCTACTTAAACATTATAGCTCTCACGTGCAGGTCAAAGCTTGATCAGAAAGGTACTTCTCAAAGCCCCTTGAAAAAAGGAACAGTAATTACTTTAAGGAGTGTTTTATTGGTGCTAACTGTTGTTTCCAAATACTTCAAACATTCCTTAGTAAGAAAAGTTGTCTTTGAGGCAACAGTTAATGATTAAATTAATTATTATCATTGATAGTTGATGATTCAACCTCTTCGCATCACTGTATGTTTCAAGTCTGTATAACTAAGGTCCAATTCCAGAAATACTAATCATCCATAAATCTCATTTAAGTCAATGATCATAAATCATCTCTCAATATCAGTTCCTAACTTTACTTTGAAACTATCTAAAATGCAAGGAGTTTAAAATATTACCTTTTTCATATTAACTAATGTTAAGAAATTACTATGCTACTTAACAGAACAATGTAGTGGGCTCTATCTAACAGTGAGTTTCAATGTGAAGAATTCATTTATATTCATTTCATATTCAAATCATTTTTTCAATATATGTGGGAGCTCACACTGGGAAGGAATGGAGACAGAAGACTTCATCTTCCAGGCATTCATGTATTTCCTTTTCATTCCTCTGAACTCAAGAAGCTAAGCAGAATAGTTCTTGGCAGCAAGAAATTATTTGTTTACCCAACCTCCAAAAAACGGGATTCTGATTCACCCTGTGTTTCTAGCTTTGCTTACTGGTGATGAGCCTTGCAGCATCTCCACTCTTATCTGAGTGTTGTAGGAAGATAAAGCTCTTCATGCAACATCTCTACTAATGGTAAAATGGGGCAGGTCCTGCTTGAACCTAAGGTCAGGTGGCACAAGGTGGTTTGCCTCCATACATCTAAACTTTTTTTGCCCTAAAATAAGGTAACCTCTTACCTGCTGCCCATTGGAAAGGCTCTGCTTTCTGACAAACCATGCCTTGTCACTGCCTACGAGAATGCCAGTCTGCCTAAGCCGAATATGGGAAAAGAATAAACCTGATCATGGAATATTTTCAAGCCTGTGTTCAGCCCTTATCAGTTTACTAATACAAACATAGCCTCAGAATCTGGATCTATATCCAGAAAAGCCTGATAAAGCCTAAGCACAGCTGATGCAGGGTCAGACTACTTCCTGTACTGATGTAGTTACCTAACTACCTGGTCATGTGTTCATATTTATGAAAATGCTCCAATGAAGATTCAAATGCAAAATTTAAATACCTTCAAAGAAGCTTTTAAACAGAATGGCACCACTCCAAACAAAACAATCATGCACAGTAACCAATTTATAAAATCACCATGAAAGTTTTTAATATTCTAAAAATTTTAAATGAGAGACATCCAGAAGGATTATGTTACAGAGGAGAGAAGTCTCTTTTTAAGAAGTGACTTACCCTCGAAGAGTCTATCAATAATGTCAAAACCAGCACGGAGATCGGATAAAGAAAATTCATAAAACTTGGTCCAACCCTATGATTAAAAGAAATCCAAAGAATTAAATATAGTCACAGAATGATGATGGTGAAGTAAAATACAAATATTAGGCGGTTACTGAATACTGTATACTACTTAATACTGAGTGAATACAGATACAGCCTATGTCCTCTAAAGTGCACCTTTGGAAACATTCAGTAGAGGTAGTATAAAAAAACCCCAGCTCTACCAGTGCATTTAGTTTCACATACTTACACAAACTAGAATTCACTGAGTAAGGGGAATGTAAACTTAAGATTCTTTTATTTTCTAACAGTATTTACTTCAGCTAAAGCTTGCTGACATCTGTGACTAGATCACACATTGAATTATGATTTTATTTCTGAGGGATTTTTTGCTATTCAGTTTCCTTTGGATTTTAATAAATAGGTCTGATTCTTCAAACACAGTCTGCATTATACTAGTATCATCTGACTCCTTAATTCATGTCACTTCTGTACCGACAGAAAAAAAAAATCTAATGAGTAAAGCAATTACTGCTACTATTACAGAAAAAAACACTGGCTGCCATATACATATTTTAATCATTCTCAGTTTGCACCGCCCTTCAGTACTTTATATAGCATTAATGTGTAATGTGTAAATAGTTCTCAGAAAAACCTTTCAGTGTAAATGGGTAAGTATACAAAAAATTGATATATGACACAGAACTTAAGAAATCCAGATGACAAATGCATCTCCTGTTGCTGCATTGTCTTATGGTTGTACCTTTGCATATGGATCATATCATAAGAACAGGAACACGAGACTCAAGATGAAAATGTGTCAGACAACATGCACATATCCAGTGAGATGGATACAGTCTCAGGTCAAGACTGCAGCTGCTCCACAAATCACAGTTAAGCTATCAGCCAATCACTCTGAAGGTCATAAACTGGAAGCATGCTACAGTTTCCCAACAGTGTTCCTGTTTGTTTGGGGTTTTGGGTGTTGTTTTTTTGTTTGTTTGTTTGTTTGTTTGTTCTAACAGATCTGTACATAGACCCAAAACAACCTGAAATTCATTATAAAATGTAAGAGCTTGTAGCTGGGATTGCAGTCCAGCAATGTTAGAAACTGGTAATCTTTAACAAAATAAAAAATCATCACTAAGTCTGCACATGAGACAAACACAGTTACAGCAGAATTAAGAAGAAAGCAGCAATCCTATCTTGTGTCGCTTGGGAAGCTGATGGTAAATGAACATGAATTTGAAGAAAGCCAAATGAGAGTTCATGTATCAGTCAGTACTTCAAATATTTTTACCTATACTACTTATTGAACACCATATTCAAAGTCTGTTACTACAATAGGCAGACAACCTTCTAAATCACAGTCAAAACTAGCAAAAAACTCTCAAACATTCCAGGCTCTACCAGATCAAATCTTTTAGAAGACAGGTTAATTTCACTACTAGTCCAAATAAAATAAATTTGTTGGTTGGGGTTTTGTTCTGTTTAATTTAAGCATCTGCAACCAGAAAGAAATGTTTGCTTTAAACAAAAGTTTATCTAAGGAAAAAATACATCACAGCCTCTGAAGACCATTACAGTCCTCACAACAAATGAGTAAATTCCCTTGTCCTTGAACAGGGTTTGTGTGCAGAAAAAGTAGACGATATCATCTCCTCATTCCCACCAAAGTGTCTCTTTTCTCATGTCTTCCATTCAATTGTGTATGTTTCCAAAACATTTTTTTCCTGTCCCAAGCAAAGAGGATTTGCAGAATCTTTTCCATGGGACCTCACTCCTACATCAGTATCAGTTAGTACACAAATCACGAAATAACCCCATCCACGCAGTAGGAATTTTCCAAGGGACAGGGATTTAGGGTACCAAGATGTCATTTGGCAATGTATTGAGAGACAATAATGAAGGCAGGCACCAGAAGTATCCAAGTTTTACTCATCTCTGAACATGATCCAACATATATGTGACGAAAAATACTTCCAAGTAAAAAAAGCTAATAGATGGAGTAAATTTTTCGAAAGGTGGCAAAAAAAATTATTACCTGAGGAATATAATTTCTTCTTTCTTGGCACACAGCATGAAACCATGCTAAACAAAAGAGAGAATGCGCTCGAGACAAATTTCCCTTTTTATTAATTTGGTCCGCTGTCCAAGATTCATAGGTTCGCAAGAGATTCTTTTTGAGGCCTGGAGGTGCCTGCATTGGAAGGAAAAACACTGTTCTAGACAGAAAACCTGATACTTCTACGCACTATTTTCTTAAATTCTAACTTACAATTTATAACTTAATGCAATTACAAACAGTACTTATTAAAACAAAATTTAACAAGAAAAAGATCTGCTTGTAATAAAAGGCCTAACAACAGAATGATCTTGTACTGCAAACAGCTTAAACAACTTAAACATATTGCAGTTGTAACCAGGACCAACTGATAGAACTATTCTAAAAGAACTCAGTGAAAGAATACTACTCTATCAAAATATGTAAGCTTAAAAGCAAATTCGATTTTTTCAAGAACAAGAACATTCTTCTGTTTATACAAGCTCAACTACCAACTACCATTTCTGTGAACAGAGCCAGCTCGCCTTATGCCAGCACCACACTCTGTTAGTTAGCATACAGATATGTATGATAAAATGCCAGTTCTCCAATTTAGTGTTAGGTACTGTTCACAACCAGCAGAAATAACTGTAGTTAAAGTGTATATAATAAGAAAGATTACAGCGCTTAAAAGTAAGAACAATGTATTAGATACCCAGCCATTTTCAAATTATTTGCAAGTGTGAAGGCAGACACAAATTTTGAAGATTTAAATTACATTTTCATAGAATCATAGAATCACTAAAGTTGGAAAAGACCTCTAAGATCATCAAGTCCAGCTGTCAACCTGTCATGTTTAAGAATTCATATTTATATATAATTATATATAATTTACTTATTTTATATTTATTATAAATATATTTCTAAGATGTTCTTTCTTTCAAAAAATAATGTTTGTTAATGTTTCCATAAAATTACCACAGTTGCAAAAGTTGCATATGCACTCTTGTGGCAAATAATTGCAAAATATTGTAGTCAATTGATGATTTTATTTTAAATTATCTACATCTTGATTGGTAACAGTTAAGGGTCATACGACAACCTTATAATAGTCAAATATTACTAGTCAAGTCATCTGCAATAATTGCCTTTTTGTGCTAACAATATAATTACTGTAAATGAAAAAAAAAAAGCTAACAAAAGGATTTAGAGCACTGCATCAGTGTGAAATTCCAATTATTCCAAAGACAGTATGATCAGTAACTTCAAGAAGCTAGATGAAACGAAACGTGACAATCCTATACAGTTCTGTAGCTTCTGTACCACTGAAGACCTCAACAGAAGGAGGAAGGTACCCCAGAAGTTTAAAAATACCTGCAGTCAATATAAAAGTGTAACATTTTTGGCTGTTGAAAGTCAACAACATTGGACTTTAAAACGTCAGAGCTTCTTGGTTTAGCTGCAGGCAACATCTGCACACTCTATAACCAATAGAAGAGTTAGTAGCACCCCTATCTATGATTTCCATAATGCACATTAATGCATAAGTGCATAAATGATTAGAGCACTTCACAACAAGTTGGAGGAGCATAGTCCCAGTTATTCCTTACTATACAGTTGATCTATCTGAAAGCAAGCTCTCAATTTTTAGTATAGGCCTTTAACTCTACATTCTGCTGTATGGGAGGAGAGCCATTTTTATTAAAAGGGTCTAATCTACTAAAGATATGGTACCAAAAAGAAAAACAAGGAAAAGGAAGCGTGATTCTATGACCTTCAGATGAGTACATTCACAAAGGAGCAATTCCTTGGTTTTCATCCACATCCCAGCACCTGTGAAGGTTTTTCCTTTTAAGAAACACTGATTAAATGCATGAAAGAATCTGGAGCTCAAAACAAAACAAACACTTTCTGTTCAGACTTTCAAGTTGAAAAAACATCTAGAAATAATTTTTACAAACCTTCATTTTAAAGCACAGCTTCTGCAAATTTCCACATATACATAATAAATTATCATTAAAAATATTTCAAGGTAAATTCATAGAATTTTTTTAATTACATCTATTTGAAAAATAAGGCAAAACCAGTTATGAAAATAGTCCACATTATCCAAACTTTAGTCTATCTAAACATATAGCTTACTATATATCAAACGCCATTCTTTGAAAACATGCAATAAAAGTTTTCCAAACAGATCTTACTTCATAAGTTATTTTCAGACTTGACTGAAGCAAAATCGGAGTAAAGTTTGGATGAACTTCAGTAGTGAGCCAAAGGCGGAAGTTTGGTTGAGGCTGTAATGTATTCAGTTCCTATTAAAGAGATGTTATATATTGAATTAGGGTTTGTTTTGGTTTTTTTTTAATGTACGGAACAGTATTTTAAAAAAATATAATACTCTAAATTAGAAAGTTAGGCTTGATTAAACATTTTTGTTGTTTTTATAAGTAAGATTATTTTAAAAACCATTTTTCAAGATGTCTTGACTCCACACATTCTATATGTCTGCCATGCTAAAGTTCAAAGTTCATCCTAGCATTGTTAAAATATTTGCCACTCCCTCACAGATCCTAAATTCAGAGCATAAAAACATATAGTAGTTTCTTACTACTTTTAAGTAAAAAAACACGAAAAGGCTACATCTCAAAAGATGAAGGATTAGAATGTGGGCTGCATATCAACAGCTGATCTCGATGACTTTCAACAACTGTTTAGCTATATTAATTTCTTTTTCATCAAGTGTTTCTTGTATGCACACTTCACATATCATGATTCACAACAAAATGAAGATAGGGAAATTGAGTTCTAAGAGAATAAATATTGTTAAATGCTATTTCAAATACAAAGGCTTCACAAAAAAATATGTAATTATTGAATGTATGAAAATTTACTGCTGGTGCTTTACGTGCATCTGAAACAGACATATTTTCCACTGAAGCTACCGAAGTTGTTTGAGACGAAATGTCAACAGCTTTGTTTATGTGTCTTGGAAGAAATACAGCTCAAAAAAATCTAACAGATTTTCTTGCAATCCATTCATTTTGACATACTCTAAAATATAATTATCACAGAATCACAGAATGGTAGGGGTTGGAAGGAACCTCTGGAGATCATCTTGTCTAATCCCCTGCTTAAGCAAGCACACCCAGAGCAAGGGGCACAGGAACGCATCCAGATGGATTTTTAATGTCTCCAGGGAAGGAGACTCCACAACCTCCCTGGGCTGCCTGTTCCACTGCTCTGGCACCCTCACAGGAAAGAAGTGTTTTCTCAAGTTTAGGTTGAACTTCCTGTGTTCCAACTTGTGCCCATTGCCCTTGTCCTGTCATTGGGGACTAATGAAAAGAGCCTAGTCCCATCATCCTGACACCCACCCTTTAGATATTTATAGGTATTGATGAAATCACCCCTCAGCCTTCTTTTGTCCAGGCTAAACAAACACAAGTCTCTCAGCCTTTCCTCAAATGGGTGATGCTCCAGTCCCCTGAACGTCTTGGTAGCTCTCCACTGGACTTGCTCAAAGCTCCACATCATTCTTAAACTGGGGGGCTCAAAACTGGACACAGTACTCCAAATGTGGCCTCACTAGGGCAGAGTAGAGGGGAAGGAGAACCTCTCTCCACCTGCTGGCCACACTCCTTTTAATGCACCCCAGCACACCGTTGGCCTTCTTGGTCACAAGGGCACAGTGCTGGCTCATGGTCTAGCTGCTGTCCACCAGCACTCCAAGGTCTTTTTCATCAGACCCACTTTCCAGCAGGTCAACCCCGCAACCTGTACTGGTGCATGGGGTTGTTCCTCCCCAGGGGCAGGACCCTGCACTTGCTTTTGTTGTATTTCATGAGGTTCCCCTTGGCCCAGCTATCCAGCCTGTCCAGGTCTCGCTGGATGGCAGCACTGCCTTCCAGCGTATCAGCCAGTCTTCCCAGCTTGGTGTCATCATCAAATTTGCTGAGGTTACACTCTATCCCTTCATCCACGTCATTGATGAATATGTTGAACAGGACTGGACCCAGCACAGACCCCTGGGGAACACCACTAGTGACAGGCCTCCAACCAGACTCTGCCCTGTTGATCATGACCCTCTAAGTTCTGTTGTTGAGCCAGTTCTCTGTCCACCTCACTCTCCACGCATCCAACCCACACTTCCTTACCTTGCCTGTGAGGATGCTATGGGAGACAGTGTCGAATGCCTTACTGAACTCGAGATAGACAACATCCACTGCTCTCCCTTCATCGAGCCAGCAAGTCACACTATCATAGAAGGCTATCAGGTTGGTCAAGCATGACCTCCCCTTGGTGAATCCATGTTGACTGTTTCTGATAACCTTCTTTTCCTCTACATGCCTGGACATGACCTCCAGGATGAACTGCTCTATCACCTTTCTGGGGACGGAGGCAAGGCTGACTGGCTTATGTTTCATTATTATATTTTTGTGGAGAAAATAAGAAACTTATTATACATATCCAAATTGAAATACTTACAAAATCTGAAATTTTATAATTAGTAAGAGGCTTACAAACACTTCTTTACTGTTACTGTCATATTTAGACAAGATTATACATATCAGCGTTATTTTGCTTTGCCTTCCCCTTTTGAATTAGTTTGTTTCATGGATTTCACAGTGACATACACGTAAAGTTATTTTGATCTAGTTAGCAAGTTAATGATTTTACATGCCATAAGTAAGAGTGTGTTTCTAGAAAACATTGGACATTTCAGTTTCAAATTTTGGTAACTCAGACACAAACTACCCTTAACATAAAAGAACTAATAAAAAAAAAGTCCTAGAACCATAAAAGAAAAAATTAAGCATACATAGATTCAGAGTTCAGCAAGCATGGGTAGTATCCTATAAAGTACCGGAAGTCCTAACAGGGTCATTTGTTCACTCATTGTGGCAGAAATACTCTACGTTTTATGAAAATTAAAGCACTCACACAAAGGAAGGAGCTGCTTAGATCTGAAGCATTTCACCTTACTCATGAGTGAGAAAACTGCAAAGGTTTATTTTTTAATTGTTGTAATTTTAAACATCACCATGCAAATGCCTGAAATTCTTCAGAAATGTTGCATACTAATTTTGTCTAGTTTCCAATACATTCTTCTCTAGCTACCCTCACCTTTTCCAATACAGGAAGCCAAGATGTAACAAGATGCAGGTTCTTTAAACACAGCCATTCTCCATTATGTGCACATTGTTTTAAAGTTTGAATAGCCAGGTCAGCTTGGCCTTGACCCATTGCAATCTGAAATGAAAGACACAATTCTATCAGGAATTTATCACACCTCATTTATCAGCTAAATACAAAATTGTGTTTCCAAGTTAGACAGCATATGTAAAAAAGAAGGTGTGCTAAAGATAGCCAGAATTTTCTCTAAAGTGATAGGCTATTAAAGTAGGGAAAAGATAATGAAAATGTAGCTTTTTCATTACAACTTATATAACTAGAGTTTCTTAAGAAACATCATTACCTAGTCTTTTTATGGAAAAAACCATACATCATTTGGTGACAGTGATGGTATTCCCTGGGAACTCAAAAAGTAATTTAAGTATCAATGACTGAACTGTATTACTGCAGAAGTGCTGATACAATAAAAACAAGAGATAAATTAGAATGAGTTTTCTTTTGACTGTAAGTTAGCTGTACTGCCTTTGAAGAGAAACACTCAGTTTCATATTGAGATGACTGAAACGCTAAGGCTCCTTGCTTTCTTGCTGGGAAACATGAATAGCTTAACAGTCTTTACTTAATTTTTTTATAGTACTATATTGCTGCTAAAATAAATTTGGATCTTCAAATGAAAATACAAAGATCCAAAACTGAGTTTTCAGATAAGTAAGTGAAAACTGAAAATAAAGGACTTTTCTGTGGCACAATTACTGCAACAATTGATGCTAAACTATCTGTGGAGTACATTCACCTTAGTTCTCCCTTAGAATCTAATTGGAAGCGATACAGAAAGAAAACCCTGAACCAAACAGGTTGAAAAGAAAGTGGTCTTAGCCAATCTGAAAAGTCTTGTCTTGGCATTACTGCTATAGTGAATTAGAACTATTGTCATTATTATGACTTCATCCCTTAAGAGGAAATTGATCCTCTCTTTTTATACTAAAATTGTACTGAATCAAAGAAACTTGGGGCCTTAGCTTTACATGATGATACAGGGATATCCTCTGCCTAAATAAAACTGAGTATAATGTATTGAAATAATTTAAAATAGCCAAAAGAAGATAACTGAAAGTCACCAAACAATATGGTAGTACACCACACACATTTAGTGGTCTGTTCTTTATCCCATATGAGAAATTATTCAACAGAGAAGAAAATTCTGATCCTCTATGTTCTATTGAAATTTCATGAGAAAATGCAGGAAAAAATACTAACAAAATATGCTCATTAGTAGGACATCTTTCAGATGACTGAGCTTTGAGTACCACTCCTTAATCAAATACCATATCATGTTACATTTTAAAAGTCCAACATATAATGGATATTTAGAGATAAACACAAAAAGTCATGTGGCAGAGCAAGAAATATGCATCCTGAAATATTCACAGCTAGATAAGCTGGCAGTAGGATCTAAATCTTTACAATTTGATGGGAAAAATACATTACATCAGTGCACATTCCAGAAAAGGCACTATTTCAAGGACTATTTAAAAGCAACCTTGAACTTGACATTTTCCATTTCTATGCTAACCAGTGATCAGCTAGATAACAACTTGCCTCCCCTGAATATTTCAAAGGACAGAAGGAAATAACGCTTTACAGAGAGGTATAAAGCATATTGGTACTTTGTATTAGGAATATCAGAAAACCACTTGGGTCATAGAATAATTTAAGTTGGAATGGATCCTGGAAGGTCTCAACCTCCTACTCAAAGTAGGGCCAGCTGTGAAAGACCAGACCAGGAGCCAAGGGCTTTGTCCAGTGGACTCTTGGGAACCTCCAAAGATGGAGACTGCACTGGGAAATCTGTTTGACTGTCCTCATGGTGAAAAAGTTTCTCCTTACATGCAGTCGTAACCTGTCTCATCATCATTTATGCCCATTGCTTCTTTCCACCATGCCTGACTGCAAAGAGTCTGGGTCTATTTTCTCAATAGGTATTGAAATGCTGTTGTTAGGTCATCACAAAGACTCCTCTGCTGGCAGGGCACAGTGCTGGCTCATATCCAGCTTGTCATCTACAAAAACCTTCCAGTCCTTTTCAACAGAGGTCCTCCCTAGCCAGTCAAACCATTGCCTGTATCACTGCAAGGGCTTCTTCCTTCCCAGTGGCAGGACTTTTCATTTCTTGAGTTCTGTTAAGATTCCTGTCAGACAGTGAAAGCCAAGGAGAGTTGTGAGCCCATTGCTTGGTGGGCAAGGCACACAGTGACATGGTACATTCAGCTGAGGTACTCAATGCCCTTTTAGTCTGAGGTTTCACTGCTGAGCCTTGTTCTCAGGCCTCCCAGGTCTCCCAAACCTACAAACAGGGGTGAAGCAATACCCACAGTAGAGAGAGAGATTTAGGAATCCTCAACACACTTAGAAATAAAAAAATCCACAGGATGAGATGGGATGCATCCAAGAGTGCTGGGGGGGCCAGCTAATGTCACTTCTTGCTCTCATCTTCAAAAGGTTATATTGATCTGGAGTGTTTCCTGATGAAAAAGGAAAATGTCACATTTATCTTCAAGAAGGGCAAGGAGGAGAAAGATCTAGGTAATTACAGGTTGGTCAGCCTCCACTCAGTCCTTGGAAGGTAATGGAGCAAGTCCTCTTAGAAGCCATTTCTAAATACACGAAGAACACAGAGGTGATAAGGAGCAGCCAATATAGATTTACCAATGGCAAGTCATGCCTGATTGACTTGATTGTTTCCTATGATGACTGCCGCTGTGGACAAGGGGGTGACAGTAAATGTTGTATACCTTGGCTTTAGTAAGGCTTTTGACAGTCTCCCATATCTTCCTTATCACCAAAATGGAGAAATATGGGCTGGAAAAGTGAAAAATAGGATAGGCAGAAAAACGGGTGGTCTGCTGGGCTCACACAATGGTCAGTGGTGCAAAGTCCAGCTGGGAGCCCGTAACTAGTGGTATACTTAGGAGATCACTACTTGGACAAATACTGATTAATGTCTTCATCAGTGACCTGGGTTATGTGATTGGGTGCACTCTCAGAAAGCTAATGGATAACACCAAGGGGGGTGAAGTGAAGGGCGAGCAACCGATACACTGGAAGGCTGGATGGATACTCAGATGGACCTCAACAGGCTAGAGAAACAGGTTGGCAGTTCATGAAGTTCAACAAGGCAAATGCAAAGTCCTACACCTCGGATGGAATTACCCCATGCAGCAGCACAGGCTGGGGAATGCCTAGGAACCAGCTTTGAAAAAAAGGAAGCCCTAGGGGACAACAAACTGAATGAGTCAACAATGGGCCCTTGCAACAAAGGCCAATCCCATAATGGGCTGTATTAGTAAAAGCAGTCAGCAGGTCCAGTGAAATGATCCTTTCCCTTTCTTCGGAACTTGTGAGACCACATCTGGAGTACTGTGTCCAGTTTTGGGCTCCCCAGCACAAGACATACATGCTTATACTGAAGTGACTCCAGAGCAGACCACCAGCATGGTCAGGGCACACTGTGCAGGGTTTTTTTAGCCAAGCAATCAGGAGACCTTCTTGCTGTCTGAAACTGCCTGATTGAAGAATGCAGAGAAGATAGAGCCAGACTCTTTCAGAGGCACATGGTGATAGGACGAGTCAATGCACACAAGTTGGAACATGGGAAATACTGATTTGATATTAGGAAAAACATCCTCCTGTGAGAGTGGTCAAATACTGGAAACTAGTTGCCCAGAGATATTGTGGGATCTCCATCCTTGGAGGGGGGACCTCCCCATCCCGAGCAGGGTGTTGAAGTAGATGATCTCCAGAAGACCCTTCAAATTCTATGAATTTAACAGCTACAGTAAATTTCTTTTTAAAAAAAAAAAAATTGTTTTCAACATCTCGGTATAGATCCAATTTTGAAACAGATACAGAAAACAAAGTGATTTATTAACAGTACAATTCCTGATTAAAGTCTGCTCAAGGGGAATTATCTTTACCCAGCTGAGTCTTGCATTGAATGAAAACAGTGATGAAGTTGTATACCATGACAAAAACCAACTGCTATATTGTCTGGGCAAATAATTTTGGTGTTGTATGCCTGTTCCTGAAATCTGAGGATTTCCCACATGGTTGATCTTAATCAATTTTTAAAAAAGACTTTAAATATAAGTGTTCTGTTCATGAACTCCCATCAAAAATTAATTGGTTAAAATTTACTTGTAAAATTTCTCAAAATATTTTACAGAATTTCACAACATACCAAAGTATTCACAAACACTGAATATCTGATTTATGTTTTCTGTTGAAGAAAGAAATATGCAAGTTCTATAAGCAGAGGAAAATATGAAATCGAGTTTTCAGTGGGTTTTGTTCATATTTCAGTTATTCCCCACTAAAAAATGTAATGTTCCAGAATGCATAACAATTAACAGCTTCTTTTATTCTTTTCCATCTATCTTCTCATTTTTACCTTCTGCAAGTTGAAGGAATGTCTCTTGGGTGGTTTCTGCTTCGGTGGGGATCACTAATTGTGTTCTCTTCTCCACCCCATTTTGACAATGAAATCAGAAGTTAGTGACAAGATAGGTGGGAATAACTAACATAGGCACCAAACTACGCTTTTACAAACTAACTTCCTTAAAACCCAAGGTAAACCAGATACTACTACTGTAAAATTTTACACATTGTGGTTTTTAATCATTATGTTTATCAAAGACTGACCTGATGGTAGCACTCAGTATTTCTTTCAACACTTGCAAGCTCTTGCAACTCTTGAGAAGGATCAGCACCAGGAGAAATAATTATCAAAATAGGCTCAATTTCCAGAGTTTCTTTATAAAGACGTTTCAAATTCAGAGGTGATGGAGATAATTCTTTTATTCCTATAATTAGAATGATTATGGAAATAAAGTGACTACACAGTACGGAGTGCTCTTTAGAGGTCATGTGGCTTTAGAGTTTTGTTCAATACAGAGCATAAAACTCATCCTATGATGGGAAAATAATCCTTACAATATGCATGTAGAAGGCACCCCATGTGGATAAGAAAAAGACACAAGCACCAAAGTGGTGCCTGGACTTCCAGCTTGACAGATATAAACAGCAGTCTTTATTTAGAGTGTAGTCTTCAAGAAAACATACAGAAAGATCTGGAATACAAGAATATGAGAAGCTATGCTATTTGCTAAAACTAATTGCAGTCTGTATGTCTACATGCAGAAATTGTCTCCTGTATTGTCCCAAAAGACTTTGACTTTACACAGTCCTTGGTACTACAATTACTTTAGTTTATTGTTTGCTTTAATATACAACTTAAATGTTTAGAATGTTAATCTTGTATAGGCAAGGCATTATACACGAGCCCAAAGCTATGTGTGTAAGTGTATCATAAACTTAAAAACTGTTAACCACATATTTTCAATGCATCTTTATACTGGTACTTAAAACAGCGACATGTAAGGTGCAATAGGAAATCACAACATAAAGCAAGACAGAAGAGCCCAAATCAGTTACATCTATGCCACACCTGCTAAAAGATGGAATCACATTTCCTTGAGGGCATAGTCTGCTTTTAGTCTTGAGTTATTATCTCCACACAGAATACGGTATAATTTGAATGTCACAGGTTAGGTTGGCAAAGGTTAGTATGAGAACTGGCTTCTCTGCATGTATCTGTACAGAGACTCTGACAGATGAAGCCAAACATTAAAAATTACTATCAATCAAAATGCTTTAAAAAATTAATTAAATAGGACAAATATTGGAAAATATTTTCATTTGACATTCATTAGGCGTGTAGAGGTAATATAAGCAGAGACAAATATATAAACTGAGGCCATAAGGCGATTGACATGGGCAGCACCCTTGCGGAGTTCTGCTGCTCACTCCCAATAAGCCCTAAACCGTAGAAGATCCATAAAATAACACTGAAATTAAAGCAGGGATGTCCAGTGCTGGACTGAAGCATGCTCGGTGAGTAAGACTCTTCAGGGACACTTAACTGTCAGAATCTCAAAAATGTCTGACAAACATCTACAAGTTTTTTCTCAGCGAATGCTGTATCAGCCAAATTTGGATGCATTTTCAGAAGGCCTAAAAAAGCTTACACCTTGAATGAAAGTGGCCCAGCATACTAGCTTTCAAGTCATTCCTCCAAACTGAGCTTATAGTAACATTTTTCACAAATACAGGCTTATCCAGATTTAACATCCCCTTCATTAACGTAATAAATGGAAATAGCTAAGCTATTGGCAGGGAGGGGAGAAAGAAAGAAAACAGACAAATTAGCTAAGAAAAGAAAAGAAACTTGATTGGTTTGGAGGACCACAAGGAAGAGGTACTTGTGAGGCATTCTGATATTTGAGCACTGTCTTGCACATTAAACAAGTTTCATCTCATCAAATCTCTCTCCACTGAGTTGTATTCACTGTAACTATATTTCACTGTTGAAGTATCAAAATATAAATTTTTTCTTATTAATTTAATATAAATATGAAAACATTACATAAAGCATTATTAGAACTTAATCACTATCTTCATAAGTAATAAAGATCTACTGAATCTTAACACCAAATTTTAGATCAAAATTTTATTAAAAGTAAGGCCTTGGAAAGCTAAATTTTAAGTTTTATTAACTTCTAAAGCAGTGAAGAAAATTTTGAAAATCTTCACTACTGTTCCAAATCCTATGAGAGGTACAGGACTAATACCTATTGAAGTCAACAGGCAGCAAGGATACAAAAAACAAACAGAGATCTTTCTGACCACTAATTAACATCGTGGAATGGACATCATGCAATACTGCAGATAGTCGTTATTACATGGAAATGCGGAACAGATATACAAAGTCATAGAAGTAAAATCCATTGGGTCTTTAAGCACTGTGTTATTACTTCCAGTTGAAAAACCCTGGAGCCATAAAACACTGGTCACTGCAAAAGGTTTCACTATAGGCTTGTGATGTTCTTATACTCTTGCCTTGACATTTATTATTTGCCATTGACAAAGACAGTAACATGCTAGACAGACCTCTCCACTTACTCTCAAGTTCCTGTTCTAAGACTGCTTTCCTGCTACAAACAGGTGAGGTAAACCAGAGCCTGTTGGCTGTATTATTATTTTTAGCAGTGCAAGCAGAAGGCATGCAGACTCCTGAGAAGCTTAATTGATTAGGAGTTTTGATATTGTATATAACTCTGTGTTAACTGAGGACTGCCACTTGGCCTTGCATTAACTGAAGAACAGAATAAAAAGCTACGACTGGGCAATAGACAAATGTGTGTACACCTGTAACTTAGCTTATTATAATTACATAGGTATCGTAATGATGTTAACTTGAAAGAGGTGCAATTGTAAATGAGTAACTGCCTAGCCAAATATACTCTAGCACGCTTGAGGTGCATCATTTAGAAAATTAATACAGCGTAAGTTTTCTTCCATAAAACAGTTTGTTCTTTTAGAAATTTGGACACGATGTTTAGAAAAAGCAAAGCTGTGCTAAACTGCTTTTTGTTTTAAGGAAGCTCAGCAGAAGTGAAATATAGAAAAACTACAGTACAGCCCTGTCTATTCCTGGCCATTAGAATTAAAGCTACAGCCAGGATTACATTTAGAGAACTGAAAAAAAAAGGACTCCAGTGTTTTCAGGGTAAATCAATAAGCATTCATATTCCAGATAATAACTATGCATTCAAACTGGGAATTCCTGACATGCTTTTCTACCTCCATGTTCGGTTCTGACAGAAATTCTTAAATCTTACTATTCAAACTGAGATCCTGACATGAGAAGAAAAAGCATATGTGAGAGCAAATACCTTTTCAGAAAATGTCTAACGTGTGTATATGGGAAAATCAAAGGGGAAAAAAGAAACACCTGACATATAAATACAAAGTTTGGCACAAGATGCAAGCCTCACATTCTGTATAAACTGATGAAGCTTCCATAAAATCAGTGAACAACTTTTCACAATACTTCTGTACTAAAGTCAATGCAGTTAAACTAATTTACAGCAGCTGGAATTTTAACTCAAATTTCTTGTTAAAATTCCTTATGTTGATGATCTGTACACAGAGGATCAATGTACAAAAATATTAGTAAATATATTATTACTATTCACAGTTCCAATACAGAAAGCAGGACAGGCTTTTTTTTAATTATTATTTCGACAAGTAATTTTGTTTTGGCCTAGATGCAGTATAACCATGACAGCCTTGGTCTACTTTATAGAAAATGGATCTGTGGGAATAAAATACAGACTTATTTAGCCTGCACTGATTTTCTTTCTCTGTATCTCTACTGCTTTTTTGAAGATATGAAAATGGAGGCAATTAAAATCAAGCCTCTTTAAATACTATTTCTGATGTAGCCAGACTCAAAAAGCTAAGTTAAAGCAGATATGAAAAAAAACCAGCTATGAGTGATTTGAATGATTTGGGAGTATACTGTCAATATGATTTTTGCTAACATGGTGCATTTCAGTATAGCATGTAAAATAAAGAAATAAGCATACTTTGGGTGCCCACAAAATACATTTATAGAAAATCCTTATGAACTTTATCTTTAAAAGAAATTATTTTAATCCCCCTTCATCCACAAATTTAAAAATATATGTAAAAGATGAAAAAAAGGAAAAAAACCATATCTGGATAGAACAGAAGTGGAAGGCTTTCTTGTAGGCTATTACAGCTCTTTTGGAACTCATTTTTCTCATAGGAAAACAGCCAAAGGAGATTGGAAACTTAACGGCTCCCTTTTGAACTAAGTGAAGCAGTTCATTTAAGAAGTTTCAGGGCGAGGTCCCTGAAAAAGACATGATAGAAAAAAATACGAAAAACATTCATACAAGTATGACTTCTTTTATTAGTTGGAAACCGCTAGTCATGATTTATGACATGATCTCAAAATCTCACTGATATGCATGAAGAATCTGTGGATGAAACCTTGCCTACAAATGGAGTCAATGCTATTCTGTCTTCCTCAGTGACACTGTAGTTTAATTCAACAAAAAACATTCCCTTATGGAACGCCTCCAAGGAACTTGTATCAAGATAGACCTAACTAATTTATGTAACACATTGAGATTTGGAAGACCTAAGTGCGTGAATAAACTTACTCTGAATCCAGGTCTCCTGGGCTTTGAGACACACATACTTCAGATCGCATTCTCATTTGATTCCAACGGGCAGGGACATTGTCACAGTGGGACCTGTACACTCACCATGATGAAAGTACCCTCTCTATGTACTAATAATATTTGACAGAGCAGGCTAACCTTACTCCTGAAAATACTGGCCTTGGTGGCAGACATGGAATGAATTTTGACCAACAAATACTGCCCACAGACAGTGCATAAAGAGGGAGTGAAATAAACAAAATCTCACACAAATGCCATTAAAAATGTAAGAATCAGAAACCTCAACTCCTACCTAATCTTATACTAATAAGAAAAGACACATATTTCAAGAACTTAAAACTACCATAGCCATTGTTTTTTATATATAACTCATCTATTGCATTATCATGCAAAATTACCCTTTATTCAAACTGCAGATCTTTACAAGTACTGGAAATGTAATTCCAGCCATATTACCTTGGTAGCCTATGAGTCAACCTTCCAGGTTCATTTTCTAACATGTTAAAAACAGCCTTTGCCACTTATATTTAAGGTCTTTACAATCTACATCCTTTCCCTTCTGTTAATCCCACTTCTGTACTGAAACTGTATCATATTAAAACCAACAAATTCTGCCTTTTCCCTACGTAACGCAGAAGGCAATTTTTAAAACTAGTGCCCACTCCAATGAGACACTCTTAATTCATCTTCCATGTGCGTATTGTCATTAACTACTAAAAACTGAAGGATGGCTTTGGTGTGCTGTACTGCTATATTTAGATTATTCGGAATATTAGACCTAAACTTTGGATACGATAGACCTCATAGAGGAAACAGACTAGAACACAGCATTGAATCATAGTATTGAATCACTCTAAATCATGTTCATCTCTAAACAGACAGTAAAAAATGTATTGTAGTCCAAGAGACTGACAAAAATGACTGGAAATATGAAACAATCTTTTGAGATCCAACTTACAAAAATCTCAAACCTAATGGTTTTTAAATGGTAAATGATATTAAATTAAATAATCTTTTTGGAAAACTTGTGTCTTTAGGAAAATGCTGCAGTATGAAACTTACAGAAAACCAGCTATCCTCCTTTCTTAATTACTCCAGTGTTCAAGAATTCATTAAAAGAATCTGACAGATCTTTCATGATATTTTAAATCACTATGCAGCATAAACCAAACCATTTTAAAGCACTTTTTAACAATACTTTACAAGCAAAAAATCAGCAAATCCATTTACAGCACATTTTCAAATCCTAAAACTTAGGGATTCTGTAAGAACTAGAAAATAAAAGCGAAACATAGGACAAAAGAAATTATTTAATTGTTGTGTGGAAATGCCTGATGAAAAATTAACTTACCCAGAGTTTTACATGCAAAAAGAGCCATGGCACTCTGTAGCCTGTCTGGTCTGACAGCCTGGACCACAAGTACCTTAAAATAAAATATATTCAGGTGAGATGAGTTTATAAAAGTGTATTGTGACAACTTAAAAAGCAAAACTTTTCTTAGAAGGCTGAATTCTTTAAGCTTCTCTTTAGAAAAAAGTTATATTCTCTGAATATATAGAACTATCTGATCATTACTTTCCAAGATCATCTAATGTAATTGTTCTTTTGTAAGTAGCTTGTCCTGTTAAATGAATCAGAAGATAAATCTACATCTAATGTTTATTCGTAAGCTGGAACTATTCCTACAATGTTTTAGAAAAAAAGGAGCTATGTGAGTAGCTAGAGTGACAGAAAGCAAACACAGCTTTATACTGGTAATCTAAATTCTATACATGTATTTATGCAGTAACGCCCTACTGGATACTAATGTTTCTGTTTTCAGTGCAGTAATAGAGTAAAATAATCAGTTTTGAAAGAATTCCCCTGTTTAGGAACACCTTTAGAGTTTTACATCTAACTTTTTTTTCTGAGACATTCTGACATTCAGACCTCCCAGTTATGCAGATGCTTTTAGTGTTCTTCAGAAGACTATAGAACATGAACAGATAATCAATTCAGACGCACATTAAAGTAACAGTTTCCCCACCAAGCTGGTGGGGAAACTCTTTTTCAGTTAACTTCCTGCAAATGTGCAGCACAGGCAACTGCAGGCAACTAATGTAACCTTTGTAGAAACGATTTGTTACAAATCACCACCCCTTCTCCTACCCCGTTACTTGCAGCCCTGTAAGGCACATCACATTCTATTTTCCAAGTCTGGAATATCTTGTTGTTAGTTTTGGAAGAAAAGTTTAACTTCATTAAATTTTTAAGAAAGTACTACTTTTTAAGCTTGGGATTACACTGTGTTACTGCACTATTTTTAAGTTTTACAGTTCGAAAGAAACTAACTTATGAGTTATATGAGTATAAATCTAACCAGGTAGCTTAAGTATATTTCACCAACAGAAACATTCTTAATATTTTCTATACAAGGAACTAGATACATAATATGCTGGTCATTCCAGATTTGTTTTCCTATAAATGCAGAACTTTTATAACAACACATTGCACACGTAAGAATTGCACTTCTGCATTTCATCAAATCAAACCTGACTCAGACAAATTCCTTTGCAAAATTGTTTGTTCCTAAATTCCATGCACGTTAATTTAGAAATTCTCCTCCTCCAGAAGAACTCCAAAGACAGAGCCCCTAAGAGCCAACCTGCATGAAACTACATTGTCTAATACCTCATCTCTTTTTTGGATGGGCCTTCATTTTACATGAATTGACTTCAAATGAAAAATCACAGCATCATTTGAAAGTAAGTAACAAGGCACTGTTTCTTCCATAAACACAAGAGGGATGGCATTTTTCTCTTCCACAGAAGAATCCCTGAGAGGAGGAAGGCACCTGCCTCTCCCACATTCTTGGTGAGTTCTTTAATGACCAAGATTTCAGGAAGAGTAGTATTTAATGACCACTATTCTAAAAAGCACTGTCTGCTGCTGCTTTTTGTGGTTTTCAGTTAGATGGGTGAGTATGCACATTTAATGATGAACTAAATTAATTACGCTCAACAAGCTGACAAATTCTGCAGTAACAAAGCAACTGTGAAAGAATTTTAATACCTATTCATAAAATTAATTATGTGAATATTAATAAAGAGCTTGCTACCTTACAGGGTATACTCAGTGGCAGCCAATACACCAACATAAAAAAGACTCAGATAACAGAGAACTAAATATGTATTATAGAAAAAAAGATAAATCCTTAGACAAAACAAACTAGTTAAACTGTAAGACAATGTAGATATTGTCACTGCTTATAATTAAGCCAGGCCTGAAACTGAAATTTCCAAGGTGCAAAACTTACTTTCAATGCTGAACTCATAATTATTTTTTAATAATTTAATATGGAAAGATTACCTGCTGAAATAAGGAAATTCTTTTTACAATAGTAGATGGGAAGTCTTGTTCACACATAGAACTCTGAGAAAAAGTGTGCCACAGACCTTCATCTTCAAAGCAAAGTGTCTGATAGAGACCTGGGAGAGAAATCTGCAAAGCAAATCATGCATATTTAACAATAAGGAATAACAGCCATGTGGACATTGTGTGTTTTAATTTAAAAATTTAATTTACAAATACCACTATGACCCTAAACCTGTAAATACTTGTGCATATCACATAATCCAATTTTATGCTCAGAGTTAAAGGATAAAAGGGTAGATTTTTAAATCAACCATTTGTTTACCTATTCCCTGGAAATGCTAAGTCTGTATTTGCTCGGTATTTTTGCTTTTAAACTTCTAGGTTCTTTGTTTTTAAACTTCGGGTTCTACCCAGTTGTAGTCCTTTGCTTTAATCATAACCAGGTTCTTCTTCCATCAGTACATGCTACTGATTCACCCAGGTACTCACTTTCTGTTTGTTTGTTCATTTGTTTGTTTGTTCAGTACCCTAACAATCATGCTTGCCACACCATTATTGCAATTGTTCCTGATCCCTGGTGAAGAGAAATGAAAAATAATGAACTCCAGATTTAGCAGCAGAAGTCCTTGCCAAAGACCAGTCAAGGTTTTTCTACTTGCTGCTGAGCTACATGCAGGAGGAGAAGAGCCTAAGACTAGTATTTTCATTTAGTTCCCTTCAGGATCAGAGGACTTCAACATTGTTTGTTGTGGGATGAATCAAAGCAAAGCAGTGTTTTTTGTTTTAGTTTGAAATTACTTGATCTGAGTAATACCAAACTCTGAAATACCTTTAAAGGTGTGCACGCCAGCTGATAAGTAGAAAACTAGTTTCCAAGTTAACTGTTTATAGGTTTTAACACAATATAAAATTGTTTGTGAAAGTCATAACAGAAACCCAAATCTTAAATTCTAATCTAAAACGATAGGCTCATTCACATGCATTGAAATTCATTGTTAAATGGGGTAGAGATGTACAATAAAAGGTTCAGAAAAATGAGATGATATTTAAAAAACACAGGTGTTTTTTTTTCAAATGGGTATATATTAAATCATGATTTCCAGAAGATAAAATAAACAGTTTAAAATAACAAAATATTTCCACCTGACAAATACATATTTGAGTATTCAAATCCAAATTACTATTTGCTAAAACCAAAGGCTTTTTAAGCTAAATTCAACCCACCACATGATGTATACCTTCAAAGATGCTACTGCCCAGGCTCGGTCCTGTTCTATCCAAGAGGGAATCTGATCACGGACACTTCTTTGTGAATCCTTATTGAAGCAAGTTACATGTTACATACATAAGTTACACAAATTCTTGTGAACTACTATATTCAGTAATAAGATTGTGAAACCCATGTTTATAACAAAAATAGCATTCATAACAGGAATCTTTCTGTGGTTTTTTGCTAAGTACATAAATGGCATAACAAATCTACCAGCAATTTCAGGTGTACTGTTCACATTAACGTTTGCTTAACTACTTGAGCCTGAAAATATTTTATCATTTAGAGTATCTGTATGACACACTCAACTCTAAGTAATTTCTTTTCCATTAAAAACAAGTGACCCAAATGATTGGCTATCTGAATATGCACCCTGAGCAAATGACTTCAAAATAGAACTCCATTGCACATATTCACAGTCGTTAAGACAATGGTTCTTCACACAAAGGGTAATTCTGGTGCTCTATGGTTTTGTTCCTTAGATGTTGGGGATGAAGGATATTCTAAGGATGAACAACATAGCTTAAGATCCAGTACAATCTCTGTATTCACCATATCATGTTTTTATAAATAATCTTACAGTACTCATTAATCAGTCTGTCAGTCTCTGTATGGGAAAGTACCTCTCAAGCACTGAGCAACTTTAAGAGTCATCTTAAATGTTCAGCAGAAAAAAGGAAAGCTTTCTTGCGAAAGGACAGCTCGGCCATGAGTTATGAAGTCTGAGAAAGAACAAAAGTAGGAAACTTGGAAGCAATTCTAGGAATAAACTTGAGGTGACTCTGCAATATATATTGCAGTTAGAATTGGGATTGAATCATGTATATCCACAATCTCTCCAAAATCTATGGGTTGTGTGTTAGGTGGGGTAGAGATAGGACTAGTGTTAAACTCCATTATGCAATCAGATCTCACATAGCTTGAAAATGACCTACTGCAAGAAGATACTTGACATTCACCAAGTTCAGTGACATCTAATTGAATTATAAAAGCTCCACAGAGATGAAGAGGGACTTCTATGTTCACTGAAATGGAAAACCTGTAGAGTCATCTAATAGCTAGAGAAACTGAGAATTTAAGGATCTTCTTAGCAACCAGCTGCCTAAGTAAGAAAATCTGAGTAATACATTGTGTTTTAAGTGACTTGCCACTTCTGCCAGCATGCAGGTGAACATAGTTGGTATCACGGACATTCTGAAAATGAGGTACTCACACTGGCCATTGTCTTCTACCACTGGATGTATGAGATACCCTGGTAAGTATCTAAACAAGGTTAAAGGGTAAAAGTAATTGGGAATGATAACTGCAGATAAGCCTGATGGAAATGAGCTAGCCTGATAGACTGATAGCCTGACCCTGAATGAAAGAGGAGATTAGCAACTGAAGAGGCAGACTGAGTTCATGATTCCTGATTGGGCTCACGTTTCCTAAAAAACACCTTTCAAAACTTTTGTCAAAATGGTTCAAAGAAGGGCTATAATAGATAAGACTATGGCAAGTTTAACTTTTTTCTCTACCCTTTTCTACTGGAAGGTATTTTGAAAATATACCTATTCAATAGAATTAAGGGACACATAGTAAACTATGGCATGATTGGTCAGACACAGGACAGAAGTTTCTTAAGCTAGCTCTGTCACCCAGGAAAATACATAAATACATCTCCAGATGCAGAACTCTGAGGCTAAGTCAAAAATCATGTCAAATTAACAGAGTGTATGGACAACCCCATCAATCCATACAAAAAGTACCACTCATATATGATAAACTGGGAGAAAGAGGGATTCAGAAACACTGGTTTTAGATACACAAGTGGGCTTAAAACCTTCTGAAATATATCACTGAAAAAAAATTGCAATCCTGGTAAGAGGAAAAAAAAAGGGAACAAAGGCAAAGAGTTATGCAACTTAGAAAATGAGCTGCCATGTTCAAAAAGTTTTATAATATTTATATTTCTATGTGAGAAGTTATCTGTTCCTTTCATGCATTAATACAACTAATCAAACAATATAGTCAAAATACAACCTTAACTTTTCAGGAGTTAAGTCAATGTTCCTTATTTCAAAATACACAGATAAATGTAGCTTACTGATTTTCTTATGGTATCTCCGACGATCACACCTGTAAAAGTCTCCCATTCCTAGGGGGAATAAATAACTCAGATAAGTCACAGGACATCTTTAAGAATAAAGATTAATGTGTAGTAGCATGTAAGCGAAACAGGAAGATAAACAAAGCCTAGATTCTGAAAGAATTATAAGACCTTTTTAAAACTCCAGGTAATCCTACCAGTATGTAATTCCTTTTGCAGAATCCAAGCTAAGTGATTGCAGTGCTTTACAGGCCCTATCCTTTCTCAGCACCTACAGCTCCCACCCAGATCACTTAACTATAGAACGGCAAGTAACATACTTGGCTGGCAAAGACACATATACTGCCTGATAGGTTATCAGCAGCCCACATAAGAGCAGATAACTGCAGAATCCATGTTTCAATACTGTTTCGTGTTATAGTATCCAAAAGATGCAGTTTTTAGGACAGGAGGAATACTTAGTATATTAGATTGGTATTATGAATACTTTGGCTGCATTAAGAAAGAGGAAATGTAAGTTGAATTTATGTATTAGTAAATCTTTTAGGCTTGGTATTTGTATCCAGGAAGACAGCTTTTAACAATTTTAAGACAGATTAGGTATTTAAAAAAATACTAGAAATGACATAATCCTATATTTGGAGGAGGTAAGAAATATATTAAAAAACCTTCAGAGTATTGAAATTTTACATAATCAGTATTGATAATTCTGACAAGGAAAAATTTAATTTTTTTTAATTGTTAAAGACAATAGTAGCATTCCAAATGAAAAAGTCAGTCAACTAGTACTACTGATACAGACCACAGCATAGCTTTTTGCATCCATCAATCTAGTTGAGTCTTGAAACTATTGAAACTCTTTCAATTACAAACTGATGATCCTCTCCCAATTTGAAATAAAATGCTCGTGCACAGAAAAATACACGAAGGGTCCCTTGTTTTAGAACCAGAAATCATGTATTTTTTTAATGAAGAAAAGCAGAAGTATAATATGTAGACACTTGTAAAACTACCTCTGAAAAAATCTATAAATATTGATTCAGAAACAGAATATCTCTACCAAGAGCCAAGGCATTATATAATATAATGTTGAAGTTGTACTATAAAATTTCTCATCACTATGCAAAAAATTCATAAGAGTAGAAGGTTGAACTCTTTTGGGATAGGAATTTAGAATACTAAATTCTCAAGCAGCATAATAAGTGACTTTTAGCCTCATCACATTAAAAGCTTTAAAAGAAATAACTTTAAAAGAATAACCACTTCAGCTTCACATTCCTCAATAAATATTTTGCACAAGCACTCTTTTCTTAACAATGTAATTAAAATAACTTCTACCTTTCAGAAAAGAGAATTATTGATATTATTTGCCTGTTTTAATACTTGAGTATTCAGATACTGCAGAAGCGTGTGTTATATGTAACCTAGATTAAGCTGGTTAAGAGCTCTAATAACTAATGGAAATGCACGCTAAACAACAGCAACCAACACATAAAGCAGTACTTACAAATACTTAAGAAGCCTAGGCGGCCAGGCTTTAATTTAGTCAGAGAACTATTAGCAAGTTGCTGCCTTCATGACTTTATAAACTCAAGGACTAGAAAGATATAGCAAGATATCTTCAGATGTTGAAAAGAGATAATAAAGATGTATTAGGGAAGTTCTGCTAATGAAGAGTAGCCAGGGTATGCCTCTACCAACAAGATTAATTTGAGTTATTTTTATCAGACAGCTTCACTGCTGAAAGGCTGTGGGATTTCACTTGGTCAATTCAAATGTCTGCAATAAAACTACACTGCATTCATAACATCATAAAGTTTCAACTGACCTGTCTTAACCTTCATATAATCAAATTCCGTGCTTCCTTCAAGTGTATTATCTGATTTTTACCTTTTACCCTATAATGGACTCTTCTCTAATGACTTGACATCTACTACCATTTCATACTCCTTCTGGTCTCCAGCTTTGAGTACAGAAAGCCATAGCATAGCCTATCCATTCCGTGTAGGTATTTTAGATAATTATATGTGTCTTGACTCATGCTAATCAGCCATATTTAAGCAATTATATTGAGTTGACTGTGCATATTGTTCTACTGCAGGCCGACTTCATAGGATTAATTTCACTACACTATAGACAGCTATAACTTTGGCATCTACATCTCAGTCAGCTAGTCTAGTCTGCCTGTAAGGGCAATGGAGAGAATGAAACAATTTTAGTGGTAATCCTATTTTACAAAATTAATTTGTAATGAAACTAATTGCTTCTTTGACAGGTCTGGTTTTTTCCCATTTCCTACAAAGACAGTCTGGAATAACCTGCTCAGAGGAATTTCAACAGCTGTTTAAATTTTAATTACCAATTCAGTCACCACTAAAAGTACCATTTTACCAGAAACATGAACCTCCACATTGGGCAAAAACGTTATCTAACACCCAAAGAGAAAAACATGCTATTACTGAGGTGTGTGCTGCCCTACGCAAATAAGGGTTAGCAGTATGTAACCTCTGCTGAAATTTTGTTGTGAACAGGGTAGCCTCTAAACAACAGGTAAATTCACCAAAAATTAGATATTTTCAGGTTAGGCCTCATTCAGACCACTGTCAAAAATGTCATGTGACATCTCTTAAGTTTTTGTGGATATGCTAATAATGCAACACTTGCCTGAATGGACAGCCATTTTTATTCAATGTGGTTTGAATCTATATCAACTGCATCCCACTATGCTATCAAAAATATAACCATTCCAGGATGAGTCCATCATTATTCTCAAAGATAGATCACTATGGTGCAAAGAATCCAATACTTATGTGGCCAGAGAACAACATATAAGAAGGACACTCTCTGTACAGTGGACTCTTGAAGACACTGTGACAAGTGAGGACATTAATGATCACTGCTCCAAGGGTTTCTTAGACACTGAAGAATCAATGGCTGAAAGGCACAGAAAGTACTTCATTACTTCACCTTCCAAGAAGACTCTTTGCTTTAAGTGTCTTCAACTGCAGGCTGCAGAATCAGACTTTTACTTAATTTCTCCCTAGGTCTTGCACTCTTTTTATGTATTTCAATACCAAGGCCTGATGCACAAGCAACCCTTGGTCACAGTGAAACAGACGTGTATCCATCTCTTTACTTATTAAGGAATGTCTGTATTTAACTGGAAGGATGGATAAACATCTAGCCACACGGTGGCGGGGAACACTGATACAGTGCCAGGATAAACTGCAAGAACCCTCCATAAACACCTTTTTCATACCCCTATTAAAAGGCAACCATTTACCTACCTTTCTTATGGTAATCTTTACTTCGAACCTAATAAATACAATGCTGACATCCAAAAGTAACTATAAAAAAATAGTAGCATATAAAACTAAAATCCTGAGTCCTGCACTTACTGACAAAAACTTTTTATCTACTCATTTAGTCTTATTATTTTTAAGTAAATCACAGGGATTTTTCTCCTCTAGCACTTACATTCTCTTGAAAAAGTTCAGGGTGCATTCCTCGTACAAAATGTAGAGCAAACATTAGCTGATCAGCCTGAAATAAAAGCAGTAAAAATGTATTTATACGTTCATCAAAAGTCACCTTCCCACTTCTTTTATAAATAATAAAATTTCATTAATAAAACACCTTTAATTCCATAGCAGTGACTTAATGACACATCTTATTTCAAAATTACTACATACCTCTAGAACTTAGAGATAAACACTAACCCAAACACCATATCTAAGTACATCTAAATTCAAGGGAAGAGGAAAAAACAGATACTTAAAGCAAAAAGTACTAAACAGAATACATTATTTTTTGAACTGTGCATAGAAAATGCTTGAAATCTTCTTATAGCAAATTTTTTTAAACAGAATTTTGATTTAAAAAAACCCAAACAACTGTAACGTTCTGATTTTTTAACTAGGTCTGTTGCATCACTTGAATTTCGACCAGTCTCTGAGCACTGAAGCAATAAACTGTGAATAAGGATTCACTAGAGCCATAGAATAAACAAAGCAAACATTCAAGACAATATTTTTGAAAAGAATATCGGCTTGTTAAAACTGGGATTCCTATGTTAATACACAGAAACATTCATAGATGCGTTTTACCAAAGTTGTGCTGGAAAGGACAGATTACTATGCAATGAAGTCAATGTGAAAAACTGGAAAATCAGGAGCACTCAGAAACCTCTACTGAGGCCTCCAACTTTCAAAGTCTGGCTGTAATATGGAAGACGTATTTTACCAGAGAATAGAAGATATACACATATCTCCTTTCATTAGAATTTTACGTAAAGCATAAGGAAGCTGGTACCTTTCAAGAAGGTGAAACATCACTAAAAAGCATAAAGTCCAGGTGAAAGGGAAGAACAGAAGAAAAAATAATGATGCATGGGACTGAGTTAAGCCTGCAAAGCATAGGCACCTCAACCAGGTGATAAACACAACACACCTGAACTCCTGTAGAAATCAATTCTATTCTTGATGTCTAAATAATGTTTGAATTTTCCATGGTGTGGCTTCACATGCACATGACTTAAGGGTACCTCAAAATGACAGCCTGATTGTCCTTAGCTTCAGAGAATTACTGCTCTCAAGAATATTAAATTACCAAGAATGCTACTGAAAAATAAATTGCATGGCACTTTTCAGAAGAGACAGGACCAAATATGAGGAAGCATACTCTAGAAAATATTATGTACATGGTATAAGGTATAAGATGAACTGTTTGTCTAATATTGGCTTTCTCATCTCAATGGCTATTACTGCTCTTCCTAGAAAGGTTGGACTACATGATCCCTGAGATCCCTTCCAACCTGTGATTCTGTGATGCCTTTTTACAAGCCTGACGCATCAGCTCAGAAGCAGACAGATATAAGAACAACACAGAACAAAAACGTGGAGTAAGGACGTTCAAGATGTTCATCATCTTTAGGAAGTTTACTCATGTGCAGTAGAAGTAACTTCAACTGCATCTGCATTTCAAACAGAGATTATTATGTAATAATTTACTCAGCGATTAGGTTCCTGAATTATGGTTGACTGACTAAAGGGACATATGTGGCTTAGAGACCATATCCTTACTGGTTTTAATTGCCCTTGGAATGACTGACCTTAGAAACAACTAAGAGGCTATATATAACTGGATTCATATGAACCACAGCTGCTTTGAACTGCAGAAATGCATGATGGCAGCCACAACAAACTTTTGGCATAATCTGTATCTCTATGGATACTGATACATAAAGTTGTTTGGTGTTTTAAATAGTTCTGGTTTTTTAATTCTTTCAGTTACAAAACCATATGGTACAAAGTATCCCCAAGGATAAAATTAAACCAAATAGAGGACATTATATTTTATATGTGCATGTATTTACGACTGATTTTGTTGCAGGCGTAGTACTGGAGGGCAAACAGGCCCCAACTAGGAATCAGGGTCAAACTGTGCAAAACACTGAAGTTCCATTTATATTGAGAAATAAAATACGTCCATCATATGGCACTGAGAACTATGGCCATGGAATGGCTGAAATCCACACCATTCAGACAAGGTCTGCAAGCAAATCCAAATCCAAACTGCCTATTAGAATGGCCCCTGGATGATTCAGTATCCAAAACTTGAATGGGAATTGTTTGGAAGAATGCTAACTGGCCCAAGCCAAGCCTATGACAGCAACTATTTTGACAGATTAACAGTACATTTGGGTAGTTTCAGTGCTCAGGAAAATTGGCACCACTTCACTTACTGGCATCAATGAAGTCTATGTACACACAAACATAAGTATTAACCACAGACAGACAAATAAAACTGTCCTTCCCAATTATAACATGTTTAAAAAGGTATAAACTTATCATAGAATCATTTAGGTTGGAAAAGACCTTTGAGGTCATTGAGTCCAACTGTAAACCTAACACTGCCAAGTCCTGCTAAACCATGCCCCTAAATGCCATATTCACACATCTTTTAAACTTTTTAACTTGTATCAGCTTTACCATTTATGAAGACACTAAAAAAGCCTCAGTGCCACCGTAGTCCTGAAAAATTTGCATGGATAAAAGGCAGAATTAGCAGTGGATTGCTAATGGTGTGAGGAGCTTATTTGGTATCTCCACTAGTAGGACACGATAATATAACCTGGATGGACCATTAGTTTGAAGCTGCACAGTAATACTTACACTTTCAGTATTTTCTAAACTGCAGTCTGATCACTCACAGTGAAAATCTTTCCTACTAGAAATCTCCTACCTGTGCCTTGCTTTTGAAATCTTTCATCTTTCCTGATATATAAAAATAGCTGCTTTCCAATATTCAAAAGACGTGATGACTTACTGGAAGGCTTCAGACTCATTACTTCAAACAGAGACATTAAATTATTATGAGAGTATTTCATAAGTATCCACCTGGACTTTGATAATCCAAAATCCTTAGAAATAACTGCTACCTCTGCATCCTCAATACAATGTTGCTAGACTGGGGGGAGGTGGTGGTGGGGAGGTGTTGTAAAATTGTCCAAGATCTCTCCATTCTCAGTAATCAAATTCCAGACTTGCGTGATTTCTACTACTGCTCAAATCATCTATGCAGACCTACTACAGTTATTTTTTGCCTATATTACATATGTACTGACACAATACTGCTTACTTGAATAACATCAAGTGTTGCTGAAAGAGTACTTTCAAACCCAGTGCACTGTATAAAATCTTACCTTACCTTACATCTTACCTTAAACAATCTTACCTTAAACAAACAACGACAAACATATTCGTATACTGTATGCTTCAATGAGCCAATAAGTGACTTGATTCTTTCCTCAGTATTACTTGAATCCTAAAAAGAAAGTCTGGATTTCAAAAATTCATGTAGAAGCAAAAATCTTTTTGTTTGCTGTAAATTTTACCAGAATGACACAAATAATCTGGACTCTATGTGACACTATTTCTAAAAATATATTATTGAACTCAGCTGCGGCTATCAATGAGTAAATGATAAAATGGGAAGTTCATGCTAAAGCATTAAGAAATTAATACATTGGTCTTGAATATTTTGACTGTGAACATTATACAATATTATATATAAGGTAAATACATAGAGGAGGAGATAACAGTTTCTTCTAACATTAATATCCTTGACATCTCATAGTTTTCTCTTGGTAAAAATTGCTTCTGTGTTGAATTACTATATTTAATGTTCTTAAACAGGCATGTTGACATTAAGTGTAGTTACTAAACTTCGAGCCAAATTTGGCCCAACTGAAGTAAACATTGTAGAAAATAGTAAATAAACCTTGTCCTTCAAAGCTTACATATTGAGAGGCTAATTATAACAGGAGGAGAAAACTCAAAGAAAGGTAGGATAAAAGAAGAAAGAAGAGGGGGAAAAAAAAAGGTGGGGGAGGTAACAGGTAGTATGACATTAATCTGAAACAATTTCCTTTCTACCATAAGAGATGAATTTATAAAGGAGGGCAATTTGGATTCACAAGCTGATTTGACTAATAGGTTGGGAAACATGAAGATTTGGACAGAGAAGAAGAAAAGGAAGAAAGCAAAGACGGGAAACCTAGATGTTGAGATTTAAGTAGGTTAGCATAAAGAAAAGAAATTATGAGAGACTGTGAAAATAAGAAAAAGAAGTTAAAAACTCATGTTGTGGAAGAAAAAGGAACAGGTAAAGAACTTTAAAGAGGTTAAGTTCATATAGTCAGAACCATGTTCCTGGTAATGATTGGAGCTGAAGGAAAATTGTAAGCATGGATGACACAATAAAGGGGAATCCAAAAGTGACATGATGAAAGGCTGGTGAACACCTTTTTAAAGTGGAAACAAAGAGAGAAAAGATGAATTTTGGAGATGCTGAATAAAAAGAAAATGCATTGTTACTCAGTGTGGGATTTTAGATCTAAAGAGTGAGGTGACAAGGGATAAATCCATAATTTGCTGCTCCAGTAAGAAGAATATATTGGCCATCAGAAAATTCAAAATTACATTTGCAACAAGACAGGCTGCTTGCACGTTTACAAACTGTATAATAGTATATAGAGTTTTGATCTTCCTTCTGGTAACTGAACCATGTAGAAACACAGGCCTTTTCTTATTCTACTCCTTGTTGATAGAATTAGTCTTATTTCCAGATTAGATCATTAAATAATTTAAATAAAGCCTTCAGGAAAGTTATAATCAACCTTGGTTATCCTAATTCACCTTAGACAAAGAGCAAGCCTGAAATTACAAATAAGAGTTACTTTGAGTTACACTGCATCATCAAATATACATTATTTTCTAAAAATGTCCAGAGCAACTAACAAATTCTAAGGATCAAAGCAGATTGATTATTCCGCAGCATTCGCAGCTTCAGGAAAACAGAAAATACCTGCTCGCTCTGCAGTGCCCTTTGGAAAAGCCGCAGGAAAGACGCCAAACTAAAACGGTACATATTATTAATTTTGGACAAGTCAGAGATAATAAAGTACATCTTGCTAGCACTCTCAGCTAAAGGGAGATAGGTGTCCCTCTCCTGTGGATAAAAAAAAAATACTTATATAAAAAATCAGTATACTACTGCCATCTACTGGTTATTGCATAAACATTTATTCATCTCACCAAAAAAGCATTCGGGTGACTCCCACTGCTTTGGGATTCAGAAAACCGAATCCTTCCCGATTCCTCACATTGAAAGACATGCACTAAAGATTTCAGATTTCAAAACCGGTAGAACACATTTTTTGCAAAAAATTCTTTAAATTCTTTAAATTATGAAGAATATTTTGGAAATTAATCCCTAGGTCACTGAAGCCTCCTCCCACCAGAGAACATATCCCAAAATTCAATAGAAAAATTTAAACTAAACAAATAAGAACACAGGGGAAAACTCTGCACTGTGTTACAAAAATAGCATGCCAGATGAATAGCATCACCAATGATCTAAATTTTTGCAATAGCAAGGGAGGTATTAAGAACATCCATGTGAGCCATACTGTTTGCAATAGCAGATTGCCAAAATAAAGTCAAAACCCATTAATTGCCAATAAGTTCTTGGTGAACATTCCTTTAATTTAAACTCACAGACTTTAAATTGTGTAGCTCTTCACCATGTGTAAAACAAAGGAATTTAATTACCGAAAAAGCTTTCTGTACTTGCATATCCCAAATATCTTTTACTCCAAAAATCAATTTAGTATGCTACTGATCTTATACCCCTGTGGATGGATATATCCTCTCTGTATAGAAGATGACTATTTTTAGCAGAAAAATAAAGCAATAAAAGATTAGAATATTCTACCTTATCAAGGAAACTCTGAAGTCTGTGAGATTCAGCAAGTGATTCTTGGATGAGTGCACTACTTGCTTTAGTCTGATTCAAAGATTCAATCAGATCCTTATTTTCTAGGATATTGCCTTGTGATGTTGCAAGTGTCTGTTAAAAAAAAAAAAAAAGGTACTCTATGATACATTAAAGAAAAACCCTGTAAAGTAACCATTTTGGAAGCTGTCCTTCTTTCTGACCTGTACATATTTCTGAATCATTGAATGCATCAAGAGTACTAAAAAGCAGGTGGTTACTCCAAATACTGAGATGATGTTTTAAAGAAGCATGGAAAATAAAACCCAAGAACAAACTCCAAAGATTCGGATTACCAGGTTCTGAAATTTAAGTAGTCAGTAAGCTTTTGAAAATTATTTCTATGATCAGAGTCCTACATCCCAATAACCCCATGGTAAATACAAATTAGGGTATTTTTTCTTCTATTTAACTACCAGTTTAACCTGAAATTGGCTACTTGGAACTAATTCCTGTACCCATACATTCATAAATTCATTTTCAAAAATATTCCAATACCCCCTATACAATTTAGTTCTCATTTTCAACTGAGATGAATATTCACAACTACAATTTCAGTTTTGTAATCACAGATCCCTTCAAAATCCTTGAGATTCCCCATGTTTTCCATGAGTTCTTCTGTGCAAATGATTTCACTTCTAATAAAAAGTGGGAAAAGCTTGAATGATTCACTATTATTTAAGGTTTTTTACTAACCTTCAGTAAATACACTTCAATACAATTCTTTAGTCAGACAACAAAGGAAAACTGGCTTCTTGTCAGTTAAGCCAGTTCTGAACAACTACCTGTAGGACAGCATTTCAGGATATTTGGAGGCAGAGATTCACCAGTTAGAATAGTAAGTGCATTTAGTTCTCTAGCTGAAAAGAGTTTAGGACAAGATAATCAGTTTTTTCAAGGAGTCCAATTTGCTATGAGGAATCATAATGTGAGCTATGAGATAGCAACAGCATGTATGTCTTTACTCCAAGGCTTTTGGAAGAAAATCAGTACAGTACTTCAGATGGAATGCTAATGTTGCTTTAGGATTAAACTGAATTTAGCCAGATCATGTCCAGCACTGACTTCTTTGCTGTCAAAGTTCATATAGCACCTATCAGTTTCCACTCAGCTTTAGGTTTCTTTCTTCAGGGTCAAAGTGTATTCTGATTTCAGTGCTAACAAGAATGCCAAAGTTGAAACCAACCTTAGCGTTAATATTTGGCTCCTTTTTGTTGCAGACACCTTAGGCATCAATTACTTGAAACTTTGCACTTGACAATTCAGATTGGACAAATGTGAAAGATTTTGGAGTTCCAAGGTTCCACAAAAAGTCTGTTCCAAAAAGTGGACACTTTTTGTTGCACCTCTGAATTCTCAGCTTCTGGTAGGCATTAAGATGCTAAACAATGATCAACCTTGAATTGGAATTTTTCCAGAGAACAAGTTTGCCTCTGCCTATAAGAGAAATCTGTTTCATCACCATTTTAAAAAAAGGTTTGAGCTTAGTATTTGAGACTTACTAGGGAGTTTAATAGGGGCAGCATATGCGGAAATCCAAATCACATTAGGTAATTATGTGCAAAATTCTAAAATCGAGCTATTAATGGCCAGTCTAATAAAGTTCAGTTTATTACTTTTTGAGGAATCTGTAAAAGCGATTAGCTTATGCGCAAGTTCATTGTGTTGGATACTGCAGAGTTCTATGACTCAGCTACAGACTGAGGATTTTGAGGCAGCAGGTCAATTTCCCTGCACCTATGACATTTTAGAAGGAAGAAGATTTTGAGGATCTACTCCTATGGGTGTGAAGCACAGTTTCTGTGAAACCCATGACAAGATGCAAATGAAAAAGAAAACAGTCCTCTTTCTTGGAAACTACCTTTTCTCATAGAGGTATGCAACTGTTTCTGGTCATAATTACTTTTATTAAAATAAAAAGATAAACTGAAAATTTATACTATTAATTTTAAATAAGAGAAAGGAAAATGATAACTAGAAAGAATATTGCTAATAAACAATTGTGGAGGTTGAAACTTTTAAATGACTCTCTCAACAAATCTTTCCATTTTCTACTGGGAATTTTTCTTTCAGGTTTTTTTCCTTTCATAAGACAGAATAATTTATCAACTTGAGAAAGGATCATTTGACATGATTCACAAGGTTAAAAATGTGGCTTTTTTTAAAACTCATAATTAAAGAAGAAATAGTATCATTTTTAACAACATGTTCTCTTTTTTAATGTTTAAAATTAATAAAATTTCTAATCAAGCTAAACCAGCCTATATCTAGCCTAACAATTCATACATTTAACTTTGACAATACTTAATGTATTGAAATACTACAGTTTTGGGACAGATGTACATATTTTATCTATTTACTCTCCCAACAACCCCAGGGAAATAATACGTTTATTTTCTTAACTCAAAATGCCTGAGGGCTGGTTATTCCAATACTTTCACCATCTTCATTCAAACACGTAACAATTTGAATGCTAACTTATTGATCCAACAGATATAAAAGAGGTAATTTTCTTTTACCTCCAAAAGAGATTCCTCAAGCTTAGCTAACTGTATCTTCTTATCTTCTTCTTGTTGCAACAGGTTTGTCTTCTGCTCTTCCAAATCAGGCTTTTCGTGCTGAATTGTTAAAGCCAAAAGCTAAAAAGAAAGGAGATTATTCAACAGGATACAAACCACTCTAATATATCTATATATATTCATTTATTACATAGCATAATATATACTCATTAAAATATAGAAGTATATAGACTATATTTTATAGAAAGCAGACTTCTGAGGGCTTACTCAGTTGCACCAGACATGCAACAGTTTTAAATCTATGTAGACATCCAGGATATCCTACACTGGCAAGTATAACCCAGTATCTACTGTGAACCATGCCCTTATGTATAACAGCAGATGCAAACCAGGTGACATACTCAAGGACATCTCAAAAGGCCTTGGATCACTTTATTAAGTACACTGATTCACACCCTTTTATGCTGAGACTTAAACCTTTGCACATCAATCTGAATCACAGCTGCATTTAAATGATTGGCACTCTTCATTAGCATATATACTGTTATCGGATATAAAAAGAAGTAGGTAATAGAAAGCACAAATTGGAAAACATGGCACCGAATTCCTTTCCAGCAAGCCTACCAAAAGTCAAATGCCTCCCCTGCCAACAAAGAGAGAACAAAAAGCAATGCTTTATTCTATATTTCCACTTAAAGAGGGGGTAAATTCACTTTGTTACATTGTATTATGGCAATTCCTTATCTCCAGTAGAGAGAGAAAATCCATATGGTTACACATGCTTCACATTTTGAATTATATCTTACTTATCAACAGCACGTTTATATCCCATTCTAAGACTCTTCTTAGTTTCACAGAATCACAGAATGGTAGGGGTTGGAAGGGACCTCTGGAGATCATCTTGTCTAATCCCCTGCTTAAGCAGGTACCTCTAGAGCAGGGGGCACAGGAATGCGTCCAGATGGGTTTTGAATGTCTCCAAGGAAGGAGACTCCACAACCTCTCCAGGCAGCCTGTTCCACTGCTCTGGCACCCTCACAGGAAAGGAGTTTTTTCTCATATTGAGGTTGAACTTCCTGTGTTCCAACTTGTGCCCATTGCCCCTTTTCCTGTCACTGGGCACTAATGAAAAAAGCCTAGTCCCATCATCCTGACATCCACCTTTTAGATATTTATAGGTATTTACGAAATCACCCCTCAGTCTTCTCTTCTCCAGGCTAAATCAAAGTCTCTCAGCCTTTCCTCAGAAGGGAAGATGCTCCAGTCCCTGATCATCTTGGTAGCTCTCCGCTGGACTTGCTCAAGCAGTTCCCTGTCTTTCTTGAACTGGGGGGTCCAGAACTGGACACAGTACTCCAGATGTGGCCTCACTAGGGCAGAGTAGAGGGGGAGGAGAACCTCTCTTGATCTGCTGGCCACACTCCTTTTTAATGCACCCCAGGACACTGTTGGCCTTCTTGGCCACAAGGTCACAGTGCTGGCTCAGGGTCACCTTGCTGTCCACCAGCACTTCGAGGATCTTCAAAACAGAGCCACTGTCCAGTAGTTCAGCCCCCAGCCTGTACTGGTGCCTGGGGTTGTTCCTCCCCAGGTGCAGGAGCTTACACTTGCTCTTGTTCAATTTCATCAGGTTCCCCTTGGCCCAGCTATCCAGCCTGTCCAGGTCTCGCTGGATGGCAGCACTGCCTTCTGGCGTATCAGCCACTCTTCCCAGCTTGGTGTCATCATCAAACTTGCTGAGGTTACACTCTATCCCTTCATCCACGTCATTGATGAATATGTTGAACAGGACTGGACCCAGCACAGACTCTGCCCTGTTGATCACGACCCTCTAAGTTCTGTTGTTGAGCCAGTTATCAATCCACCTCACTCTCCACTCATCCAACCCACACTTCCTTAGCTTGCCTGTGAGGATGCTATGGGAGACAGTGTCGAATGCCTTACTGAACTCGAGATAGACAACATCCACTGCTCTCCCTTCATCGAGCCAGCCAGTCACACCATCGTAGTAGGCTATCAGGTTGGTCAAGCATGATCTCCCCTTGGTGAATCCATGTTGATTGCTTCTGATAACCTTCTTGTCCTCTACATGCCTGGACATGACCTCCAGGATGAACTGCTCTATCACCTTTCTGGGGATGGAGGTGAGGCTGACTGGCCTACAGTTCCCCAGGTCCTCCTTCTTGCCCTTTTTGAAGATTGGAGTGACATTTGCTTGTCCTCCAGTCCCCGGGCACCTCTCCTGTCCTCCACGACCTTTCAAAGATGATGGAGAGTGGCTCTGCAAGAATATCCACCAGCTCTGTCAGCACTTGTGGATGCATCCCATCGGGGCCCATGGATTTGCAAGGATCCAGTTTGCAGAAGTGATCTCTGACCCAGTCTTCCTTTGTCCCAATTTGTCCTCTCTTCTCTGCAGTCTGAGATGCCTGAGGGCCAGCCTTAGCAGTAAAGACCAAAGCAAAGGCGGCATTCAGTAACTGCGCCTTCTCTGCATCCTGTGTTACCAGGGCCCCTTCCTTGTTCAGCAGTGGGTCCACTGTATCCCCAGTCTTCCTTTTACTGCTGATGTATTTGAAGAAGCCCTTCTTGTTATCTTTGACATGCCTTGCCAGATTTAATTCCACGTGGGCCTTGGTCTTCCTCGTCGCATCTCTGCACACCCTGACATCATTCCTATATTCCTCCCAAGCGGTCATTCCCATTTTCCACATACTGTGAAAAATTTGGAAATATTTTTTATACCAAATCTTTTCCAAAATGTGAAAAGCTTGGAAAAATTTGTTTCATACCAAAATAAAGAGGGTTTTCTCTTCTCTTAATTTACCTCTCTGTGTTTTTTCTCTCTTCCATCTGCATGCTACATTTTGCTTCCTAAACGCTATAGAAAAAACTCAAAAGCTACTAGTATTTTGGAGGAAGTAAAATACACAGCTTTTTGGTTTCATTACATATTTCCTGCACACAAAGTATCTCGATAATAGAATTACTCTCTAACCAGGACCCTGGAGAGCAATAACAGAAATGTTTCCAAGGTACCATAAATACATCTTGAAAAGAAAACAGAAGTTTAACAATTAATCTGTTGCAACTGAAATCAATGAGACGGTTTCCTTTTTCTCTATTGGACTCACTACTTGGTTTCAAATCACATAAAAACAAGATTTTAAAATTTAAATTCAGTTTCAGCATCGATTTTACCATTTATATTTCTGTGCTAGAAAATATCTCTGTGATGATTAATGCAAACTGCACCAGAGGGTTTCTTCCAGAAGCTAGAAGTAGCTATGAATGTCCACTATAGAATCATAGAATCATTAAGGGTGGAAAAGACCTCTAGGTTCATCAAGTCCAACCCTCAACCCAACACTACCATGTCTCCTAAACCATGTCCTGAAGTGCCACATCTATACATCTTTTAAATACCTCCAGGGATGGTGACTCTACCACCTCCCTGGGCAGCCTGTTTCAATGTCTGACCACTCTCTCAGTAAAGAAATTTTTCCTAATATCCTACCTAAACCTCCCCTGATGCAGCTTGAAGCTGTTTCCTCTTGTTCTATCACTATCATTCGTTACCTGGGAGAAGAGACCAACACCCACCTCACTACCACCTCTTTCAGGTAGTTATAGAGAGTGATAAGGTCTCCCCTCAGCCTCCTCTTCTCCAGGTTAAACAACCCCAGCTCCCTTAGCCAATCCTCATAAGATCTGATCTCCAGACCCTTCACCACCTTCAATGCCCTTCTCTGGACACGCTCCAGCAACTCAATGTCCTTGTTGCACTGAGGGTCCAAAACTGAACACAGTATTTGAGGTGCAGCCTCACCAGTGCCCAGTACAGGGGCACTATCACCTCCCTGCTCCTGCTGGCCACACTATTCCTGATACAAGCCAGGATGCCATTGGCTGCCTTGGCTACCTGGGAACACTGCTGGCTCATGTTCAGGCAGCTGTCAACCAACACCCCCAGGTCCTTCTCCACTGGGCAGCTCTCCAGCCACTTCTCCCCAAACCTGTAGCGTTGCATGGGGTTGTTGTGACCAAAGTGCAGCACCCGACACTTGGCCTTGTTGAACATCATAAAATTGTTTTTATTCTAAATACCTACCTGTCCTCTTAAGCCACTTCCAGTTGTTGTAAAGTTTACTTCTGTAACAATAGAAGAAGCATCAGGTGGAATGAAGGGATTTGGGTTCCTTGTTGATAGAAAAAGACGGAAGTCTTGATTATAATCTATCATTTTTTCACCTATTTGAATAGTGTAACGGGGTCCTGTAAATAATAAATAGATGTTACACTCACTCTGATTGCAATGTTCTAGAATTATCTGAAAATGATATTTTTGTAATACTTTATGACCAATAGATGCAAATATATTTTATAAAATTTATTTACAAATTGTTTGGAAAGAAACATAAATTTTAAAAATATACGGAACATAAACTATCCTGCCTTGTTAGACAAAAAAATGCAGTAACATAGAGCCAGTATAAGAAAGTTACATCATCAGAATATTTAATACACCAGTGTAGTTTAATTATCCTTACCCAGTACAAAAAGCATAAATGGCAAAAAATGCATTTGAAGTAAAAGTAATACTAATGAATCTTTGAAATCTGCAAGCAATGAATAAGAGAAAAAACAGCACAGAAGATGCACTGGAGAATCCGCCTTATGTATAAGAGTCTTGTCATAATTTGAACATATTCATTTACATTTCCACATTGGCATACCACTCCATCAAAACACACTAGTCATAATTACATATTGGCTAACTAAGATAGTTCAACATTTTTTGAATGTGATCCAAAACCATTAGATTTCATCTCTGGATCTGTTACATTTATTTGTAGAAGGTTGATGTTGCTGTACAGTCATAATTGTATTAAAATATTACTTTCTATGATAATTGTTATAGAGAAAGTCTATGAAACTGAGGTTGCTGGAATATCTAGTCATTAGATTGAAAGAAAAATGTTCCATTAAGAAACATCCCATAAAATTTGCCTTATTATAAAAACATTTATTTTAATCACAGTATTAAAGAAACAAGTAATTTATTACATTTCTGCTGACATGGCTTCAATCTCTGTTTATATTCCTAATATTTTTACATTTCTCAATATGCCTGTCATGGAATGAAACTATATGTATGGCCTCTCACCACCCTTCTTCCACCAGAGGTTTCCATTCTAGTGGGGTCAGAAAATAATAGACTCAACCAACCACTCGACTAGACTAAGATTTTGCCTCCTGATACTGAAAAAGGAGTAAGAACAGAATTATAAGATGAAAAGTTTGAAAGTGGAAATTTCCTGAGGTGGCATAGTTAGGTGCTTCTCTATTTTTAGCACTAGGAGCAGATAAGAAATGCTCTAAGTGTAAATCTTGTGTTAAAACACTGGTAGAGATGAAAATCACATACCAATTTTGTTTCTGTGCCAAGGATTAGAATAAATTTTAGGTCTATGCTGTAAAAATGTCAAACAGAAAATGGAAGCTGTACAAGGACAAATTTACTGCAGTATATATATTCACATTTTTCTTAATGTTTCATTCCAAGTAATGAAAAGATGTACAGTCATCATAAGCAAAATAAAGCAGACAGGCCCCCACCTCCACGTTTTGACAATAAGAAGGATTACATGCTTACTTGTGAAGTGACTGAAAAGACTCAAATAGTGACCCACTCTCCCTTCTCAAAAAACAGCTCCCTAGTTTGGACTTGCACAGACCTAGCATTAACATAGCTCATTAACATGAAAAAGAGGACACCTGAGTGTTATGAGCAATTTCCCTGAATAAACTAGTGTATTTTAATTTAATCTGCTTTCTCCACAGTCCTGCATATTCATCTCTTGATTTGATTCCTTTAGTAAAAGCAGTTAAGATACCTATGATACTGTATCCCTGCTCTCCAAAGTTCAGCAGAAGCTAGTGAAAAAAACAAAGTTGTAAAGATATTCTACCTAATCTCCTACAGATCCCTGAAGTTACCACTTTGGTGGTGCTCTCAACTTTTACCCAGCATAAACAAGCAAGCACATCTGTAATGGAAGAATGATTTAAACTAACATTTTCTTTTTACTAAACAGAACTTTCCAATATAGGAGATAAATGTATCTAAGAGCTCTACAGCATCTGCATTTATTTTTACCATGTTTTTCATTTAAACAATTACTGCTACTTCACGCACCAATATTAGATCAAATGACAGCAAAAAGGAGTCTTGAGTTATTTCCAGTGCCCAAAGTTCATACTGTAAATTGCATGAACAGGCTGTGGTACATGATGAGGAATGAACAATTAAGGCAGAAATATAATTACTACAAGTAACATCAATATACTTTAATTACAATAATTTATAAAGTATTTAAAACATACGTTGTTGTATTTTTAATCCACTCAGTTCTTTTGATATAATTTCAAAATATGCAACATAATTCAACATAATTCATGGTGAGATACTTATCACTATTTATCTTTTCTAAGCTTTCAACACAGTTTTTCTTATCACCCTTTTTAAAGCAACTAAATCCAAAGCAGTTATATACAGAGTTATACAGAGTACATTATCTCTCCAGAGCAGAGAGACTGTAAAATGTAAATGTTTTTTTCCCATTGACTGCATCAGTTAGGGAGACTCCTTTCACTGAATTCCACAATTTTGCTGATATCTATGACCCCTGACTCCAAAGTCACATCAGGACAGACCTGTGTCCCTTCTTCAGTTTCAGACAAATGAAAGAGAAACAGCAATACCAACCTTCTAAAACTCTGATTTCTAACTCCACAACCAGCTGTGTAATTTTTGGTCTATTTAAGGTCCAAGTTCCTAAGTAAAACTAAGTGTTTGAAACTATGACTAGAGAATAACTTAAAATTTAAATTGTGAAGAGTTGATAAAAACACTTTAGTCTAATTCCAGTCAAAAAAATCTTTAAATACTTTTCAATATTTTTCCACTCACTGAACAAGAACATATCTCCAACATATTTCAGGCATTGAAGTGTTAGAAGCAGGTTAATTTTAAAGACAAAAATACTACACAATACTCATGTTTTCAGAAAAATCGAGTTTTATATGACATATATATAGATCTAACCTATAAAAGCTGACAGCAACCATTTGTAAAGATCTTGGTCATTTACCTTGAGCAACAAGATCTTTCCTTAGCAACGGGTAAAGTACAGGCTCCACTCCATCCATTTCCTGTATAATAAGCGTTTTACCAAATCTCACTGCCAGCTCAAGAGCAGTTAGGAAGTTGGAGTCCTGGACAAATAAAAACAAGTTTCTTTTAATATATGTTCTTTTAAATAGTAACACTTCAGAATGAACAGGAAGGCATTATACCAGGAGTCGAAATCTAAAAATCAGTAGTATAGCTGAAAAATTCTATTAAAAGCATCACATAATATTTCAGGGTTTAGCCACAAGTGTTTAAATAAGTTTGATCTATTCAGCTACTGACATACAGGCAACCTATTTAACATGCCCAGCTCTCCAAGTGCTGTGCCAGAAGACAGCAGGCCTACCGTAGGTCTTGTGTCATGTCTGTCAGGTGCACCTGAAACTCCTTGCTAGTTAACACATCTCAGATGTTATTAGGTAGCTATGTCTCAAAACTGAATCAAGACCTAAGGACAGGACTGACATTGATATTAAGATACATAAATGCAGTCTTTTGCATGTAGGTGTCTAAACATGCATGTGGTGTTTAAAGTTCCATTACAGTCAATGGAGATCCTAAACAATGCAGGCAACAGAGCCCAAAAAGTAATCAAGCCAATCAGCTAGCAGGGGAAGCATTCAATTACCCACAGATAAATATGTTGTACCATCAAAAAGTACTATCGAAAAGGCCTGCACAGAGCTGACAGCAATCTGTGGAAGACCTACGTTCTGTTGAAGAAATATCTTGAGGCCAGGTGGAGTTCAATAAGGGACTTTTGAATGGTACTAGATGTCTGCCTATGTGCATGCAACAGAGCCAAGTCTCGCCACCTATTTAAACAGTGGGATGGAGACAATTAATCTTTGGTACCTTAATCTCAAACTAAAATACAATCTACTATTTCCAATGAAGAAAATAAAACACAAATATCATAGGGAAGAAGTGTATACATACTTCTGAAATCCAGTGAACTGCAACCAAGAATACAAAAGACCTCTGTGATTACAAATCTTTTACTACCTCCCTCTCAGCAGAAAATACTGATATTCTTGGAGAGGGCAGCACAAAGAGGCAAACTTGTAGAAGTAATACCAGTTGTTGACCCTCCAAGTATAAATACCCCGATCTCCTCCTTGAGTAAAAAATTTTCAGTACCATGTAAGAATCATTGTAACCTACAACCCTGTGAGAAATTATATGCTTCATGGAATATAACTCCATTTTTGGTGACTGCCATCACACCCCTTTAAAAATTGCTCTCTAAAGTCCGGAATAGAGCAAGGTCAAGCAGAACAGAATTACAAGAGTAAATACTTCACCTGCTGGTTAATAACTTCCAAACGTGACTCCTTCAAATGTGTCTTCAACCATTCAGTAGCCCGGAAAGAAGGGTCTATCAAAAACGGGCAAACTTTACTCTAGGGGAAAAAAAAAATTAATATATTTATATATATAACTAAAATCTATTTAAGAATAAAACTGAATAGAGTCCTTTTTTATTTCCCCAAACTAGCAGTACAGTTATTTTCAAATCTGCCTCATAAATAAACTGTTTAAAGAAACAATAACAGCCTAATAAGACTTTGGGTATTCACAGCTTCTTTGAAACTTAGAAGAAAAGGTATTATTTTTCCTTTTTCTTCCTGTAGTGGGTAAAGGTACAGCACTTCTGGTTTTGGACCTCAATACATTTTAGAAAGGATAATGAATATAAGTATTTTACAGGCATAAAGATAAAAATAGCATTTTACTTACAATCACAAAGAGATCCTGATCTCAAACTTGCAAACACTACAATGTTGAGTATTTTGGTGATATTGCCTGGTAAAATGTATACTGAAGAGACAGCAAGTTTTTATTCTAATAAAACCTTTACTAATGTATGGTTCCCATACCAATACTGTGCAAAGCTTTACTATTTTATTATATTATATCAAGATATATTATGCTGTACACTCTGCTTTCTAAATGTTGAGACTTTAACCACTGATATTCTAATTAGGTAAGTGCTCAGAACTTACACAACGGTCACAAAACAGAGTGACCACAGAGATGGTTGTAAGTGGGGCAAGTGAAGAGAGACCTATTCACAGTTGACATGTGCACTTAAGACTACAGAATCACAGAATGGTTGAGATTGGACATCCAGAGGTTGTCTTGTCCAAACTCCCGGTCCAAGCCCATGTCCAGATGGCTTCTGAGTATTTCCAGGGATGGAGACTCTACCACTTCCCTGGGTAACCTGTGATCAGTCATTCTCAGTAAAAAAATATGTGTGCCTCCTGTGTTTCAGTTTGTGCCCACTGCCTCTGGTCCTGTCACTGGGCACCACTGAAAAGAGTCTGGCTCTGTCTTCTTTGCACTGTCCCTTCAGGTGTTTATAGAAATTTATAAGATCCCCCCCTGAACCTTCTCTTCTCCAGGCTGAACAGTCCCAGCTCTCTCAGCCTTTCCTCACAGGACAGACGCTCCACTGTCTTAATCATCTTTATGGCCTTTCGCTGGAGTCTCTCCAGTACATCCATGTATGTCTTGTCCCGAGAAGCACACAACTGGACACAGGACTCCAAGTGTGGCCTCACCGCTGCTGAGTAGAGGGGAAAGATCACCAACCTTGACCTACTGCCAATACTTTCCCCAAAGCACCCCAGGATAGCATTAGCCTTCTTTTCAGCAAGGGCCCATTACTGGCTCAGGTACAATCTGGTGTCCATCAGGACCCCAGGTCCTTTTCTGCAGAGCTGCTTTGCAGCTGGGTGGCCCTCAGCACGTACATGGGTTTGTTCTTCCCTAGGTGCAGGACTTTGCAGTTCCCCTTGCTGAACTTCATGAAGTTCCTGTCAGCCCATTTCTCCAGCCTGTCAAAGACCCTTTGAGCAGCAGCTTGACCCTCTGGTCTATCAGCCACTCCTCCCAGTTTTATGTCATCAGCAAATTTGGTGAGGGTTTAAACGTGTATTTTCAGCAATTCTCTGGTTAACTCTGACAGAATAACACTTTCAGGGTTTGTTTTTTGATGTTTGTTTTGTTTTTTTTTTTAAGATTCTGAGTCCTACTACTCCAAACTGAGTAACTACATAGATCTCAAACTGAAAGACAGGGCAACACAAAGAATATCGAAGCATCAAAAGATGATGAGCACAAAATCTTGCAAACTGTACTGTAGATGACATTGGTAAAATACCATGTCCAATTCTGAAAAAAAAACTGTGCACAAAGAAAATTATTTGAGCTGAGGGAGGACTTGAAAAAGCTCTTCACACACAGTGAGATTTTTTAAGAGCTCAATCTAGTCAACTAAGGAAAAAGATGAAAATAAGATTTTATTATAGCATGTAAGTAGCTTTAAGGGTGCAAAATGGAATTTATTGACGAGCTTTTTAATAAAACTGAGAAAGGAATCTAATATCAGAATGGTAAAGCATGAAAAATTTGAATTGGAGAAAAGGCTGTAACTGATTTGAGAAAACCATCAATCATCCAAGGAAACTACCTGTGGCAAATCTAGATTCTCCTCATGGCATTAAATCTTTACTTTCTAGCAGATCTAATAAATTACTACATTATAACTACAATATTATGTACATAATTGTGAAATTGCATATGTATATTATACATTATATATCTATATATAAACTATATGATAAAACTGAATCATGATTATAAGCATAGTATTATCATTCTTTTCTCGAGTATTATTAGCTATTGGCCTTACGTGAATGGCATTTTGTGTCCTGTATCACAGAGCTAATCTGATGAAATCTGAGGGTTTAAAATCTAGATGTTTTGAAAGGTATCTGCATATAGCCTTCTCCTTTTTCTGAGAAAAAAAATATTAGAAATTATGTCAAAGTGAACATATATAGGACATAATCTTCCACTGATCGTGTTGGTGTTAATGATTACTCACACTTCAAGCCTGAATAAACTGATAACAGGTTTTGTCTGTTTGACATCTGGATTGAAATTGTAAAAGCAAAAAAGAAAAACATGTATTTTCTTTACCTGTTTTTTCTCTTTGCTACAGAATGCCCAGAGTTATGTAAGTATTTGTTTCTCTGTGTGTGTTCTGTGGTTCTAATAAAATAACATAAATGAAATAGTGCAAAATTCCAGGAAGATGTCATGTTACTGAAATTTGTAAAAATTGGAATACTTCCAAGATAAGATGAAAAAATGAAGTTTACCTGCAAGATGACAAGAGCATTTTCTATTGAAAGGTCATCTGAAGGTAAACCTTCCGTTTTCCAGACTAACTCCTCACTTTCTGTACACAGGAACCGCCGTAAATCGAACTCTGATAAATGAAAAAGAGTAAGTTCATGATAGTATTTATAGTCTGCATAATTTTTAAGCATTTACCAGTCTATATACAGTTAGAGACTCTGTCTAAAACAGTGCACGTCTGTGGATTTCCCTTACATTTATTGTTTTATTGCTTGAACTTATTACTGTTAACTAGCTGATGTTATAAAAATATTTAATGGTGTTATTAACACACATAGACAAAAATGATTACTGAAGAAGCAGAAGCATTCAGAATGCATTGGCAAATTTACAACAGTTAATGTGAGTACAGTCATTCATGTAAACTTTTCTTTTTAAGCAAGGACTATGGAGCTAAATCTTAAGAATTTGTAAGTATTTATAATCTTAATAATTAACAGAACAATCCTAAGAAATAGTCTGTCAGTATATACAAGTATTTATTGAGTAAGAAAATGTTGTCACTTTTCAATTGGGAACACCAAGACAATTGAGACTGTTCATTAGAATTCACCAGCATTTCTCACTTCCTCAATCAAGCTTAATTATTTACACACAGACACAAACAGACACACACACAAAATTACTTTCAAGGCCTGCTGATTTAGTCCATTCATCCAAGCTGCTCTTCCTTTGATCCTCAGGAGCCGCAGAAAGATAGGTAATAAATGCAGCTGCTAACTGAGCTCTTTTAGGCAATGTAGCCAGTTCATCTGCTATCTCTGACACCTTAAAAAAAACATACAGAATGTATAGGTGTATTTCAAACAAAAACTACGTTAATATTTCTCATCAGTTACTAAAAAGATGGAATTATATTTGCCTGCCATTGAGAATGCAGTTGAGACAGTCTCTCTTCTTGCATTTCAGGTATCTATACCTAACTAACCCACAGCAAAACACATATGGAAGTCTGGGAAAAGTTCTTTCTAGCTCTGGGCTACCATGGACAAATGTTTCTGAGAATTTAGCTACTAAAAATCTATGAATTTGATGACCTTGTAGCTTATAAGCAACTGGGTAAATAGTATAATAGTAAGAAAAATAAGAAATATGTGACCATCGTCAGTCAGTTAGTGAGTACCGCTTACAATATGTATACAGATACTATATGCTATATGTATCTATTATACTTAAATATATGATTCACTGCAGAATTACATGATAAAATACATTTATCATATATCATCAAAATTTATTTGCACTATATCACCTCAGCTATGAAATGTTCTAGTATTTTGGAGAAAAAAAAACCTTATTACTTCCTCCTTACTTTAAAGGGAGATTAATACTGCTTATTCACCATCCTCAATATGGAACAAGTTCCTGACTAATATATCTGCCAGTTTGCTCTACCGTATACCATTAACAGATAGTCTGATCTAAAGACAGGGGTAATGCACCAGCGTAAAAAACTGTGAGGAATCACTTTTAGAAGTGTTTAAACTCTGGGGTTCAAATATACCCAATCCTTACTACAGCAGATGGAATAGCTGTAAAGCTACTTTCAGAGCAAAATCTTCCATTTCTTTCAAATAATCAAAAGAAATTGCTGGTCAACCTATAAAAAGGATTCATCTAACCCTAACTTTGGTTCTTCAAAATGTAGGCATTTAGTCTAACTAATCATTTAGGTTTTTTTCAGTGTCAATAGAGGGTCAGGACCATGTCTCTCAGCAGGGAGATTTTTTCCATTTTAAGATACCCAAGAAAGCTTGGCGTCACTTTCTGGAGGTGGCAGCTATTTTCAGCTTGTATATATCTTGAAATTTTCCTTTCTGCTTCAGACTGAAGAAGGGCCTGTGTGTCCAAAGGCTTGCCAGTTTCTCTCAAACATACCATCTGAGCAAATAAGATATGCTCACTTTCCCTACTCTAGAAGCAGAAATGTTTCAAACACCTAAGTGAAGACTTCAAAAGCAATACAACAAGTTTTAAGACTGTGATTGCTTAACACTCTCCCAAAATCTGTCCCTTGTGATTGTATCTCAGCTTGGAGGTACCAACTGCTGCCATGTTCAGCCATTATAATAATTACATTATTATTGTGATTGAAAAACATAAAAAACGTCGTATGTTCTGTATTAAATACTCGGGTATTTTTACACTTTCTGCAGCTATGTGATATAGATAAGATAACTTGTACAGTGAAGTAAAAGGAAGTTTCAGAAGGAAGAAAAGCTTTTATTTCTAAAGAGAAATCAAATAACGACACTTAGGAGACACACAGAATGGCAATAACTCACATTCTCCAAACAGTACAAAAATTGTATCTTCAAATTATCAGCTATAAGATGGGCTTATGAAAATTTTCACTAACCTGGGTACTCCATCTTTTGTGTTCCCTGTCGAGTTGATTTATCAGTACCTCTGCAGCTTTCAATGTTTTCTGAGCTTTACTTAGTTCTGCTTCAAGTTTTGCTGCTTCTGTTGTTCTACTCTGGAACCTGTAAAACAACTACTGTTTGTAATTGCTATCATGAGCTACCAAACTTATGGACAGTTATTTTCAAGGCAATTTAATTGGCTGAATTTGTCATTAATTCCTCCCTTATTGTTCATGAAGAACACAACTACAATTCTTTTTTATACCTTCTGCTTCTAATTGGCAGATAAGTTTATTAGACTTTTAACTAACAAAATTTAGGTAGATGCACAGGTGAAATTTAAACATACATTTGCAATATAAACTATATTGTCTGAAAATCATTCCTTCTACTTAAATAGCCTGACTTGATTTTAGTGCTTGTGTTAAGTTTTGTTCTGCACCTAGTCAGGACAACAGCAGGCTCAACGTCATACTATGCATTTGGAACTTTTTTCGTAAATTTAATCTACGAAACCGTTAAAGATGAATATTGCTAATTCGCACTGATGACCCCAGTCCAATGCACAATACTCTATTTTGTAAACTACTACGGAATAAGAACATGTCCCAAACAACAGACAAGGTTTAGGTATTCTTTTGTAATGATTAATAATTAATGCATTTAATAATCCACCTTTTTAAATTAATATATTTAACTGTAATATATAGTAAATGGTATCTTGTTAATCTAAGACATCACTGTATAGCTGAATGACAGGAAGAATTCTTTTGGGGGGGGCTTGTTTTTTTTTATTGCAGACTAGAAACCATGATTTTTAGTAATATGCACATGTCAGGTTGTAAAGTACCTCCTATACTAACTACATAATAGAATCATCGAACTAAAAGACTTGGATTAAACTGAATTTGGAGAAAGTACAAAGGTTCACCGCAGCAATTTTTATGCCACTGTGAGTCACATAAAGGAGATTGCTAACTAGCTGTCAGAAAAGTAGGCCATCCTTAAAGAAATAGAACTGCCTTTATTCAAGCTGTGATCAGAAGACGACTTGAATAGGAATGTTTCCAAAGTCCTAAGGAGACATTATATCCTCTTAGATTTAAAAGGTGAGAGACATACTGCTTATCTTCAACTACTACAGCATCTACACTGAAGGCTTCCAAAACAGTCAGTAGTGAGAAGCAGATACTTTTGAAAGAGCATTTCATCTGATCGATGAGATTAACTGTTTTCTAGCAGTATTTCTTTATCTCCACTGAGTGTATAGACAGCCTAATTATCGCTACTTCTGGTGTAAATATCTTGCAGAGCAGGGAATTACATTTGGTCAAATAAATTTCATTACTCATACCACAAAATCACCAATGTTTTTTTTTTATATCTTGAAATAAACAAACCCAACTTACTTATCTTTCAGTTCTGATACTTTTTGACCAACAGAGTTGAGAAGATCTTCTAACTTCTGTTTCCTGTCTTCAGTTTTCTTGAGATTACTATAAAAATGAAACATTTATCTTAAGACTATGGATCCAAAGAAAAAAAAAGAGTAAATGTAACAGGAAAGCCATTTACATAGAGATAGTTCAGAGACAGTTCTTTCTTGTGATTTATATTAATAAAAATCTGTTTTCAATCTAAAAGCTTTGACTACTTCTCATCACATAGCTTTAAAAAAGGAAACCAAACACCCCATTCAAATGTATTCTTAAAGATCAGAAAAAATTCTTCCAGTACAGAATTTTAAGATCAGCCAAAACGATCAGTAGAAATTCCTCAGGTCATGGATGGTTGTAAGACTATGCCATATCTTTTTGATTCTAAGGAGAAACTGATTGTGCTTGGTACATGACTGAAAAAAGAGGAGCTACATATCTCATAAAATAGCATGGGTTTCACTTACAGAATACATTTTAAGCATATCTGTGATGGTTATTTCTCCATGACACATTTCAGCTGAGACAAGTAACTTCTGATTGGCCAAAAAATATCCAAAGCATAGCTTCCAGGAAAAAAACAAAATATTGCACACTTACTTCTTCTGTCCCACCATGAACGTTTTATTACCTATGGATGAGGTACAGTATCTTTTGTTTTTAATAAACTTCAGTTCCTCCTTGGCAGCTTCAGTTTCAACCACCACCATTGGAATTCAGAACATTTATTTTGCACCAGTGTCTAACTTACGCTTCCAAGCCAGCCTTTTCTTTTTCCAAGGGTTGAATTCGTTCTAGGACATGGGAGTACTGGACATTGGCATTCACCCAAGCTGCTAATGGAGCAGCTGCAGCACTGGCTCGTTTAGCATTCTGAAAAAATCAGTAACAGTTACAAGAAAGTCTTTGAAGTATGATGTAGATGAGATAAATACAGGATAAAAAACTGCAAGAGATTTACAAGTTACCAACTTAAATATGCCAATTAGCCAGCTCCTCTATTGAACTAATCTTTTAAATTGATACTAAAAGATTATATTGTAGGCCATCAATCCATGTTAAAAAAAAAAAAAAAAGGGTATCTTTACAACTATGAAGCTTCACTGAAGTGAATATGTTTTAAATTAATGCATAATTTATCAGTGTGTTCCTTCTCAGGGAAACACAACTTTCATTTTGAAAATAAGTTACTAGTATTTAAGAATTCCTTTTTATAGCTACTGCCAAATCAATTCTCAGAGATCACCCATACATTCAGTCATCATTAGTCCCCCATTTCTTAATTAGCTGTACTGTTAAGACTCTTACTGCTACAAGGAGGCCAGAAGGAGCCAGTTACAATTCCTTTATCTGAGTTCTTATTTATACCAGTGCCAAAAATCTTTGACAACTTGACACCAGAATGAGTTCTCATCCCCACTCCTCAGTCACCAACAAAATTCTCACCATTAGAGGCAGTATGCAACACAGCATTCTCTGCTACACTTTTATCTCTTTATACTGATGAATTCTGTAAGCAGAATCCATCACTTTTACTCAAATTTACTCAAATTTAAGTTCATTCTAAAAATTATGTTGGCAAATCAGACAATCATGTCTCTTTTTTTGTCTTTTTCATTTTATGTAATGCACTCAGGAATTACCTTTGGATCGAAAGATGTTCTGTTTTTAGAAAGAAGTTCTTCAACACTCTCTCGTATTTCTTTTGGAATATTACGGGCATCAAAGGTTGCTATGTCCTCCCTCACGCCTCTTTTGGCCAAGAAACTGTAAAAAGAATTTAATAACTAGTAAAGAAGCAGCAAATGGTAAAGAGGTTATTTCCCTATGAAACCAAAGAATTCTGCACACACATTATTCCTGAATATAATAGAAACTATTTCATATTGTAAATTACTGCTGAAGTTTAAAGCTTAAATGAAATCCTTACCTCTTCATGCTCACCCATGATGTATCAAAAATCCCCATAAGCCGTAAAACTCCTTCTAGTATGTCTCTGATTATGTCAGGAGGCATCCGTAGGGACCGGATTTCTGACAAAGACTCTGGCTTTATATTTCCAACTGCTAGTTTAGCTTCATTAACCAGTGGCTTAAAACATAAAAACACATGGAAAAATAGATGAGGATACAAGAAACTGAACATTTGCCATTTCGTTTGTGCACACAATTTCTTGTTATTTGTACATATTTTATTACCTAACCAACTGCCATTGATGCATATTCATTTGCACAAGTTATTAAAAAATGCCATGTTTATTAAGTGACAAAACATATTTCCATCTAAAACAGCATATTATAATCTTGACATTCCCTCACTTTTCATTCAGCGCTTTAATTCATAAACATTATATAGATATTAGTATCAATCATGTTTGTTTGCTCTTTCATTGCTTAAAAGTTCATTGTGATACAGGTATGTTTTAATGACGCTAATTACTATTTATAGGCATGCCTGAGGATACCTTTGTAGAGATACATAGACAGGTACATAGACATGTAGAGGTCACAAAAGCTTTATTTTTTCAGTAGTTAAACAAATCCAGACAGCCTTTGCCCTTGTCAACAAAGCAAGAGAATTATAAGAAAACAGAAGAAAGTTAAAGATTATAATTAAAGGCTGTGCACACCTTGCACATCCTTCATATTTATCAAAGACCACAGAAAGGGATTTACCCTAATCCTATAGTTCTATGTCACTTTCAATACAAGGATGTGATTCCTTGGCACCTATGATATTTAAAAGGAAAAAAATTAAGTTGCTGTACTTTTCCCTTACTCTTTAGTACAATTTTAAAATGGATGGGATGAAAAATATAGACTAAAAGCAATTACTGAACACACATACCTCCCAAAAAAAAATGACGCTTAATGGCTGTAAGGTCTCTTGAACAAGCAGTTTGCCAAAGTGCCATTAGGATACATAATTTTCAGAATCTAGTAATTACTGGAAATTATCTCTCATTAAACTATTTCCATTCAGCTGATAGTACCAAGCCCTAAGATATTATCAGCTTGACCAAGGCGGAGTAATATAGGTGGTCTATAGAAGATATCAGTAATTGAAAAACATTGCATAAAATCTGCAGAACCCAGCTGGCACAGGAAGAGCAACTGGAGGAAACGTTTGGCCTGAAAATTATTTCTGGAATTAAGATCTAATAGAGCACTAAATCCAAAACAACAATTTAAAACTGGCAGATGGAATACTGTTTTGTAATGAATAAAGTTTTAATATCAAAGTAATGTAAAGCAAAATTTAAGAAAAGCAGGGATAAATTTTGCAGAACCATTTTGGATGGCAGGACTGGAGCAAGTCAAATAAAATCAGACTGCAAAATATTACTTTTCCTTATCAGCTCTTACCTGAACCTCTTTTAGTTCATCTTCAATTTTTCTTTTTCTTTCTTCTATTTCTGCAGCCTCTTCTGCTATCCGGTGTTTTATTTTTTCCATTTCTGTTTTTTGCTCACTAGCACTCTTTAAAAAAAAGAATAACTTTAGTTTTCAAACTTACACAGATTTTATTCCTTTAGGTCTCTTATTTCTTTTAGTCTTTATTATAATACAATTTGTACAATATCAATTATAATGAAGTATCTGAGACTATTTGATACTACACAGGTTGATTCAAAAAATACATAAGCATTGGGCTTAAGCTTGTATTTATGTAATTAAATTATACAGAATAACCAACTTCTGCTTTTTCTGTGTCTTCTTCCAGATACAAGATCTGTATCTCTATTTTTGAGGCTCATTATGTCTTTTTTTCTCCTTGCCTCTGATTTTTCATTCCTTATAAAGATGTCAGTCCTCCTCTAAAAGGATAAGAGTGACAGCCTCTGTAACATTCTTACTACATTTGCAAGTAATATCTTCCTGCCATTGTCTTTGTAGCTGCTCACATTTCTATTTCTTTCGGGACACCAGTAAAACTCTCCTTTTCCATAGTGATCATAAAAGCATCAGTTGTGTTGGAACTACAGCCTATTAGCCTAAAAATACTAATACATTATTTACCTGTAAATTTGCACCCACCTGTCTGTAAGGATACCTGTCTTATGTCCTACACATCTGTTGTAAGCTGTTTGGGTTTACATCTTTCTTTATTTTTTTCCCCTGGATTTCTACTGTGTCTACCATACAGCAGACAGTAGCTATTAGCCATCTCCAAGACTCCTAAGCACCTCAGTACAACAATAAATACCAAATATATAAGGCTATAATAAAAAGGGCCTTACATACCCTGAAGGTAACAAAAAAGAAAACCAATACCCCAGGACTACCAGTACCAGTTACAAAACAAATCACTGACAATAAATGCATAAAATAAAACACTGATATTCTAGGCTCAGTTCACCTAAAAGATACAAGACAGCAAAGCCCAGAGTTTATGTTTTTATACATTTTCCAGTATATAACACATTATTATAACCAACAGTTGTTGAGCTGAGTTGAACTTGTATCAGAATGTAACAGATGTATATAACCAGACAAAACCTTGAGATTAATAATCATCTTTCTGACCACTTAACCCAAGCTATAGACCAGCATGTAACTGCAGGCTACATTCAAATACATAAAACATTAACTACACAAAACTAGCTTAGACATTTCATGCAAATGTACATGTACTGAATGATAGCTCTGAATAAGAAAACCTTAAAATTCAGTTGTAGGTCAAAAGCCTTGCTCTGAAAGAAGATTAAAAGAGCCTGTATGTATTACAGCCCTCTCTCTTACATAAACTAGAACATTTGAAGTCACATTAAAATGTTAGAGGGCACCTATACTTTATGTTAATCTAAATAATCAGAATTCTACTGCAATTTTCCTGATGCCAGTGGGCCCATCATGTTACATTGCTTTTTGCCTATTCTTGTATTTTGTCCTGCAATGTAATATGTGCTCCCCACACAACCTGAAACTCTACTGGACAACAGCAGACACAGATTTAAAACAGAAATCAGGGCAAATGGCGTAACAAATTCTTTGAGGCCAGCAGTGAACATACCAAGCCAATCATAATTTTTCAAATTCACATACAGTAGGCAGAGAGAGGCTAAAAGTATTAAAAATTTCCAACAGAAGTAGACTTATAAAAACAGGAAGTAATGCACCTTTAAAGCACTGTAAACCAAATAGTATGGAAGAGCAGGCATCTACTTTACTGCATACAGAGAATACCTTTGTCATTGAGCTTCATTATTTAAGTTAGCTTCAGACCAATCAGACTAAACCAGTGAAAACAAACAGTGCAGTGATAACAGATTCATTATGGTTTATCCTACATTTATGATTCCTGGAAGTATCAATGTAAGGGTCAATTTTCTGCACAATTATTTTACTTAACTGAGAATACTCTACTAAAGAAAATTATCTCCTAAAAAACCAGGTGGTCTACGTCTGAGCTGAAGAATATAAATTTGAGGAGCAATGAACACAGAGGTATTATTTAGCTTTCTCTGAGGTTAAGTTCAGAGGACTGGAGCTCCCAAAATAGATACTTTCTAATAGTCCACAAATTTAATTCCTGGTATTTGTAACTTAAAATAGTGCTACTTGTCAATATTTTGTTGAAAGTTCCTACCTGTAATAAACATTATGAAATGGATCAGTTTGGATTTATGAAATTCTAGGAAAACTTTCAGACTAAACTACAGCAGTAAATACTATTCAGGTGCAAAACTTGCACTGATCCCTTCCTACTCAATCAGTTCAAATATGATTTAAATTATATAATCCTCTGTCCTGTTGTAAGTTTATTCAAGCCTCAGGGCTCATGCATTCCACTAGGCAAATTCTTGTAAAAGCATCAGGTTTTGTAACCCTTGAAAAGAATACAAAGCACAGGCAGTTATGGAGACCAAAAATAGAAAAAAATATTTTTTAAATTCACTTCTGATGTGATCGTATACAGCACCTGCATAGATACTGTAATTTCTTGAAGGGCAGCATCAGCCTCATCCTGCTTCGTTTTGAGTAAAATACTTTGTTCTCCAGCTTTTCTGTTCAGTTCATCTACCAGGGCTTTAGCTTCATTCAGCTTTGAAACACCTGCCTATAAAAGTTTATAAGAAGCAGTTATTTAGGAATGAATTTTTAACAGGTTTAAATGAAGGCTGGTTACAAAATTACAAATAGTATGTACAAGCTAAGAATAATGTAGAGTAATATTCTTAATTTTAAAATTTTTTTTCACATTCTCTCAATATTATTTATATTTTCTGAGTATTATTTAACCCAAAAATTAGATTTGAAACTTCCAGACGTGTCACTGTGAGATCTATCACTACATCAAAAAGCTGAAAACAAATTCCCCGAATAACAAACTTTTAATGGAAAAGCAACTAGTACATAATCTTTTTCTCATCAATTCAAGAGCATTTCAATTAACTGATATCGATTCCATATAATTCTATCTTCTATAAAAGCAAATCTACAAAAATTAAACAAATTGAAACAAACTAGATCATCCTATTTCTACATATTTGTACATTCTCTAAAGAACATAGATGTACATAAAACAAAGCCTCAGTTATGCTTAACTATTTCCTTTATTTAAACTTTCTAAATTATTTACTCCATGGTAATCAGATAATAGGATCATTTCAAGACACATTTGAAAAAAATATTACCTGGAAGATGTTTTCATTTAGGATACACATCTCTCATTTTCATGTAAATGATTACTTTTATTTAACCAGAGCATTTAACAAGTAAATTAATGTTTTTCACAAACAAACCACAGCTACCTTCTAAATAAATAAAAAAGCAATTACTATCATTACAAATGTAAAACTTCTTGAATAGCTTATTACAGTGATGTAAAAATATTGGCAGGTGGAATAAAAACAGTGTAGAATACAAGGCAAGGAAGTAATTTGGTTTTGACAGATGCTTTAAGAAGAAATATAGCTTTGCAAGTCTGATTTCAGAATAGCAGTAAGGGTCACTGAGAAAAGGAGCTGAAAGGGAAGGGAGAAGGGTAAAGACAAAAGTTACATGTCCTAAAGGATCATACAGATCTTTCCAGAAATATAATGGGGGGAGTGGGGAGCAAAGGAAGTATGACTGGAAAGATAACAAATGGGTTTCAAAAATAAGCATGTTATGCATACAGAACAGGGATAAAGCGACATCTGTGGGATGAACTGCATTTGGTCTAGAACTGTGTAAAGGTTTGATGTGTGGGAAATTAATTCAAAATCAATTCCAAAATACAAAATGAGAGAAAATCACAACAAAGGGAACCTTGGCCAAAGCTACACAAGAGCACCATGAGGTTAAAGATGACTTGTACTAGGAGGATGCAAGAATCACACAAAATAGAAAGTTGCTGTAGAGATATAAAGAAAGGGATGGGATACGGAGCTCCATGGGGAAAATTTATACAAGCACAGGCAGGACTTAAATTGATGGAAAGATGATGGGTTTGTTTTCAACACAATTCCAACACATATGGGTGAGAAAACTTAAAGAGCTTTCAAGTATTTTTTACTCTTCCAAGAAAACATACCCAGTCTGATACATTCTTGAGGAAAAATTTTAACAAAAACCAAGAAACCACTCTTCAGTCTTTGAGGCATTTGAACAGAGATGTGCATTAAGATCCATGCTCTTCCTCTTCTGAAACCACAGCATGAGCATATGCCAACAGAGCACAACCCACACAACCACGATAGTAGCTACAGCCCATTAATACACAAGACATGTCCAAATGTGAGAGCATTTTGAAAAGCTGTATGTTTAAAATGTTTTAAATACATACCTGCAAGTGGTTTTGCCTTTTTATCAGCTCTCTTCTTTTACTGTTATTGATGGTACTGTATATATGAAGGAACGTCATATACCTGCTAGGTGTTGTTCCATACATTTTACATGATTCATGGATTGCCAGAAATGACTTCAGAAAATCAGAATCACCTGTACAACATAATTTGTTACACAGTTAATAATACACTCATTCTTATCTCACATTAAAATAACTAAGAGCAAGCAACAGATTATTGTTTTTGAGATATGAATTAAGGACATTCAAAATATCACAAAGAATACACTTTTTTCAAAGTACTCTCAGGGAAACAACATGTAATTGCAGTTGAAATACGTATCGCTCAGAAAGTAATATACTGAAATTGTTTTAAAGCTGTAAAATATTCCATTGATGTTTGGAAAAGCAGACAAAATCAATTGCAGATTACTGAAGACTAATCATAAATGCAACTTCATTTCCACAGAAATTGAATTTGAAAATACATGGAGTTTTTTTGGAAAGGAAGTCCAAGTGCTTTCATCTTCTCCTTTGCCTCTGATGATAGGTAGACTAAAAGGTTTTCCTGAACATTCTAGGTCATTCCGTTTGTTAAACAGTTTCTCAAAAGAAGCCCAAAGATACTTTAAAATAAATTGTATTACCCTGCAAAAGAAAAAATTGCTAAAATATATCTCCATATAAATGAACGCCTTTAATAAGTACTGAGGTATAGATTCAGTACCATGACCTAGGATAAAGATGGATGGTAGCAAGAACACTAAATCCTAAGTTTAGCCATCATTCTGATGAGCCAGAATGCCTATTAAAAAGCAATACAAAACAAGAAACCCCAAGAGAACCACTTATCATTTCATACTCTGTTGGCTCCATGACTTCTAAGTGTTACTTAGACTAATGCTTTATAACGAGTGCCTAAAATTAGTATTATGCAAATGAGTGCTGGCACTGGTCTCCAAGATTATGTTTGACGTTATTTTTAAAATGGTTAAATTTGAAGTTTTATTATAAAAACAAAATATACTGAAAAAGCAGCCTTACAAGAAATTAAAGTTATCTGAGATAAAGAATTATTAAAGTAAAACGAACAGGTCTAGGACGAGAATAATGAAAACACATAGACTGGAAAGTAGAAAAACTCTCAAAACATCAAATTTTGAGGTTGTGAAATAACATCCATACAGAAGGAAGACATAGAATGAAACAAAACAAGATGCAGCTTAATCAGTTTATAAAATTGAATATACACAGTGATTGCTTGTTACAGAAGAGACTGCGTTTGATGAGCCAGGATATATGTTCCAGACTAATGTTCCCTTCCACAAAATGCCTGCCACATGAACAGTACTGAATTCTATGAATATGCTGCCAAAAACATACCTAAAGTACCCAACAGAGGACTGAGTAAATGTTTAATAATAACTAATAATAACTAATGGGTCCACTAAATATTACCTGAATGCTTTTTCTTATGTTCCTTATGTGCTTTTCCATTCTCTTCTTGTTGATTTGAATCATACAGTAGCATTTCAGGGATCTAGAAAAATGAACATGATTTTTGTACACAAATTATAACCAACAAAAATTTGAGCTAAAATTGAAAAAAAAAAACCCAACTTTAATCTAGTTTTTCTTTTGAAAAGACTGACTATGACAGCATTATTCAGAATAAGGTATTTACAGAATATTTACAGCATTAAAGGGATCAAGTCTGCCTTTTCCTGTAACTGTTGTCTCAAGCAGAGGAGATTTTGCTGGCTGTAAGAAAGAGCAACTAAGCCTCAGAGGACTCTTACAGTAATACAAATGCCAAAGATGTAAAAAGATACAAAACTCAACAGGAAATCAGACAGTCTTAAGTACAATGCTAAAAATAAACAGAGTATATTCAAAAGTTCTGGCATACAACTAAATGATGATTCAACTTTAAAGAAAAAAAAGCCCTACTGAAGTGCAAGTGAAAATGCTCTCTGAAAAGCACTTTTTTTTAACTGTGGACAGAGCTGGTCCAAACATTTTTGCCAAAAAGAACTTTCAGTACAACCTGTCATGAAACTGAGGCACAATGGCAAGTTGAGGAGCCCCAATAACCCAGGCAGAAATGGACACTCTATGCCAGCTGCTCCCATGGCTCTCCCAGAAGAGTGACCAACTCCCCGGTCCAGGTGTGAAACCCATCATAATGAGTCAATGGGAGAGGCCAGAGTACCTTACAGACTAGGCTGAGGGGGCTACTGCATAGGAGGCTTGGGACACATTATGGGATGCAGTGGAAGAGCATTTCAGATTGCATGAGACTTACTATGGGTTGGTGAGGCACCTGCTGCAGTTGGGTGACAGAGGGACTAGAAGGTCAAGGCCAACTGCCTGAGAGACTATGGCGTCTGGCAGTCAAATACGACCCAGCTGCATGTGTCTGTGTCTGTGTGTGTTTACATGTATGCATATGTGCCTGCACAGGACACAATGGGGAGATCCTAGATCCAAGGCCAGCTACTGGATGGGCTGGACGTCTAAGCCCAGTTACTGGAAGGATCCACTCTACGTGTGTGCATGTGTGTACACAGTGAGGCAGTCTGTACCAGCAGCTGCAGTGGGGCTGTGGCTTCAGAAGCTTGTACATCCAGACACCAGCAACTGGGTAGGCTGGGAGATCCAGAGGCACCTACCAGAGGGGTTGCGTGTGTATGTCCAGCTAGTAGAGGGATCCACATTAGGCACTTGCACCTATTTCCCACTAATGGACCTTCATTGTGATCACTCAGAGAAGGGAACAGGACGATGCCAATGGTGCTGGGTTTTTTTGTGCTGAGGGTTTCGCTTGCATTGTTTTGTGTGGCCAATCACATGTATATACATGTGTTTGTGTGTGTGCCTACTGGGAACACATGCTCAGCTTCACTACCAGGTCAAGTTGGGGCCATGAAGCTGTGGTAGCCTTGCCCCTAGCAGGGTAAGAGATTTGGCAATTCCTTAAAATATAGAAGTAATATATATCTTTCTCAAACTTACACTGTGAACATCCTGAAGTAAGTAGATTTTGATCCTAAAAAGAACACACTGACTCCGTTCCATCAAGAAAAACACTTAAAGATTCAAGAATAATGTAAGGTTTACAGTGCAACCTTAGGGCTATAGCAGCTCATATACACATAGCAAACTTGTTTTTAAACTAGCTGTCAGGCATACCAGTAACAGCAGATATCATCACCATAGTAGACTAACATTTTGCTTGCAGTCTAGTTGTATTTGATCAGAGTCATAGTACGCAGGATTTTGTTCAAGTCAGCTCACAGAAAGAACAAAACATAAGGTCACTGGTAAAATAACAATTAACTGTTCTGCAGAATTTTCTGTCTTTGTAGGACTGCACAAATGGATTAAATAAGCACAGTGACAATTATTCCTTCACAACTTTCAATATTTTGATCATATTTACCAAAGTTATTTTTGGAAATACTCATTTGAACAAGTCACAGTTTTCAATTAATGCAATTTACCTTTTTCATACTGTCATCTGACCAGGTTTCCATCCACAGAACCTGACATTTCTTGTACAGTGCTGGATTACTTTCACAGTTTATTGTGAAATTTAAATTGGTAGAATCCATGATCAAGACAACATGCAGATTTTGTTGGATCCCTAAGAAAATGCAACATATTAAATGTTTAGTAGATAACAATCTGACTACATGATGGTAGATTTATTGCACTGTCCTTCGAATACTGATCACAAGGTAACTTCTGAAAAAAAAAACTATTATACCACATCACACTAGGGCAGGAATGTTTATAGACAGAACTTAAATAAATTTAATATAGTGGATTCTCACTATGTATATTACAGTGTATTTTTTTAAAGTAGAAGACCTGACAGTATTTAAATGGATACCACCAGTTCTCATTCCCATCAACATAGATCAATAGAACCAATTAGAAGTAGTTCCCAGGCCCTTGAGTATCACTGCCAATATCTGTATTCCTTCAGATACATTCTTCTGTTTATTTGTAAACTATTTAATCTTCTTGTTGGTCTAAGGAAGAAACACAAATAATTAAGACACCTATCTGTAAACTTGCTTATGATTACTCAGAATCCAAAGAAATTTGTAGGTATTTTTAACAAATAGAAGAAAACTCTGTTGTAAGATATATAAGCTAAACAAACCAGAAAACAATGGGGAAAAAAAAGCTTTCTTCTTTCTACTTTCAACAGCAGATTTCATAACAGCTTTGTAGAACATTCATGGATGCAAAACTGCAGATAGAAGAATTTTAAGATGAGGGTTGTGTGCCCTCAAATATCACACTCTAATCATTATTCCTGCCTGGTTTTCAATAACTAAATGAAAGTTAAAAATGTAAACAAAAAAAGGACCATATTAGAAATTATTTGTCCATTATTATACCACATTTGTAACCTTGCAATAAATTATAACTTATAATTTTGGCCACGTACGGTATGTGAAATAGTTGAAAATCGGTCCTGTAAATCCATCTTGTGAAGCTTGATCCTTCAGAGGAGATAGCAATGGTTCTAATTCTTCTATTTTATATAGCCCAGGAATTTCTCCTATTTGAAGAATGAATTTAAAATGTCAGATCAAATACATTACAATTCTTCAAATTCCTTTGAAGGATTCCCTTGAATTCTCTGTATAGAGAATTTGAGTATGGCAGTATTCACCTCCATACTCTTGTGAGTATCATCCATGTATTTCATCATTCTTTTCATGATATTATGAAAACAACAAACCAAATTATAGTCATTCCATTTAACTTAATCAGCCTACTTTGTTTATATTACTGAAATATACTGCAAAAACTCATTCAAATTTACCCAAACACAGTGATCCAATACTGCATATAAAAAAAATTAAACCAGACTTTGTCGTACACCAGAAAACAGAAAAACGAAAGAGAGTAGTTATCTAGGCCCTCAGACATAGAGGTTTAACACTGGATGATAAGAATCTGATACTGTAAGGAGACTTGGGTTTGCACCTGAGAGACAGGAAAATCTGGTGGTCTTATCAATCAGCTCTTAAACTACTGCAGTTCTAAAAAACACTAAGTTAGGCTCAGTCCTTCAATTATCATTCTGATTAAGGGACAACACTAGATAACAAAATAAAGTCACTTTTTTAATTTGTTATTATTATTTTTCATCTCATTGCCTCAGAAAAATGGGCTTTGCTGGTGCTCATTCAAGTAAAGGACTTGGTCTATACAGTCTAGTAAAACATTGGGGCACCTCCCAGTTTTGAATTTTATTAGAAAAGGGAAGCTGTAGAGTAGAATGCATTATTATTTTGCTGTTACACTTTTATAAAGAACTCCTTTGTTGTAAGTTACTTAACTTGCAATTTGAGGAACTGAAAGCACCCACACTGTAGGGTAGGTAAAAGGATAATTAAGTGAACTTCAGGTCAGTTTCTCAGGTCCAAGTACTCTAGCCAAAGAAGCTAACTAACAGTTCTGGTATGGACATAAAGTTTGAAAACATAATCTAATTCTTCCTCATTGAGCTAACTCTGCGTGGTAAAAGTGGTACCATAATCTTTTTGGACTTGTCTCACCTGAAGACAGTAAACTGTTGATCATCTCAAGGAATGTGGAATGAACAAACTGATAGTCTTCGAGCAGCAACACCACCTGCTGTGCTTCAATGCCCGCAAGCTCCAACACCTAGAAGCAGGGAAGACATTTAAATCTCAGTATATGGAATATATGTATTGTTCATAAGACAATGATAATCTTTCCTTGATTATATAGTACATACATATTTTCTCCACAACATCTAAACTGTTATATATTTTAAAAAGTTTACTAGGTGATTCAGTTATATGGGATATCAACTATAAAGAACACTCTACCTAGATGTACAGCTTGGTGCATGAAAGAATGAAAAAATAATTAAAACAGACCCTTTCACAGAGTATATTTATGTTCCAGATATGATTCTGTTACAGCGTTGTATTGCTCTTTTTTGTGGGCTTAGCTCTAGAATTTTCTTTAGAGTTGCTGAAGGTAATGGGAAACTCCTGATTAAAGGTTTGCATTTATTTTTAAATAATATGTACATATTCATCAATCACTAAAATTGTACTTGATTCAGCTACTATCCTATTAACTAGCAGACCATAGTAGACAGAGAATATGAAAAGATATACAAAATATTAAAATACATAAATGAAAAAAACCTTTCAAAAATTCAAAATTAGAATTTATGAAGTCCACAACACTCATAAAAACAGATCTGGTATTCAAAAAAGTAGAGTTTCAGGTAATTTTCTAGGTCTCTACCAGGATGGTGAGTACTCGCTGTAGAGCTAATACCAGTGTTATCATGGCAAAAGCCCCAGAGAGGTCTGATGTATCCACCCAGACGGCGCTGGAGGTTTCAGTACAGATGGTAGGTTGCAACATGTGCCCCAACCCCTCGCCTGGTGAGAAGGTAAGTACCTGCACAAGGTGTGCACAGGTTGATGATCTGCTGCACCAGGTGGCTGAGTTGCAGGAGGCAGTTAGAAGGCTGAGTAATATTAATATTAGTAGAACTGATGCAGAGATAGATATGTGGCCCCAGAACCACACTCCTGTAGCAGACAACACTGAGAAGAAGGAGGCACCTTCGACCCTGGTGACTCACAAAAGCAGGGCTCTGCCTCAGCCCCCACCTCCCAGTATCACCACCAACAACAGATTTGTAGCTTTGGCTACTGCAAACACCCACAAGCAAGGTCCACAAGATGCAACTGTACCAGCAGATCAGAGTAGATACCACAAAAAGAAGAGATGAGTGGTCGTAGCGGGTGACTCCCTGTTAAAAGGCACTGAGGCACCCATTTGCCGACCTGACAGGGAGTCACGAGAGGTTTGCTGTCTTGCGGGAGCCAAGATCTGAGACATCACTGAGAGGGTGCCACAGCTTGTCAAAACACTGATTACTATACTCTGCTACGCTTCCAGGTGGGCATAAATGATGCTGCAAGCCAGAGTCTGGGCAGAACTAAGCAAGACTATAAAGCTTTTGGAAAGCTAGTGAAAAATATTGGTGCCCAAGTTACCTTCTCCTCCATACTAACTGCTGGAGAAAAATGGGCGACTAGAAATAGGCAAATAATACAAATCAACTCCTGGCTACATGGCTGGTGTCACCATGAGGGTTTTGGCTTTTACGACAACGGGATGTTCTTTAACAACCATAAGCTGCTAGGGAGGGATGGATTCCCCCGTCTGGAATGGGCAAGAGAATCTTTGGCAGCAGGCTGGCAAACTTGGTGAGGAGGGCTTTAAACTGAGGAACTTGGGGGGAGGGGGACAAACCGGTAATGCTAATGCCACCACACACAATGGGGGAATAAAACAGGACAACCTGAGCAGTGATTAAGGTGCCGTAGCAGACTCATGCAATGGCAACCAGGAGACAAACCACCTCCAGGGTTTGCATGGCTATCGTGGGTCCTCGTGCACCCCTCCGGGGAAAGCTGTGTGCACAAGCACCTTTCTGAAATGCCTGTACACCAACGCACAGAGCATGGGGAATAATAAGGAGGAACCAGAGGCCTGTGTGCAGTTGCAGGGCCATGATCTGACTGCAATTGCAGAGACATGATCGGGTGGCTCACAGGACTGGAACGTGGTCATGGATGGCCACAGGCTTTTCAGGAAAGACAGACCAGCAAGGCAAGGTGGGGGAGTTGCTCTTTATGTGAGGGAGCAACTGGAATGCATCGAGCTCTGCCTTGGGGTGGAAGGAAAACAAGTTGAGAGCTTGTAAGTAAAAATTAAGGGACAGCCAAATATGGGTGACACTGTTGTGGGCGTTTGCTGCAGGCCAGCTGATCAAGAATAGGAAGCTGATGAAGCCTTCTACAGACAGCTGGAAGTAGCTTCACAATTGCAGGCCCTGGTCCTCATGGGGGACTTCAACCACTCTGATACTTGCTGGAAAAGCAACACATCAAGCCATACACGATCCAGAAGGTTCCTGCCAAGCTACGAGGACAACTTTTTGATACAAGTGGTGGAGGAACCAGCGAGGCGAGATGTGCTGCATGACCTTATTGTAATGAACAAGGAAGGGCTGGTTGAGGATGTGAGAGTTGGGGGTAGCTTTGGCTGCAGTGACCATGAGATGGTTGAGTTCAGGATAGTGTGTGGTAGAAGCAGGGCTACGAGTCAGGTTACAACCTTGGACTTCAAGAGGGCCAGCTTTGGCCTCTTCAAAGACCTGCTTGGAGGAATCCCATGGGCTAGGGCTCTGGAAGGCAGGGGAGTGCAAGAGAGATGGACAGTATTCAAGGACCGCTTCCTCCGAGCTCAAGATGGGTGCACCCCCAGGAGGAATAAGTCAGGCAGAGGAGCCAGGAGACCCGCATGGATGAGCAAAAAGCTTATAGAGAAACTCAAATGAAAGAAGGAGGTTCACAGTATGTAGAAAACGGGAATGGCCGCTTGGGAGGAATATAGGAATGATGTCAGGGTGTGCAGAGATGCGACGAGGAAGACCAAGGCCCACGTGGAATTAAATCTGGCAAGGCATGTCAAAGATAACAAGAAGGGCTTCTTCAAATACATCAGCAGTAAAAGGAAGACTGGGGATACAGTGGACCCACTGCTGAACAAGGAAGGGGCCCTGGTAACACAGGATGCAGAGAAGGCGCAGTTACTGAATGCCGCCTTTGCTTTGGTCTTTACTGCTAAGGCTGGCCCTCAGGCATCTCAGACCGCAGAGAAGAGAGGACAAATTAGGACAAAGGAAGACTGGGTCAGAGATCACTTCTGCAAACTGGATCCTTGCAAATCCATGGGCCCCGATGGGATGCATCCACAAGTGCTGACAGAGCTGGTGGATATTCTTGCAGAGCCACTCTCCATCATCTTTGAAAGGTCGTGGAGGACAGGAGAGGTGCCCGGGGACTGGAGGACAAGCAAATGTCACTCCAGTCTTCAAAAAGGGCAAGAAGGAGGACCTGGGGAACTGTAGGCCAGTCAGCCTCACCTCCATCCCCAGAAAGGTGATAGAGCAGTTCATCCTGGAGGTCATGTCCAGGCATGTAGAGGACAAGAAGGTTATCAGAAGCAATCAACATGGATTCACCAAGGGGAGATCATGCTTGACCAACCTGATAGCCTACTACGATGGTGTGACTGGCTGGCTCGATGAAGGGAGAGCAGTGGATGTTGTCTATCTCGAGTTCAGTAAGGCATTCGACACTGTCTCCCATAGCATCCTCACAGGCAAGCTAAGGAAGTGTGGGTTGGATGAGTGGAGAGTGAGGTGGATTGATAACTGGCTCAACAACAGAACTTAGAGGGTCGTGATCAACAGGGCAGAGTCTGTGCTGGGTCCAGTCCTGTTCAACATATTCATCAATGACGTGGATGAAGGGATACAGTGTAACCTCAGCAAGTTTGACGATGACACCAAGCTGGGAAGAGTGGCTGATACGCCAGAAGGCAGTGCTGCCATCCAGCGAGACCTGGACAGGCTGGATAGCTGGGCCAAGGGGAACCTGATGAAATTGAACAAGAGCAAGTGTAAGCTCCTGCACCTGGGGAGGAACAACCCCAGGCACCAGTACAGGTTGGGGGCTGAACTACTGGACAGTGGCTCTGTTTTGAAGATCCTTGAAGTGCTGGTGGACAGCAAGGTGACCCTGAGCCAGCACTGTGACCTTGTGGCCAAGAAGGCCAACGGTGTCCTGGGTGCATTAAAAAGGAGTGTGGCCAGCAGATCAAGAGAGGTTATTCTCCCCCTCTACTCTGACCTAGTGAGACCACATCTGGAGTACTGTGTCCAGTTCTGGGCCCCCCAGTTCAAGAAAGACAGGGAACTGCTTGAGCAAGTCCAGCGGAGAGATACCAAGATGATCAGGGGACTGGAGCATCTTCCCTTCTGAGGAAAGGCTGAGAGACTTGTGTTTGTTTAGCCTGGACAATAGAAGACTGAGGGGCATTTAATCAATACCTATAAATATCTAAAGGATGGATGTCAGGATGATGGGACTAGGCTTTTTTCATTAGTGCCCAGTGACAGGAAAAGGGGTAATGGGCACAAGTTGGAACACAGGAAGTTCAACCTAAACTTGAGAAAACACTTCTTTCCTGTGAGGGTGCCAGAGCAGGGGAACAGGCTGCCTGGAGAGGTTGTGGAATCTCCTTCCCTGGAGACATTCAAAATCCACCTGGACGCATTCCTGTGCCCCCTGCTCTAGGTGTGCCTGCTCAAGCAGGGGATTAGACAAGATGATCTCCAGAGGTCCCTTCCAACCCCTACCATTCGGTGATTCTGTGATTCTGTAATTACTATAAAAAACAGTATGCACATCTAAACACTGAGAACTTCCAAAAATCTACTTTTTTCAGTTAGACCACTGACATTTTGCTTTTCTTAAAATATCTCTTTGCACAAAACTTTTATGTCTTTCAAACTTCCCATGTTTTTTTTAAATACACACCTACAACACTACAAAATGGAAGACACCGAGTGACTTACATATTTAAGATCATTTCTGAACTGCTTCAGCTCATAGCCTCTGGAAATTTTGGGAGTAATCAGAACAGCTCCATGCATGTGACTAACTAAAGAGGTAACTGTCCGACGACCTACACCACTCCGTCCTGCTAAAAGAAGTGATCCTCCAGGGAAACTTAGTACTCTGTCCACTTTAGACATATAACTGAGGACTTCTTGGAACAGTAAAATCTCTACCTCTTTTTTGTCTTGCCCATAATGAATAATACCCTATTAAAAAAGGAAAAAAAAAGAAATGCATTCATTAATAATAAATAAAAGCAGTAAGATACGAAAGCATCCAACATTTAAAAGCTTAGAAAAGAAGGACTTGAAAGCTTAAGGAGACCATGTTGGGATTCATTACAAATAAATTATTTATGTGACAGAGTTTAAATACCTTGTATACCCTTTACCAGTTATGAACAGATCATATTACCCCAGCACCAGGATACCCTGGAAGTCTTTGATATATTGGAACAGAAATCTATAACTGAAAATTAAATAATGGACCAGAACAAAGTCTGAGCTGTACCTCTGGCTACAGATTAATTAATATTGGCGTAACTTAGAAGAGTGTTTTAGGCAGCTAATTGCTGCATAATTGCAGATTATGGAATTTCCTAGCAAAACACACATGATAACCAACCGTAAGATTAAATTCTGGCCTTGTTATACTTAATAAAACCTCCTCTTTGAAGCCCAATGTAATTGCGTAGTCAGAAAAAAAACCCAAACTCTCTAATTACCGAGGCTATTCAACTTCATCATTTCTCATATAGTCCGTTGGTCAGAAGTTTGCAATTAAGGAGAAGGAGTAGTTTCCCATCTACAAGAACAGTCCATCAAACACTACTAATAGGGGGGGATGACCTCAGAAGCTCTCATCCTGCAAATCAGTCAGCCTAGCAGAGTTAACATGTTTGCATTTCCTTACTAAGCTCATTTTTTGTACTTTACTTTCTAAAAGTGTGCCAAATCTCCTAACAATTTGTATTTCTTCAAATAAAAATTACATAGCAAATTACGAATTCAGAAAGTAAACATTTAATAAAACACTTTAGTACTCAAACAATACACTAACATATACACACATCAATGTTTCTCAAAATGTTGTTCATCAAACTGTTGTAAATCACCAGCAAACGTTACTGATGCCCTTTTGTTAAAATAGCCTTGCTCCAACATACTTCCTCCTGCCTGCCACACAGCATCACAGACCTTCCCTCAATTGACCAAATGCAAAAGATGATTCCTCAAACAAGTAGCAGATCCCACCCTAAACCTGGTGTTCACATGTTACTTCCTGTAAAAAACAGAATAATTATTGTGAATCCTTGCTCTGTATATTCTTTAACTTTGTCTTACCTTTTGAATAATATCTTTCAGATCTGTTGAGTTTAGTCTGCCAAGTGGCCTCCCATGTGGTGGTAGTGCCTGTCCTGGTGTCACGAATGCCTCTTGACAAGCTCCCCAAGTTACATAGAAGATATCTGTGAAAGTATAAGGAAACATTTGAAAGTTTGGGTACTCAGTGACTTGCTATGTGGCTTGATCAGACTGATTTGATTAGGCAGTTCCTAAACAAGTATTTCATATTTGTGATGTATGCCTCAAATTGTTTACCTGCCATATTGTCCAGAACATCTGAGCCCCAGTCACCTTGAAACACTTTCATCAAAATATTATCAAATACGTGGAGTTCCTTCATGGCAACAATTTTGTCACGGAACAAACGACATGCTTCGTAAGCAACAATTTCCAATACATAGTCTACAGTTTGTATCGATGAGCCTACAAAATTTAAGGAGACATTTAACTTTATATATTTATAATAAATTTTACATTTCTCAAATTTTCCATTTCAAAATACAAGAATGAAAACGAGTAAGTGAAATTACATACCAGTAGGAGCGCATCAGTAAGGAAGAAATAAGAGAAAAAGTAAACATTATGAAGTGCTTTTTAATAGTATCTTTATGGATCATTATAAGATAAAATGAAACATATTCTATTAAAACAAGTTCTCCAGTTTAATGCCAGCATTCTAATGAAAATTAATAAGGTTTGGCACACAAAGAAAAATCAAAAGACAAAATTCCAGGCAATGAAAACAAAAGAAGCCAGAAGGCTGTTTTAAAGGGGAAGAGAAAGGCTGATAAACACTAAAACATACCAAAACAGTCTGTATCATAAAATGCCACTGGAGAATACTAAGCTTCAATATTCTTCAAAAAAGTCAGAAGGAAGGTGAGATGAGTAAATGACATGCCATATTGCTCACAACTGAAAAAGCATATGGTCATGTCACCTTCAAATAGAATGGAGTCCTTAAACAGGCTGAGATTACCCATTCATTGACTGTCAGTGTCGTTTCTCTGACCTCATTCAAGCTACATTTATACCTTCTGACGATCCCAGAAAATAAATGGAATATGAGCATAACATTCTTATCACTTTTATCCTCTTTAAGCAACCCTTTATGTAACCCTTTAATTAATATAAGAGCTAAAATACAATAAGGAGTAATTGCTCTTGATCTAGTAATAATAGCAATCAAAGGCAAAGATGATATTGGGAAGAAGCCTATACTGTTTATTTCAAAAAGCACACAAAATTGAATGCCTTTCCAAATTTATATATTTCCAAAGTTAAGGAAAGAAGAACTTTGAGACTAGACTCTAATTATCATGCATTAGCAAATTGGGGGAATATTTAAGCTTTTAAATAGATATTTGTAAACTTTTATACAGATAAGATAATTTTCTAGATCTTTCACATGTATAAACATGGTTCCATTCTTCTTTTGCCTATTAGGTCATAGATTATGTTGTTTCAGTTGTAGTTCCCCAGTCACCTCACCAGGTTTATACAAGCAGATATAAAAAGAGAATTGTGAGAGGCAAGCCTCTGGGAATCCAGAAAACAAGACATACGCTCAAAAGAACCCCAGCCCAAACCCCTCCAAAAAAAGGAAAAAAATGGTGGGCAGTAGGGACTACACTTCAAGTTCCCATGGTAGAGAACGCAATCACAACCTACTAATTTCCCTTAATCTTTAAATAGCTCACACGCATATTTTAAAATATCATTGAGTGTTTTAAACTTGTTTACTATACGTTATGGAATGAACTGCTAGGCATTTTTTTCCCCTCTACTGAGTTACAGAGAGCTCACGGTTCAGAAAGAGCACCATAGGTGAATCATTTGCACGTGAAGTCAACACAAAGGCTGACATCAATAATAATTTAGGCCATTTTAGAACTACTTTATAAATTAAAAACAAATAAAGGACTTACCACCTGTTAAATCATATCTGAATAAACCAAGAACCCACTGAGTAAGAATACATGGTGTAAACAGGTAATGACTGTGATCATCAACTGTGAATTTTGCTCGTACCTAAAAACAGAACAGGGTGGGGAAGGGGAAGTGATGTTTTAAACTGCAAAGCATTTCGAAGTATAGCTTTATATTTTTCTAAAATACCAGTTACATTAGCTTTCTATTAGTACTATATATTTAGATAGTTTATTAATGCACTCATTCGGGGTTTTTTTTAAAGCACAGAGATGATTTGTTTAAGTCTCGTTTTCTGAGCACAAAAGATTTTCTCATAATTAGAACCTTTCTTCTGTACCATTTTTGATGCAATCAACAACAGCATCTGTCACCTAGGACTGTTAGTGTATTATTATTAGACAAAATACATTTTTTAAAGCTGTATCAAATAAAAAATGCAAAGGAAATACAAAAGTGTAATAAAGAGCTACCTATATCAGTAACATTTAGTCACTACAAAAGACTTAGAGAAATAATAACTCTTATCACAAAAAGGATATTTGAATTTACAACACTATCTTTAATTCAAAGAATAACTCCCTTCATCAGTTATTTGGTCCTTGTGTGATGAGATTTAAACTCAGATTTCTTAGAATACATTGATCATATCATATGAAACTCCTGCTAACTGATGCATGCTAGCCAGTGACTATACCTGCATTCCAGTCATAAAGATCGGTTTTGTATCATGGTTCTGTCTAGATGGAGACAAGCATACATTCTTGGAACATACAGGAAACACATCCCCACAGTGTCTACCCCAGTAAAGCTATATATATGATTAAGAAGAGCAAGTACTTAAGTGCTTTGCTAGGTAGAGGTCCAAAAAATGTTAAGTGGGAGGATAAAAAGAACTTGAGTGTCTAAGCATCTATTTTTAACTGTATAAAATTTTAATAGATAGTCCTTGATGTGTGTAAGGGACTCCACTCTCATATGTCTCTTCTCTATTCATAATAGCATCCATAACATTTGAGCACGTAAGAATCTTTAAAGTACACTGTCTCCTCATACGTAAGTAGGAAAACACTACTATCAACCTTTTATATATCAGGAACTGAAAGTATAGATGGGTTAAGACGCTTGCCAAAAATCATACAATAAATCTGTGGGGAAGCAAGAGCACTTACTACATACTTACTCAGTTTCCCTCTAGTACCTAGGATTCTCTGCAAATAAGTAGCTTTAAAATTTATATCAACATGATGAAAAAGATATAAACTTAGATTTTATCACTGACAACCCTTTTTATTTTCTTGTTAATAACAAAAGCTAATTCTTTTTCAAAAAAAAATTGTGAAATCTCCATCTCCTTGAAAAAAGAGATTAAATTTCCATACCTGTTCATATACTTGAACCATAGATCCTGCTAGCTGATGTATTTTTGGTAAAGAACCCCAAACAGGGTGATTCTTTAGGGTTTTCTGTAATACAGGTTCCAAGTAGGCACTATAAATTGCTTGCAGTTGGTCTCTTTCTGGATAGCTACAAAGGAAAAAAAGAAAAAAGTAATCATTATGAATTCATTGTTATCACTGTTAATTTTCTTTATTAAAATGATTCAAAGTTATGTACACAATTACTGAGAAATTTCAATGAATAGCATCTCCATCTAGCAGCTAAGTAAAATTGTTTTATTGCAATAGGCCACACTCAGAAATTTTCTACATACATCTGTAAATGTGTTCAAACTTAAAAACGAACTTCTTTTCAATTTATCTAATTCTGTAATCAAATAGCACCTTAATGTAAAGCTGCAGAAAGCAGTTTACTGAAAGCAAAATCTCCCAATAGGAAACATATTTCAAACACTTCGCTATCAACAGCTAGCTACAGCTTGCTCCTCAGCTGGTTTCCAGTGCCAAGAGCCACCAAACAGCACCAAATCTGAAGATCCCAAACTGTTAGAAAAGATGAAAGACTGGAACAGCCACATCTTCATAACGACTAAATTCAGCTACAGAGGCTGAATGTGAGTTCTGAAAGTCAAACTAATTTCCAAATACTTACTCAATTGCACAGAGACGAACAATAGAAGTAAATCTGGAGGTAAGTTTATGTTTTCCTAATGTTCCTCCAGCAGACATGGAAGCCACAATCTGGATGTTTTCTAAACCAACCCATTCCAGATTTTCATCATAAAATCCGTGATACGTAAGAACCTTTAATAATTAAACAAATATTGTATTAAAAGAAAGCCAACAGAGTATCTTACCCAAAAATTAAAAAAACATAGCGAGAAGTATTCCGTTATTACTGTTCTCTTAATCGCCAGAGGTGTACTAATCCTCTCAGTTTGGTGTCAGCTGCAAACTTGCTGAGGGTACATTCTGCCCCATTGTCCAGATAATTCATGAAAATGTCGAACAGGTACTGGCCTCCAACTAGACTTTATGCCACTGATCACCACCCTCTGGGCCTGGCTGTTGAGCCAGTTTTCAACCCACCTCACTATCTGCTTATCCAGCCCATACATCAACAGCTTTTCTGTGAGGATCTTTTGGGAGACAGCATCAATGGCCTTAGTGGAGACCAGGTAGATTATATCATACAATGAATCATAAAATCATTAACGTTGGAAAAGACCTCTAGGATCATCAAGTCCAACCGTAAACCCAGCACTGCCAAGTCCACCACTAAACCACGTCCCCGAGCACCATATCTACATATCTTTTAAATACCTCCAGGGATGGTGACTCAACCACCTCCCTGAGCAGCCTGTTCCAATGCTTGACAACCCTTTCGGTGAAGAAATTTTTCCTAATATCCAGTCTAAACCTCCCCTGGTGCATTGTGAGGCCATTTCCTCTAGTCTTATCATTCGTTACCTGGGAGAAGAGACCAACACCCACCTCACTACCACCTCCTCTTGGGGAGTTGTAGAGAGTGGTAAGGTCTCCCCTCAGCCTCCTCTTCTCCAGGCTAAACAATCTTCATCCACTCCTCATAAGACCTACTCTCCAGACCCTTTACCAGTTTCATTGCCCTTCTTTGGACACGCTCCAGCACCTCAGTGTCCTTCTTGTACTGAGGGGCCCAAAACTAAACACAGTATTTGAGGTGCAGCCTCACCAGTGCCCAGTACAGAGGCACAATCATTTCCCTAGTCCTTCTGGCCACACTATTCCACTATTCCTGCTGATAGAAGCCAGGATGCTGTTGGCCTTCTTGGCCACCTGAGCACGCTGCTGGCTCATGTTCAGCCAGCTGTCAACCAACACCCCCAGGTCCTTTTCCACCCGGCAACTCTCCAGCCACTCCTCCTCAAGCCTGTAGCTTCGCATGGGGTTGTTGTGACTGAAGTGTAGGACCCAGCACTTGGCCTTGCTGAATCTCATACAAAAAAATCCATATCCACTCCTCTCCCTTTGTCCACCAGGTCTGTCATTTCATCATAGAATTCTATCAAGTTTGTCAAGCTTGACTTGCTTTTGGCTGACTACTTCTAATGATTTTCCTATCACTCATATGCCTACTGAGTTATAACTCACTGAGGCGAGCACTGTCTTTATTTACTTATGCATATAGGTCAAACAAAAATGGTATCTCATTTCTGGCAGGCACCTACATATTCTATCAAATTACAAACAAAACTAATGTCAATACAGATGCAGGATGTTAACTCTGAAAATAATGAATGTGGTTATTTACTACATACACTAAACTATTTCCAGTACACTTAAGTCTCTTGATAAATAACATAAGTCTTCACCTGCTGTAGAAAAGCCACAAGAGTGCTTGTTCCCCATTTATCAGGCTTGGGTAGATTGATATCCTTTAAGTACAGAACAAGCCTTTCACAGTCCTTTGGTCTGTATACTCGCCCAGCGTTTGTACTGATTACAATGCAAGTTTGACTCAATTTTTGTAGAAGATGTTCAGAGGTAGTTTGTGCACTGCAGTGAATGGTAGCAATCTGAGTAGATCGGAGTTGAGAAAATGCATAATGAAGCAGCATCCTAAAAAAGCAAATGTGTACATACAAATACGCATAAGTAATACATAAATGCATTAAAATACTCTGTATCCAAAGATATTGTATAGTTTTTTAAATAAAATGCATATACTACATACTGTATTAATGTAATAGGTGATGCATGAAGTTTGCTGAGTTAAACATTCTTGCCTTTATAATTGTAATATTTTCTATTCAAAAATTTCAATAAAAGTATAGTATACAGCTACCCAAAATAAATACCTAGCCTAAACACCTTGTATATATTGATCCAACCCATCTAAATAAGGAACCTAAAATAGGCAACAGAATGAGCTAAATTCAGTTGCCTGCACACAGGCATCTAGTGCCTCTTGAGATGAGGCTTGATTCTTCATGGTCCTTTCAGCTGTTGCTTCATGACAGCACAAGTTTTCCAAAGGTCCTGTTTCATATTTAAAAGCCTCATTCAGTTGTCTTAGACACATAGTGGCAGCCTGAACTTTCCCTGTACATCTTCATAAGAATTTACCTATTTGCCACTACAGGTTTGTTTCATTAGTAACCTAAACAAGTGATATTCTAGCACAAAGTCATATGATAAAACCATTTGTGCTGGTTTTGGCTGGGATAGAGTTAATTTTCTTCACAGTAGCTACTATGGGGCTATGTTTTTGGATTTGTGCTGAAAACTGTATTGATAACACAGAGATGTTTTAGTTACCACTGAGCAGTGCTTACGCAGAGTCAAGGCCTTTTCTGCTCCTCAACCCACCCCACCAGTGAGTGGGCTGGGGGTGCACAAGGAGCTGGGAGGGGACACAGCTGGGACAGCTGACCCCAACTGACCAAAGGGGTAACACATACATACCATATGATGTCATGCTCAGCATATAAAGCTGGGGGAAGAAGAAGGAAGGGTGGGGGACATTTGAAGTGATGGTATTTGTTTTCCAAAGTAACCATTACTCGTGATGGAGCCCTGCTTTCCTGGAGATGGCTGAACACCTGCCTGCCCATGGGAAGGAGTGAATGAATTCCTTGTTTTGCTTTGCTTGTGTGTGCAGCTTTTGATTTACCTGTTAAACTGTCTTTATCTCAACCCACAAGTTTTCTCACCTTTACTGTCACAATTCTCTCCCCATCCCACTGAGGGGGATGGGGCAAGCAGCTGTGTGGTGCTTAGCTGCCAGCTGGGGTTAAACCACAACACCATTAGAACAAAATATTACAAATTTTGTCAAATAGCTAGAATTATATTTTGATTAAAACAGGAAACACTTTCTACCCCTTTCCACATCCTTCAGGACCAACAAGAAGAAATGGCTGCTTATTGTCCAACCAGGGTCTGAAGTAATCTAAACCTCTCTGCATGTCAGGTGTTTGTATGACAGGAAGTGTTTGGAGATTCCTGAAGTCATCAGCTGTTATATTTTCAGGTTTTTTCAGCTGATATAGCATTAGCTGTCCAGTGTCAGAGTCATAATATGTGTCCAGGGGCTTCCTCGGGTCTGGTGGAGATTCTTGTGCCCAACTGAAGATCTTACAAAAAAAAAAAAAAAAAAAAGCTTCTGTTCAATCCATACCCCTAATGACAAGATTTACAATTTCAAGTTAATCTAAAGAATGTTCAAAAAATATTTCTGTAAAATCAAACATTTCATTCTTTGATTTGATAATTTCAAGACTGCCTTTGAAAATTCAGTCACGTTATGCATATGGTTTATGACTAGGTCCTTAACTAAATAGTAACATATTACTCTTCCACATATTACTTTTTCATAATATAAAGAACATAAAATAAACTGAATTTCGTAAAGCTTTATATAAACTTTCTTCATATTAGGCAACATACGTAATAATCATAAGAACAAGATAACGCCTTCACGTGCATCAGTAGCTAATTCCAGAAGCTGAGCCTAAACCTTTACCATCTGCCCTCTATGAATGTTATACCTCCAGGCTCTCTGTTAGAAGGAACTATTTCCTTCTCTCTAACACAAAACTCAAGTGTGATTGTGGAGATAACTATCTACAGTGACAGCCTTCTGTAGACACTAGGGACCAAGTATACCCACATAGTTTTCCAACACTACTCCCTAGTCCTTTTGCCCTCAATTATCTACACAAAGATGGAACCATACCCAGCACATACAATACATAAACTCAAAACAATGGTGCAACAAGCCTCCACATTATTATTTCAAGCATTCTGATCAGAAAAAAAAAACCACAAAAATTAACCTGTATTACATATACATAATATATATATATATATATGGTCTGCTATAATGGGTCCTTGTATAAACCAGTATGTACAGAGGTCATTCTGTATCTCTTGGTGTAGCACCAAGATTGCCCTCTGGGCTGGATGCACTTAGCAGCATATCAGTGACATATGAAATGTTCCTTTTCCTCTGAGCTATTTCCCTATAGACAAGACAGATTGCAAACAAATTAGAGCACAAATATGCTATTATTGTAAAACTGCATTGTCAGAAGACAGAAAATCACTACTCCTACATATACTAAGAAATTTTTAATAACTTGCTGTAAAAGATTGTTACCTCTTTTGCAAATTCTTGGCGTGATTTCATGTTCAGATTGCCACCAAGACCCCGTAACAAGTTAATAATAAACTGTCCACGATCAGTACACCCATGAAGATGAGACAGTCCGTTCATCACAGTTCCAACTAAACTTGTTTCTATCACAGAGTCATTCTGTAAATTACAAGTTGTAGTAAATTTAAATATATTCCTAAAAATAAATGTGATGTATTGCTAGCAGACTATTACTCATTGCTCTTTGACATTTCCACAAATGATGAAAGTTCTCAACACTGGTCTTGTTCTGAAAAATTCACTTGACGTGAAAATATTTTTACGCATTGATTTCGAAGTATTAATTCCAGACTATATATTGATGTCATTTAGGATAGGCATCAGAACTTTCCTTACAGATTGTGAGAATCTATAAGAAATCAACATAACTGTATCCTGGAAATCTTTCTCATGAATGGGTTCTATATGGGCTTTGTTCTTTAGCATCAGAGGCAATCTGCAGCCCCAGGATCAGTGTCATGGTTTTTCCTCTGTATCCACCTGAAGATACTTTAAAAGTCTAAAAACCTCCGTTGGTGAAAGAAGTAAGAGAGGAAATAATATTAAAAACACAACAGGACCATATGTGTTCCCCATGGGGAGGTAATGCAGGCATCCCAAATACTAGCTTAGTGGCCACAGCAGTGGGGATTTCTCCTAAATGATGTTTTGTGCAACGTAAGACACTTGTTCAACACAAATGCAAGTCCTTCAGAAGAAGGGGAGGCAGGGAAGCATCCAAACTACTTCAGAAAAACATTGCGTATGCAGAACAATTGTCTTGCTGTATGTCCCAAAATCACAGAACCCAGATAATGTACAAGGTTTTGGACTATCTTTTGTAATTCTGTTATTACATATTACCTTTTGTCTATTGAAACATCTTTCAGTTATGGTTTTGAGTTGAATCCTAAAGAGCTAAACTTATATACTTAAATCCAAGGCAGATTAGTAGGAGCTGTGAAAAATTAGCATTCTGAACAATCAGACTACTTTTTTAGATATGCACCTATCATTTTCTTAGGTGTCCAGCATTACGTTTCTCCCAACCTATTACAAGCTCCCGTCTAGACTGTGCAAATTTTCAAATTTTAGCTTTTTTTTTTTGTTATAGTCAGTAACTTAAATTTAGAAAAAAAAATGTCTTCACTTCTTCATTTTTTAGTTTAGACATTCAGATCTTTCAGGTCTTTGAAGACGTATAAAAAATGTCTGGTATAGATAATTAAAGACAGATACTAAGTTTCACTGAAATGCATGGCTTTAACTAGTTAAAATAATGTCTCAAAACTTTAAATACAGCAAGCGATTCTCTTCTGAAAACTGATTACAATGGTTCCATTATTAATCTTATGAAGAAAAGAACAATCAAAAAAGCACTGATCTTTTTTTACTTAAAATTTAAAAGCTAATATGAATGATCTCTTCACTGTTAAACTAGATAAATGTATCATCCTAACAGAAACTGAAAATTGATTAAGTATTCAGTTACTAACCTTCTTCACAACCCAGTTTAAAGCTTTTTCAAAATAGTCCCCAATCCAATTTTCAAGGTTATATCTGCATTCTTCCGGCTGACTTCTCAGCCAAGACTTTATCAGAGAATTAAGATCTGTATCTTCATCACTAAGTCAAAGCAAAGCAAAACAAGATTCAAAAAAATAAAGGCATCCACATCTTCATATAGACCAGTTCAAGGGGAAGAAAAAAATTCTAGGAAAAGTTCAGGCAAGGACTTTAACAAGAATTTCTAACCAATATTTGGGCTTTCTAAGGGTCACACACAAACAAAGAATCCACCATGTCTCTTTCAAAGTCTGAGATATATTAGCCAAAAGATTATAACAGGACAGCATAGAAGGCACATGCAACCTAAAGCAAACTCCCCCAGTGATCTGCTTCATAAAGTGTAAGCAAGTAATTAAATCACCACATCCACTTCAGACTATCTTTCAAGAAAAGTAGGTATATTTGCTTACTTTAAATGTTTGTAATACTCCTGTGACTTACCTCAGAAAGATCATTCCCATTCGAGATATTGTAGCAGGAGAGGCACAGCTAAGGTCATGAGTTTCAAATATAAAGTTGACATTTGAGCCAAATTGAATTCTTTCTCCACTGGGCATAGTCAACAATCTGTTGTCATCCAAAACGGAATTCAAAGATTCAATCCATTCTGGATCAATATCACCATCACAAATTATCCAGGAAGTAATATCTATTTCCATACACAAAAACACCAAACCCAAGAAAAACATTAAAAGAATATCACCCCTTGTTATTTTAACACCATTTATTACTCTTCCTTCATTGTAACTTACACTCTGTAATGATATTTATATGTTTTTATCCTCTGATATCTATTTTTGCTTTCTCATCACAGAATTTGTACAGTACATATTAGTGTTCTGTTGTCTATGATTATCACCAGAAGTTTTTCTTACCTTATGCTATGCACAAATAATAACATAATATCAAAATGTAACTCAAATTATTTCAGTAGTTAGAGCATAATGATGTTTAACTCCCTAACAAACATACCTCCGGGTTCTCGCACCACTTGTCGAGCACTATTTGTAAGCACGCCATCAGACCATTCTCTGGTATCCATGTCAATATGGCCTAGCAACTGATGTCGAGGCATAGCTTTGGGATTCATCGTATACTGTTTCACTACTTTGCCAGTTTTACCAAGTGCTGTCTTCAACATCCGCCAAAGTGTTGATTTACCTGCACCACTTGGACCTACAATAACTACACCCATTCTTTGACGTAGTTGTTCATATAATTCCAAAGCCTTCTTGATCTAGATAATAAAAGAGATAATGGCTATGTGAAGTTCTAAAGCTAAATCAACCATATTCTTTTTTAATGTTTTTCCAATTCACTTTAGATGCAGTCACTTACTTTCTATATTTTTTTTAAACCATAGGTATTTGCAGAAGTAATTTAAATTATGATACTAAAGAATATCAAAAAACTTATTTTGCATGTTAGAAGCATTTCACTAAACTACTAATATAACAGTATCAGCCCTCTTCGGGCATATTTTTACTGAGAAATTAATGAACATTTAGTCACAAAACTTCATCCAGTCCTAAAATAAAAAAAATATAAATAAGACACAGAACTGCTTGATAAAACCAAATGTTCACATATTTAATTGTTTCACTGTCCAAAACAATCTTTGGAGTTTGTATGTGGCTTGAACAAAACTGTGTGGCGTATGTTCATATCTTAATTTTCCTTGCAGTTTTTCTTCCAATTACAACTGATCTACCATGCTTCAAACACACATCTATTTTTCATATATATGTAATTAGAATCTGTTAGTTATTCTCACTTTTTTGTAAAAGATTTATAACAGAAATGAGTGAAATGAATGTAATATTAATCAGTTCTAATTCAGAGTAACTTGCCACTTTGTTGTTGTAGTTGATGTTTACCTGGGTGCTTATAATTTCCAAGTTTGCTTCTTCAAAGACTTGATGTAAAGCTTTAGTTAACTCAGCATACTCCACATCTTTAAAGTCAAAGCCAGGAAATACATCTTTAACTAGTGCATCAAATCGTGCGCAGTCTGCAAATGTAAGCTTTGACATGGTATTAAGTCTCAGAGCTTGAACCACCATGTGACTTTCATTAACTGGAAATAAAAGCAAAGAAGCCAGATTAGTTTAAGCTGTTTGATGGGGTTTTTTTCGTTGGAATATATTGGCACTTGAGCCCATACTGCTAAGAAGCTGAAGGTGGAGTCACAGCACAATGTTCCAGTTCATGTACCACTCTACTTGGAAGTTAAGACGAGTGCCTTACTGTAAGTATCATGTATGCTCACATATGCATTCTATATAGATACGAGATGGTTATGATGATGCCCACATAGTACATAATAGCCTAATAACTAAAGTGCAACTAAGATTAGCAATGCACAATAGCTCACTTGTTAAAGCACTCAAGAAAGAAATTAAGGACTTGGATTCTAGACCTTACTCTGCCAGAGGCAGTTTGAAGTCACATCTCTGAAGTGCATCCTAATTAATGATGTGTTCTGGTTTAGCCCCAGTCAGCAACTAAATACCACACAGCTGCCTGCTCACTCCCCCCACCCCTCTGGGATGGGGGAGAGAATCGGAAGGGCCAAAGTAAGAAAACTCATGGGTTGCGATAAGAACAGTTTAATAATTACAATAAAACAGTAATACCAATAATAATAGTTATATAATGAAAAACAAAATAACGAGAGAGAGACACAGAGAGAGAGAGAGAGAGAAATGAAACTTCAGGAGGAGGACAAAAAAAACCCAACAACCCAAACAACAAGTGATGTAGCCGCTCACCACCTGCTGACGAATGCTGCCTGTCCCCGAGCCACGATCACTGCCCACTGGCCCCGGCCAGCTCCCCCAAGTTAACATACTAGGCATGACGTTACATGATACGGAATATCCCTTTGGCCAGTTTGAATCCGCTCTCTTAGCTGTGCCCCCTCCCCTCCTGGCTTCTTGTGCACCCAGCAGAGTATGGGAAGCTGGAAAAGTCCTTGACTAGTACAAGAACTACCCAGCAACAACTAAAACATCGGTGTGTTATCAACATCGTTTTCATACTAAGTTCAAAGCACAGCACTATGCCAGCTGCAGTAAAGAAAATCAACTCTATCCCAGCTAAAACCATGACACTGACTATTCCAGAAGCAAACACTTTCCACAACCCCTCTTGAATCTGAAGCACCAGGAAAATGATAAGTTATTTGGGACCAGAACTAAAGCAGCCACAAGAAAAATAAAGATATGTATGATGGGAAAGGCACAGGGCTCTGATCTCTGGTTTTTTGCTTTTTTCATCAAATTACTTTCCCATGTAAAACACACACATTTGCAGAGAGCAGGACTAGGAATCACGGATTAAAATCATCCTCTGTTTCTGCCCTTCTTCTGGATGCATGATTGCCGCAAACCAGAATACACTAGAGCCCAAATTCAACACAAGGGACAGAAAGTGTTCATTCCCTAATTTCCCTTTTTCCTACAACTTTTTCCCAAATGTTCCAGAGGTTAAGGATTAGTATACCCTTCCAGAATTTAGAAAAAGTTCAATGTTTTTCATTCTGGGCAATGCCTTAAATGCAAATGCTTCTACAGGCAAATTTTCCAAATAGTACGATAAACAGTTAAGAGGAAAAATGTTGATGTTAAGGAATTTGATTTAGAAAGGTTGAACTACTTTACTAAAGGAAGTAATACAAAATTTATGCAACATTTAAGAACATGGCAAACATTCTGACATGCCAAAGGTTTTTTGACTCAACAATACAAGCAAACATAGAGAAACAGGAAACTACATTTGTTGGAAATATCTTAACATTCTCAAGCTAAGAGATAAAAAACAGAGGCCAACAAAAAAAAAAAAAGAAAAATTTCTGAGTCTAAATCATAAGCTAAATCCACCCATCTTGCCTTTCACAGGGTTACTGAAAATCATAATTTAAACCAGACCAAACAAATTAAGAAAATTTCACATATCTAAACATGAAGCTAAAATGTCATAGCAAGGAACAGTGATAGGAATGTGCCCTAAAACACATTGCTGATACTTCTTCTTTGGCAGATCCAAACTAAAGTCAATTGCAAATTCTTTAAAGTTGTCAGACCATTTGTAATGCCAAGATTTGTAAATCAAGGCTGTCTCTAAAAACTTTCAGTATAGTCTGGACAGATATATGCTGTTTAAGTGAACAAGAAGCAGTAGTTGTGTCCTAAAGATATGAAATGCTTATCCATCCCACACTCTTAATTCCCACTCATTTAACATCTAAACAACAACAAGCAAGCATTTTAAAAAAATCTCAAAAAAAAAAAAAATAGAGACCCAGTCTAGTCCAATACATTTCTATCACTTCTACCTGTCCTTACATTTGTCTCTGTCTACCAATCTCAATCTAATGCCATGTGACAATTTTAGCAATCCTCAAATAGAATCAAAATGATCTGATGACTGATGAATAGTGACAGCATCAGAGGATCAAATTTCCTGACCCAAGCCAAGTGAAAACAAGAGTCTTTGAGAATCACTCAAAATCATCCCAGAATAAAGTCCTATATCTATATTGTTATCATATAAAAACTCAATCTAGAATATGACAACAGTCTTTTATGATCTTCTAATGGAGGACTTTCACAGGTATTTTTTTCTTTTTTAAATTGCCTCCAGATCCAAGCCCTGGCTTCTCGAAACTCCAGCGATCAAGAAAGCTGTAGTGAATTATATCTGTACAATATCCTAAATAACCAAAAGTTTGGCACGGTCAACCTTACTTTCTTGATTTGCTTCACTTTTCTTCAGCTGATGCAGAAGACTGCCGCAGCCTCTCAAAACAGTCTTCAATGCTCGTAAACCCCAATCATAGTGCTGTTGTGGTGTCAGAAGCTCCCTAAATTTAAAAACAGCAATATTGTCATAAGATTTAGGTGACAGCACCTGAAATTTTTGTTTGGCGAATGAATATGGTTTGGGGCAAAAGAGGAACTGATGAGTATTTGTAGCACCATCTGTAATGTATTGGAAAGATATAAGAAATTTTCAGAGTGAGTATATTCAAAATTAATGCACTGATTATCGTCCCTAACAGCATTACTTAAAACCTCTAAACTATGTTCTCTCGAATATTCATGCTTAAAACCAAATAGTCACTTGCATTTCAACAACTTTAGGAGTCTAAATTCAACACAATGCTTGTGAGCATTCATATGCATGCTCACATTCATATTTAGTGAGTATAGTAAGGGAGCAGTACTTTGCCACCTTGCGATTATAACTGCATTCCAGATATTTTCGCACCTGAACCTCCTAATATATTGCAATATTTTTATTTTATAAGTTAAATTAGTATCTACATAGACGCATGGTATACCATTCAGATTTAAGAGCTGTATTGAATGTAGAACTTTAGATGACTCCACACCTGCAGTTTTATGTCTAGTTTTGCTTCTGACACATAGCTTTCTGCAATATCCAAGTAATAAAATATTGCAGAGAATTAACACAAAGCATAGACTAGATGGAGAAGAAATAAGATGGCAGTGAGATAACTGCAAGGATCAATGCTAAAATAAAAGCAGGAGAGAAGAGAATTAGAAAGGTAACATAACTAAGGGAAAGAAAAAAAAATACCCAAACAACTTACCTTGCTAGATTAAAAATAGCCACTAATTTTCTACCGAGTATTTTAGCATCCTTAAAGCCTTCTGAATACAAAATTACTTCTGCAATGAGTTCATTGTCTGGATGAGTCATAGCAACTGGCCTAAAAAGTTGTTTGAGGTTATCAGGCAGTTTTTGTCTTCCTCCATAACCTTTTCCAGCAGGATTCAGAGTGATAAATATTCCAGAATTATGATCCATTTCAACCTAGCATTAGAAGTGCATTGTAATAGTATATTGTCATACAAAACAGTATTGAGAAACCTCAGGTGGACTAGGCTCAGTTACAGTAGTCGGTTTCTAAGTTTGACCCAGTTGTTTACAGACTATTCTTATAAGAAGAAAATAAGTAAGTTTTGCTGTACCTTTTTGCCAAGCATCTCACATACAGGACTGTGTTTCTTCAATGCATGTTGAATTGTCTGAATCTGCATGGATACTGCAGACAATACAGCTTCCTCAAGTCTATTGAATTCATCAAAACAGCCCCAGGCACCACACTTCACTAAGCCCACAAATATGCGCCCCATTGACTTCACATCAATGCCCTTAAAATTAAAAAGAATACTATCAAAATTCAAATAACAATAAAGTAATGAAAGACTGTCTTGCCATCTATTAAAAAATATGTCATTGGAAATATCCACAAATTTCTAATGGAAACTGACAGATCATAAAGCAATATTATATTCTAGAAATACTTTTGATAAAGTATGGGCATAGATATCCACTTCTTAAATTGTACAGAACCATATTCACCTCATCACAATTAAAGACTAATACTTGTCTTCCAAGAAGGCCACCCAAGGCCTTTACTGATTCTGTCTTTCCAGTTCCAGCTGGACCATAGGGATTTCCTCCAAGGCCCATCTTCATAGCCTGAGTAAGAGTTAGGTAACACTTATCTGTCAAAGGTGTATAAACAAGTTTAGGGGAATTACCCTGCAGAAACAAAACAAATTATATTGATTGGTAGACAGAAATTATTGACAATGTAATTTCATGAATTTCATTCATAAGTCATTAACCTGAAAACATAACACAACAGTCTAGATTACTGTCTCATTAAGTATATTAATTTGTTTACAGTTATGAATTTTTCCTGATTTTATATCAAATGTCAAAGCATTGTGCAAATTTTTCTTACAATTACAGAAAAGGGGTCGACACAAACGAAAATGGACTGATACATAAAAGTAGCAGGCATATTAGAAAATATTTATATGATACTGTAGTTGTTTTCCATACAACTTACATTTACCCTATCAATATCAAGAATGAAAATTATTACCCTATCTTTTAGTATTTTCTATGAAACAGCGTGCTAAGGACACATGCTAAGTTGAAAAAAACTTAGCAACTTGGCAACAGTTGGGAGACAACCAGCAGCATGCATGAAATGACAGTGTTTGACACGTATATGAAAGCCACCAGGTAAAAATTAAACATACCACACCTGATATTCATACGTATATTGGAGTTCAGCATCTACCATCTGAACATAACATTTTTGGTCTTTCAGATAAAATCTCAGCTGCTTCTTCCAAGCCCAGTCTTCAACATTGTGAACCTGGGCTTGATTCAGCTGCTTCACCACATCAATGTTATGAATGATATCAAGAATCAGAGCTTTAAGCTTGAGCTCAAGAATTTCTGACGCTGCAAATAACCACAAAAAAGAAATTCACAACAGCGTAGTAAGGAAGGTACACGTTACCCATTTCCAAGGTCACTGTGCTGCTTTCTTTTATCAGCAGATTTTATTCAGATCTCGTTTTGATTATATATAGACATATTATTTATTATCTAAAGCAAGCAGAATAAAATGAGATCCTGACAAAGAATGTGAATCATCATGTAATTTCAGTCATTTAGAAGTGATTTGGTCTGCCTCTACACTCAATAGAGAGAGCCAGAGGCTTTACTGGAAAGCAATTTATTCCACAGAAAGGGAGCTTACATAAAGGACCACTCTTACAGCCTGCTGAAGGCAGGTGATACGAATCCTATTCCTAATTAATATATCAGATGTTAACAGTTCATAAATTCTAAACAAGAATTTAATACAGTAAGCAGCTACACAAATGTGGTGGAAGACTCAATTACATGTCACATTGAGTATTTTTATAGGTATAGAGTAAAAGCCATCTCACCTAACCTACACTACCAAATTTTACATCTGAGGGAGTCATTCAAAGCCCCCTTCTAGTCAAAAGAGAGGAATAAGCACTCAAAGGCATAATTATTCTAATCCATTTGGACTATATAAGATTCAGAACAATCATGACTTGAGAATAACTAGTTTATTGGTTTTGCTGCAGAGGTACTAAAAAATTATTAGTTCAGATGCAGATGTATACATCTAAGACAGAAAAAGAGAATAACCTACATAGTTATACTGAACATATTTCCATGACATAAAGTACCTCAATGGCTGTTTGGCCAGTTCCAATGAAACATAACACTACAGCACAGCTCAGTAGGTGAGGACAACTTATCAGTAAATACAGAAAACAAAAATTATAAAAAGTTATTAAAAAGTTAAAGAGGTGTACAAATATATAAATGCTGCAGGATCATTTTTAATCTAAATAAAAATCCATTGTCCACTCTGAAATATTAAATACACTCATCTTGGCAGTAATAGGTGGCTAACTTCAGGGAACTCAACTTCATGAACTCAAATCAAGACAGATTTATATAACTTCCTGTTTAAATAAACAAAATGTTAAGTATCATACAACTACATAGTCCTTATAAAGAATTATATATTAATGATCATTTCTATACCTGTACTCCCGGTACCTTCTATACTAGTATCAATGCTAGTATAATGTTCCAGTTTAGCCATGAGTTCCAATTCTAACTGTTGCAGATTATGGTCTTTGATAGCACTTTCAACATCTTCAGTGAACTGAATTTGTTCTGCCAAGGAAAGAATCTTTGGAAAAGAAAGTTCAAATTACATTTTATAAATACATACGACAGAAAGAAAATAAGTTTTTCAATTAATTTATAATTGCTTATGTTTATAACTGTGATGTCTGATATTTGAAGTATATTACTGTGTCATTTTTAAACAAAGCCAAACATAGCCATCTTAAACCTCATAAAATTTGGCAAAAACTTGCAATGTAATCCAATACAGCAAGTCCCTTACCTGTTCTACAGTGTGTAGTAGCAAAAATTTTAAAGTATCTTTTCCCATTAAATGATGTGTTGGGTGGAAACTACCACATTGTAGGCACACTAAGCCAGTACTCAACAGGCTCAGGAGCACCTCTGACTTTGTGTGTCACTGATCAGCTAACACAGTATTTTGCATTCTTGTTTCTAACACTCCACTTATGTTCTAATTACTTTAAGTTCACTGGAAAAGCCCTGTCTGAGCTCTGAAGGTTCAGACAAACTTGACACTGAGAAGATCTGTAACAAAAAAAATTCCACCAATTATGCCAATCTGAAGATTTGTAACATTAACTGCATTCTCAGGGAGGAAGAGAGGAAGTAGCGGACCTGTGAGGGAGTGACAGACAGGATCACTGAGCAAAGGGCATGGGGTGGTGGGACAGGAAGAGATCGCAAAACTCAACCAAATGGGGCTTACGCAGGGTCACCTCCAGCACTTGCATGTCAGCAAGGAAGTGCCTAAAGGCACCATTATGGAGAAATCCCCCAAACCCTCTCCAGAAATTCAACATGCTGGGGTACCTCTCTGAAGTGCCTGTACTCTAATGCACGTGATATGGGGAATAAACTTAATGAATTGTAGATGTGCAGTTGCAGGATCTTGCTGGGATCATGGAGATGTGGTGGGGTGGTTCCCATAAATGGAGTGTTGCAAAGGAGGGATACAGGCTTATAAGGAAGGACAGGAAGGGAATATGAGGAGGGGGAGTCACCCTTTATCTGAGAGAACAGCTGGAGTGCATGGAGCTGGATGCATGGGGATGGTGCATGGGGATGGATAAGGACCCAGCTGTTGTAGTGGGTGTCTGCTCAAGGCCACCTGACCAGAAGAACAAGTGGATGAGGCCCTATACAGACAGATGGGAGCAGCCTCACATTCACAGGCCCTGGTCCTCAGAGGGGATTTCCACCACCGCAGTACCTGCTGGAGGGGCAAAACAGCAGGACATAAGTGATCCAGGAAGTTCCTGGAGTCCACCAATGACAAATTCCTCTTCCAAGTAACAGAGGACCCAATAAGGACAGGTGCTTTATTGGACACAGTCCAGTGAAAGGCCACAAAGATGATTAAGGGACTGGAGCATCTCTCCTATGAGGAAAGCCTGGGAGAGCTGGGACTGTTCAGCCTGGAGAAGAGAAGGTTCAGGGGCGGATCTTATAAATTTCTAGAAATACCTGAATGGAGGGTGTAAAGAAGACAGAGCCAGGCTCTTTTCAGAAGTGCCCAGTGACTGGACAAGAGGCAATGGGCACAAACTGAAACACAGGAGGCTCTGACGTCTGAACATTAGGAAACACTTTTTTACTGCGAGAGTGACAGAGCACTGGAAGAGGTTGCCCAGGGAGGTGGTGGAGTCTCCATTCCTGGAGACATTCAAAACCTGGACATGGTCCTGGGCGAACCAGCTGCAGGTGGCCTTGCTGGAGCAGTGGGGTTTGACCAGATGATCTCTAGAGGTGCCTTCCCACCACAACCGTTCTGTGATTCTGTGCGAATCTCTGTGCTATTGGTCAAAATTGCATGAAAGAATTTCATGTTCATGACTATTTCTGCTTATTTGGCTAAGCTTTAGAAACTATATTTTAATCAGATGCAAAAAAGCCTTTTTTATGTTACTAAGTCTTAGCAGCCCTGCATGTAACATTCACTACCGATTTACATCAAATTTAATAAAGAGATGGATGTTAGATCAGGTGCCATGTAAAAGACTTGAATATTTCAAATTTACAAAAAAATTACAAGAACCCATATTCCTAATAATTTCTTTATACTATAAATTAATAAAATGGATTTGTTTTGGGGTTATTTTCTTCCAAATCCATACGTATACTTCTTTACAAGACTTCAGAAATAACTTACTTGGTAAATCTAAGACTACACAGTGCCATTACTGGATCAACTACTACCTGGGAAGGAAAGAGCGATGGGTCAACTGAACCTTGTGATTTTTTTCCAACATTAACGCAGTCAATTAACATTTTTTTCAGGGTCTCCTTCATCTCCAAAGCCAAACTGTTTAGCCACACCTGGCAAAGAGATGAAAAAAACTCAAAAGTTACATTATAAAATAATTTCTCAAATACACTTGAACCGTACTTTGATTTTCTTACCTCCACATCATTTGATAGAAGAACTTTATTTCTAAGTGGCACAGTTTCTCCTTCTACAGACTTCATGGCAACTATGTATCTAAATTCTTCATCAAAGCTCACACTATTAATGCCTATTAATCAGAAAACAGCAATGAAGTTATATATTGTTAAAGTCAAACTTTAATTCCTTAGTGTCTAGTAGCAGAAAGAGAGGAAAAAAAGTCTGCAACAGATTATTTAGCTTTGAAGAACCTCGTTTCTAAATAAGTACATTTCACAGATGAAGATTAATGCATTACCAGCAAAAAGTTTCTTAAGATGAGACTGGATAACCAGAGGATTTGTGGACTGTCCTAAAATTTCTAATAAGTCATCATCTCCAATGAAATAGAATCTTGGAAATGCTGAGCGCTTTTCCTGCACAAAACCAAAATAAATCAGTTCTGTTAATTTAAATTCATACTCATTGACATTCTGTATAGAAAACTATGTTAATGTCAGCTGTACCTCCAAAAACTCATTCAAGGACCTCTGACATCTCTGAAGCTGGTCAAGTATGGTAATTAAGGTATTTCTTATTCCTGTCCGGGCATTCAGTGATGTTATCCGATTGTCACTCTTTATATCTGACATAATGGATCTTGACAGAAAAAAATTGAATAATTCATAAAACAACCATTACAGTTTTAAACTGAATATGATACACATGCAGTCATGTAAGTAAAAATTAAAGTACAGATAAGTTATATAAATATCTAACTTTCAGTTTTCAGTATTAAAGAAGCAACATTTCAGAATTTACCTCAATGTCTCTCCAATGTAATTTAATAACTGTTTCTTGCTAAAATTTCTCTACCCAAACCCAAGAAAATGCAATTCTTGACTTTTATTTCCTTCTAAGAAGTCATATCAAGACAGCTAATGGTACATATCTTTCTACATTTCTAAAATCTCCTCTCTTTTTTTCTCTTTAACTTGTTTGGAACAATAGACCATCTGTTTCTCCCCAAAGTCCATCTGTGTATTTTCTTAGTGAATAAAGTGCTTGTCTTCAACAAGAAATGATTCTTTTAAAAACGATTACATCACCTCTGCTTCTCTTGACAAGACTGACCTTGTGTTTTCCTGCCTTGTTCATGATATTTGACGTTTCATGTGATTCTCTCTTCACATGTACCCCATTAAATGAAACCTATGTTACCACCTTTATTCAGATCTTGGTCACTGCCACCCATCTGTATCTACTGTATTCCTGTTGCTGACCTTCATTTCCATACATATTCCACTTGTTCCATATATTTTCACCATGAAGTCTAGACGTGTCAAAGATACTATAAAAAATAAACCACAATCCGTACACTAACCTGAAGTCTTCATCAACTCTGTTAAAACGAGCCTGTTCTTTGGGCAGAGCTCCACGACCAAATATTGGTTCCAAATATACCCACTTCCTTTGAATTTGGTTTAAATTCTGCAGATGCTCATCCAAATCAGCCAGTTTTTTTTCCCAGATGGAAATTTTATCTTCAAAACCTTTGTAATATGGAGAGTCCTTGAGGGACTGTAGGAGACAGCGATGATCTCCAACTTGGTTGACTATGTCCTTCCAGTCTTTAATAAGCCTGAGAGTCTTGCCTTGGCTATCTTCATAATCCGTTAATGTAAAGACAGCTCCAACTCCCCAGAGTTCAAGCTCTCGTAATGATTCTCTGATTGTGACTTCACCTTGGGCCCGACAATTCAAATCCTATTTAAAAGCATAAATAGATTTCGTTTGAAACTACAGAGCTTGCAATAAACTTTTGATTCAAAAATTTAACGTAACTTCTAGTTCTATATTAAGACAAATATAAATATGCATAGAGAACAAGATATACTACATAAATTAAATTGTAAAATAAAACATAGTACCCTTATTTGAAATTATACACACCTTAAGTTCCGTTGCTTTTTCTATAATGGCATCTGTCACTTTTAGCAGATCTCCAAACAACAAACCCTCAAGCGTAGTGCCTCGGGGAAGACCCAGAAGGCGAAAGAGATCCAGCCAATGGTCTGGAGAAAGATGTTCTCCTCTTATATATTTTAGGAGTGGAATTATCTTCTATAGGAAAAATGCATTTGTGAATCCATCTAGTCTTTATGAAAATTGTATCTCTTTGATTACAGAGTGACATGCTATTCAAACAAAACAAAAATTTACACTCTTAAACTAAATTACCTTTTTTCAATTCCCGGATTTAATGTTTAGGTGTATAACTCTGAGGAAAACTCATTGCTAAATGTGTGTCTATGTAAACTTTAATGACCCTCCTATCCACTGTAAGGAACTAAAAGATTCTCAAAAGTAGAGTGAAATGTTCAAAACAGTATCACAAGATTTTTTGTTAAATTCTGATTTTCTTAGAAAAACTGAAAATTGAGCTACAGAATGAAGTAATACCCAGTAATACCAAAACAGTTTGTGTTTTATACCCCTTTCTGTAATCAGCATCTTACTTTGTATTTGTCCACTTCTTTTTGCAATTTTACTGTCATTACAGTATGTTCTTCCATCTTCCTCATTTTGTCATGCCAGTTAAACAAAAATTCCTCAAATAGGTATGTTTTACTCCTGCATGGAAAATCAAATATAGAAAGGTCATAACAACACAGTACTATAACCACACATGTATGTCCTTGAAAAATAAAGTAAGAAAATCATACCTAAAAGTAATCCAGTCTTCTTTCCCTTTTGCCTGAAAACCTTGATAAAACTCTTCATACAATGTCCAGACTTCAACACAACTCTTAATATCTTGACATACAACTTTTGACAATGAGAAGTCAGGCTCTTCCAATTTAAAATGATGGCATTCTTCACTGAATGAAAATTGTATCATACACTAGATTATTCCATTATACATTTATGGTTTAAGAGATGGCAATATGGAAATAATTACACTTTTTTAAGAAAACCATTGGTTTCATTGAAGGACACTGCTACTAGCTGCAATTTCCTTATAGTCTCCTTTTCAAATAGAAATAACAAAGGAATACCAGGGATAACTCTCCTACACAGTGACCTTCTCTCATATTCACAATTATTGCCCATAACTTCCATTTCTTTCTTATGAGAAAAATCATTTACTTTGTGCCCCAAAAATAAAGCTTGAAATAAAAAAAACTTTTAAAATTGATTGTTTCTTCCTATGAAGTAGAAAGAATATGCTGATTTTATTTACTGTCATATTTAAGGGGCATGCTAAGAATTTAAATAGAAAACACTGTCCACTCAAGATTTGCCTAGTGAAAGTAGGCACCCAGCAGAGAAATCCTTTCCTTTTGCACAACAGCCTATCAGATAGGACACTTGCTCAAGAAATGGGAGGGACGAGCCTGTGCCCACCTAAGTTACAGAGGACTGAAGCAATAATTCCCCCTCTTGGACCAATACCCCAAGCCTTCTCTTAGTGAGAACTTCAGAAGTCAGAATCAAGCCTTTAGTGTACAGACTCCCTGACTTGAAAGCCTTCCAAAAGCATTCAAAAAAATTCAAGAAAAAAACAGCTCTAGAATTCATGTTATGTAAAATGAACAAAAAGGACCCTGAAAAACTAATGAAAGACATGTAATACAAATAAAATTAAATTCCTTATATTATCTGTTGTGATAAAATTCAGTTAACATTTTCTGAGATACTATTGCTGCAAAAGATCCATACAATAATAAGTAATATATACAGGGAAGTAAACATACATTAGTTTTTCTTTCACAGTTTCAAGTTCATCAAATTCTTTCTTTTTTTCCTTTATGATCTGAGCACTTTTCTCAAGCACATCCTGATCACCTGTTTCAATGACATCATCACGTGGCTTTAGCTGATCCCAACGAGCTTTAAACTTTTCCAGGTCTTGAAGATATATATTAATATGTGAAATCACATTTCCTTTCATCATTTCAATCTGTAAAGCAAGAGTTAAAATGAAATTCCTTCAATGGTTCGTAACTACAACTGTGATCAAAATCAAAGTATCAACTTCAAAATTTGATCAAAACTTGATAACTACAAGTTGATCAAAATCAAAAAGCTTCTTGTATAATACCCTAAGAAATAGTTCATCTTTATTCTTCTGGTTTTTTAAAAAAAGTGAGCACTCATTTTTGCATGCTGGTATTTGAGACATATTTATTTGGCCTATGCCACCTACTAAGCCTGCATCTTATAGCACACAGGAAAATTGTTATATTTGCATGGCATATTGATATCTTCAGCAGGACTCATTTGAGTTCAGCAATTTGCCTGTGGACTGAAATTACAGGACTGCGCACAGTTTAGCAAAGTCATGTGAAAAAAAATAACAAGCATCGGTACTAAAAACATGATAAAGTAATGAAAAAAGCTACCTTTTAACTGTTACCCCATTTTCCTTGGTTAACCATTGCATTCATTAAGCCACCTCTGTCTCCAGAAAGTTCTCTGAGACACAAGTATAACAATGTAACATTCATTTCAGCATCCGTTCAACAGAAGTATTCTTCCTTTAAAGGTTCTCCCTCAATTCAGTAATGCTGGTGTTTACACTAAAGTAGATTATTAGGTAAAGTATTAATCTTTCATTCTTACCTGTTCTGTAATCATAAGCTGGTGGCTCTCCATCATTAATTCAAATTTATCCCATGTAGCTCTTAGGTTACTGATAGTGTCCAAACCTGAACCAGCCACAGTTCGCAAAAGTTTGTTTTTATCTTCAGCCTCTTGAAAGAGGAGAAAAATCTAAATTCAAACAGATAAAAAATGTGTGTGTGTAAAAATTCAGCAAATCCTGTTTATCCAAACTGTAAGCAAATAGATAAGAAATATATAAGAATCATCAATTGTGCATGCACAGAATATATGTCTATCTATAGCTGGTTTTTACCATACTGTTTATAGATTACCATTAAAACACTGGAAAAATTATTATCATCTGAGCTATTTAGAGAAATATTCAGCCTTGATCCTGACATGAAATATACAGAAGTGAGTGCTTACTATGAAACAAATGCCTCTATATATTGCAGAGTTCCACTCAACCAGATTCAAGAACAGCAGCAGAGCAACAGAATTCAGTAAATACATATAAATGTATAAATGTGTGCTGGGTCTGGATGGGATGGAGTTCTTTTTCTTCATAGAGGCTCATACATTGCTATGTTTTAGATTTGTGACCAAAACAATACTAGGAACACACTAATATTTCACCTATTGCTGAAAAGTGTTTCCATACCATCACTGCCTTCTCTGTTTCTCATTCTGCCTCGCCCCCGCCCCCCCCCGCAGTGAATAGATTGGGTGAGCACAAATGGTTGGGAGAGGACACAGCTAGGCAGAGATATTCCATGCAGTATAATGTCATGTTCAGCAGTAAACGGGGTGGGGTGGGGTTTAGGTAGGTTCAACATCTTTTGCTCAAGACCTGGCTGGGCATTGGTCTATCTGTGGAAGGTGGTGAGTGACTGCCCACTTGTCCGTCGTTTGTTTCCTTCCTTCCTTCCTTCCTTCCTTCCTTCCTTCCTTCCTTCCTTCCTTCCTTCCTTCCTTCCTTCCTTCCTTCCTTCCTTCCTTCCTTCCTTCCTTCCTCCCTTCCTCCCTCCCTTCCTCCCTTCCTCCCTTCCTCCCTTCCTTCCTCCCTTCCTCCCTTCCTCCCTTCCTTCCTCCCTTCCTCCCTTCCTCCCTCCCTTCCTCCCTCCCTTCCTCCCTTCCTCCCTCCCTCCCTCCCTTCCTCCCTTCCTCCCTCCCTTCCTCCCTTCCTCCCTTCCTTCCTCCCTTCCTCCCTTCCTTCCTCCCTTCCTCCCTTCCTCCCTCCCTTCCTCCCTTCCTTCCTTCCCTTCCTTCCACTTTTTCTTTACTTTTTGAACTATTTTGATCTTGAACCACAAGTTTTCTCACTTTTATACTTGCTTTCCTCTTCTCCTGTCCCAGCAGGGGTAGGGGAGGCTGTGAGTGAGTTAGGAAGTAAGTGAGTGGCTGTATGGTGCTTAGCTGCCTACCAGGGTTAAACCTCAACAACATGGAATAACAAAAATGAGGAAAAAGACACTTCATATAAACAGAAATTATAGTCATATAAAAGAGCACAATTTTTTTTCACCTGGTAATAGAAAAAAAAAATCCAGGTTTCCCCCACATATTAAGAGCCAACCAAATTAAAAAAAAAATTCTTTTAAAGTATAAAAGTCACAAGAAACTGAAATAAACACACACAGTTTTACACATTTACCAAAATGTCCTGTTGTGCTTGTTTTCCTTTAAAAAATAAGAGGTGACAACAGGTACTAATGCTAAGGAGCAATACTGTTTTGTAAATTAGAGAATTAATTTTCTTCAACATCCAACAATTCTTCCAGAGAGTTGCTATAAAACATAAATACTTATACCCAACCTAACACAGTCCTTACTGAGTTAGCAGCCAGACAGTCAAACTGTACCCAAGATAGATTAAGTTAAAATTAGACATGTGTACATGGGCTTGTGAAGTACGCATGTAAAACTCCATTATCGTCAAAGATCATTGAAACCAAGGTCTCGATTCATTTAATGAGTGTCCAGAACTAAATGAGATTCCCTACTCTATCTTATCTGCCTTACATCCACTTCCCCAAAAGTTATGAGTCTTCCTATGTCCTGTGTCATATCTGCCATCTTGTATGGAGCTGTCAGATATGCCAGAGCATCCCCAAAACAGTAGACACCTACATATGAAGACTGCATTGAGCTCTTAATGGATCTAAGCAGTCAGTTCAAGAAGATCAGCCACAAGGTGTCTATCTCAGGGTGAAATGGATTGCTCTAGGCTACAGCTGACTACATTTACTAGGGATTTGATTCAATTTCTCACAAATACCTGTCTAAGGCCATTTGAGATGTCCTAGGGCATTTGACTGGCCTCCAGAAAGGTAAAGGCCTCCCAGAACTCCTCTGTCATGTCTGCCAGTCTTGTGTGGATGCTGAATATGCATCTTAATAACTCCAGAACTATACTTCTAGGCAACTGAACCAGACTTCTGCTGAATATATGAACAGCACACACACTGCAGACACCTGCATGTACACCCCTAAACTCAAGATGTATTCCTTTAGAACTGAATCCCACTGTGGATAAATATTGTTCCGTTAGGAAGAATTAATCTGGCTTCTGTAGAATTCCACAATTTTTGAGAACCAAAGTTCTTTAAAGGCATCAGTAAGGGTATGGATGAAGGAGATTAAAATGATATATTGCAGTTGGGTTTCCAAAAGGCTTCTAGCACAACCACCCACCAAAGGTGTTTAAGGAAACCTGGTAACCTTTACATAAGAACAAAGGTCCTTGCAGAGATAGTCAATTGGGTAAAAGAAAACAGAGATAAAAGTAAATGGCTAGTTCCTGCAATAGAAAAAGGTCACCCATGGAGTTTTGTAAGTACCTGTGCTGGACTGCTCAAGTTGTTTATAAAAGAGTTGGAAAAGGAGACTAATCTGTGAGGTGGTAAAGTCTACTGATGATACTATGTTTTCCAGACATTAAAATAGCTCACCTGCAAAGAACTGCATAATGAACTTAGACGTGCTATTTAGTTTCTTCATCAACAACACAGGCAATGGGATCATGTGCACCCTCACCAAATTTGCAGATGACACCAAGCTGAATGGTGCAATTGACACGCCTGAGGGATGGGATGCCATTCAGAGGAACCTAGACAAGCTTGAGAAGTGGGCCCATGTGAACATTCTGACGTTCAACAAGGCCAACTGCAAGGTTCTGCACCTGGGTCGGGGCAACCCCCAGTATCAATACAGGCTGGGGGATGAAGGGATTGAGAGCAGCCCTGCTGAGAAGGACTTGGGGGTGCTGGTGGATGAAAAGCTGGACATGAGCCAGCAATGTGCACTTGCAGCCCAGAAGGCCGACCATATCCTGGGCTGCATCAAAAGAAGTGTGGCCAGTAGGTTGAGGGAGGTGACTCTGCCCCTCTGCTCTGCTCTGGTGAGACCCCACCTGCAGTGCTACGTCCAGCTCTGGAGCCCTCAGCACAAGAAAGACATGGAACTGTTGGAGCGGGTCCAGAGGAGGGCCACAAAAATGATCAGAGGATGGAGCATCTCTCCTATGAGGACAGGCTGAGAGAGTTGGGGTTGTTCAGCCTGGACAAGAGAAGGCTGCGGGGAGACCTTATTGCGGCCTTTCAACACTTAAAAGGGGCTTACAAGAAAGTTGGGGACAGACTTTTTAGCAGGGCCTGTTGCAGTAGGACAAGGTGTAATCTTTTTAATCTAAAAGACGACAGATTCAGACTAGATATCCGGAATAAATTTTTTTGCAGTAAGAGTGGTGAGGCACTGGAACAGGTTACCCAGACAGGTGGTAGATGCCCATCCCCAGAAACATTCTAGGTCAGGTTGAACAAGACTCTGAGCAACCTGTTCTAGGTGAAGTTGCCTACCTAGATGAAGATGCAGGGGGGTTGGACTAGATGACCTTTAAAGGTCCCTTCCAACCCAAACCATTCTATGATTCTAAGAAATAGTGTCTGACGATCCCACTGACAAACAAAATTCACATAGATAACCATGAAGTGACATATATGTGAAAAAATAAATTTCACATGTACAAGTTGAGTTCTGAGCTAACAACTGCAGTTCAGGATTAATATCTCGGTTTATGACAGCCAGTTTTAAAAAAATGCCAGCTTAATCTGAGCAGTAGGAAATAAATCAAATTTTAGGAGTCACAAAGATAAAAAAGAGAATATAAGAGATAATATTTTAATTTCATCATACAAATCCATGGACTGTTCATATCTTAGGAACTCTGCAAAATTCTGTTGGTCCTGCAGAAAAAGGTTATTGTGAAACTAGAAAAGACCAAAGGGCAACAAGGATGATCAAAGCTATGGATGGTCCTATGTATACCAAAAGATTAGGTAAACAAAAACCAGTCTAGAAAAGAGGTGGCTGATGCTAGACAAAACAAACAACAATAGAATCATGTGTCATGAAGAGGAAGAATAGGGACTGATTGCTCCGTATCTCTTCCAATATAAGACTTAAATGGTATGAAGCTAACAGGGAAGGAGAGGGAAAAAAAAAGAGAGGGACCTTCATTTCATGAGTAGTCAACCTACCCTTTACCAGAGGATATTTTGGATGTAAAAAGTGTATTTTCTTTCAAGATGAAACAAGGTAAGGCTGCAGAAGAGAAATCCACCCAGTGTTACTATATGCTCAGGAACCACATAAAACTCAAAACGGTTCTGGTTGGAGACCAGAAGTGTGGGAAAGCATCAAATATGCCACCTCGCTTTTATATTTTTTCCTAGGAACAATTATATTTTTTGATAGCTGATGTTCTGGATATGATAAAATAGTATCTTACCCCTTCTTTTCGTTCATGTAGGTTTAAATATTTTAAATTGTCTTCTGCTATTTCTTCTACAGTCTGGGGCCTAACCACTAATGTTTCCATGGCATCAGTGAGAAATGAAGAAACATCATATAGATGAGCTATATAAAGAAATGTCGAAAACAAAGTTATCATAGACAAAACATTTGTAGTAATAAATATGCAAGTCAGACAAATGTACTGTGATACAACATTGTCATATCATAATCTACACAAAGTATTTGCTTAAAAAAATTGCAGACCCCAATCTTATATGCTGCTTCAACAAAAATTGCATGTTTGTGTTTACACGTGGTTTTTTCAAATGTAACCACTGCGTTCAGTGTATGATTTAGACCATAAGTATCGGAGTCCCTTCTGAAAATTAAACATAAATACCTAAGACATTTATTTATAAACTTTCAAAATCTGTATAGGTCTTTTTTGGGTAAACGGGTAAATGGAGAAAAACAGATGTTAAGACTGGTTTGGGGTTGGGTTTGGGGCTTTTTTTCAGGGGGGTGGGGGGGTGGCGTGGGGTGGGGTGGGTGTCTGTGTTTGTTTATTCTAAGAAACTAACTAAAGCCACCTTGCTTTAAATATTGAAAGGACTCACAAACAAAAGCCTGATTAAGCTATAATGTTGTATTTTCCTACCAAGCTATATATTTCTGGTACCGAGCTGTACAGTTCCAGGAAGCAATAAATCTTCCAGGAAACAATTCATCTTTCAGGTTATGGAAATAATTCACTCTCTGCACAAGCCCTGTTCTGTGTTTCCTGCACTGATTGTTGTATCTAAATCACAAAACAATGGTATTTCTCACCATCTACACTTTATTCTATTTTTTCTACCTGTTTCAGATCAGATAGATCATCCAAAAATAGTGAAATATTTTGCACTCTTTAACACTCTGCATTTTGACAATCTAAGTGACAAGAAACTCTGTAGAATAAGCCTAGATTATTTAAGACTCCTAATGAAGTATTTCAATTTATGAAAGAAAAATCTAATAATATTTTCTAGTTACAACATCTCATGATGTTTCCCTCAATTACCCTCAAATGTCTAAGAAATTTTCGTCCCTCATATGTCAGATTTTCCTCCAGACAAAATAGACAAGCAAAATAATGTCTGTATGTATTATTTTACATCTGGAACAGATGTGGCCAAAACAAGTGAATGCGAAAGATGTATATGGACATCAAGGGGTCCTAGGTTAGGCCTGTAGTGAAAAATTAGTAACAGATTACTTCCTCTGCATTGTGATTTCTGCAGCTCACTGTGCCCGAGAGAAAAACATTTCTTACATCAAAAGAGTATTTACATTAACACAAATGGCCGCAAGTGCAACAGAAGCAAAAAACATATTATTCATTGAAGTTATTTACCTTGAATAGATTTTCTCAAAGAAATGACAAGAACATCATACAACTTCTGGATGAAATCATCAATTACAGTTTTCACAGGGTTGCAATTAACAGTTAAACAATCTATCCTTATGGTGCTTCAAGACAAAAGACAAAAAGTAGCAAATATTCAGTAGTATCAATATCTCTAAGATCTATGCATATCTATAGTTTACCCTGATTTTGTAGCCCATTAAGAAAATTTTCCCTTATAAATCCTACAAATAAAAGTCATAGCTTATTGGGAAAAGTACTCATATTATTGAAATATTTATAACCATTAGCCATATATATGTAATTTTATGAGGACTAAGGTCTAATACACTGCTCCTCCAAAGTTAGAAAATTATTTTATACAACCAACGTCATTAAATTCAAAAGGACTATTTCTATACTCAGGGAAAAAAATATTTCAATTATTTGTACAGTCATGTCTTTAAATCTCTAATTTCCATGAGAATGTACTAACCCCGGCTTCGATAGTCCTAAGAACATAAGAAAAGCCATAGTGAGTCATATCAAGGCCCCAAATATACAACGTCTCAGTGACTTTAAGTATATGCCTGAAGAACACTAAGAAAAGGACTACCTGCTTTACTACTTTCCTAAGTATCCTCCCTCAACTCCAATTTTTCAACTCACTGGACTTCACAGCCATATGTAGTTTCTGGCTGTAAGACACATCAGCCAATTTCTCTTTTATTTACTACAGTCTGTCCTTGAACTCATGAAAATCTTTACTACTTAGAATATCACTTAGCCACAAGTTCCACCAGTCCGTTCTCCTGCATGAAATGTCACCTCTTTTTACTTGTTCTGAACAAGATTCCCACCAGTTTCATTTGAGAACTCTAACCATGCAATACACTAAATTCCATGTGGATATATGTAAGAATAAAAGCCTACACTAGCATATCTTAAACTACAAGAGGTAATCAAGTGTTTAAATACAGGAATTATTTAATGTATAAACATTTACTAAGTCTTTTTCCAACTGCCCGATATACTCCATGTATACAGGACTTAGCCAAAAGAATTTTTAAAATATCACAATGTTTGTAGTATTTCAGAATCAGCCCTGAATTTTGACGGTGTTTCCCATCATATCAAAAGAAGACATTAAAAGTTTTCAGAGAAGACTGCGGAGGTAAAGGGGAATAAGGGTCTAAAAATAAAACCGAAAAACAAAAATCTAAACATTTAAAAAGTACATCAATATTTTAAAAGCGCTTGAAATTCTATCTATATCTCCACATAAAATGAATATTTGTATTTTACTATTACTTTTAAAGTATCTGAAAGAATACATTATTCAAATAACGGAAGAGAGTTACACTATACCTTGGAAGACGTTCTGCTTCTTTCCCTCTCACTTTCAATGCCTTGAAGTTTTTTTCCCAGTCCTGTTTCCTAGAAAGATGTGTCTTCACCAGAGTTTCCATATCTACTTGGCCAATTACAATCCATTCCTTTTCAACGTTATTTTTGATTTCATGGAAAAGAAATATTTTGCAGACTAAAAAACTCTGATTCTCAATAATATTAAAATACTTTGTTTTCAAGCTACTTTCTCTTTAACCTTTGTGCTCCTTCCATTACCTACAGATTCTCTTAGTGCAAAAATCAGGAGGTACAAAATGGTTTGCATATTCACACATTTAAGGATAATCAAAACAGATTCTGAACACAAGTGAAAAGACAGCTATAATACTGAGGTTTCAATGGGAACTGCGCACATGCTTCAAGCTAGCTATGTGCTTAAGTGGTTGGCTTAATATGGATGGACTTACTAAGCTTTTGTTTATATGCCTTGCAGAAAAGGACAACAATGCACAAATGTCATTGCTCAGTTACTTCTACAATGTCTGAAGCTTACAATGATACAAATCTAAAAAAAAAAAAAAGTATGAGTCAGTCAAATATTGAAAATACCTTGAATTGATTAGAAACTTCTGCCAGCCTTCTGAACAAATCCTCTGCTTTACTGAAAGCAGTCAGAAATCCATGTGCATTTCTTTCAGTCATAACAGTGAATATAGACTCTTCGTCTGCTTCACTTACTCCCCTGAACTGATTTGGAATGGAGATGAATCTCTTCATTTCTCTGTAATATCTAGCTCGTACTTCTTCAAAAGGAGGTCTGAACTGCAACAGGCCTTGCCTAAAAAGTGAAAAAAAACACACAAAAACTAGCATTTGAATGTAATCTGAGGCAGAATACTTTCTTAATAGGAAAAAAAAAAACTTACTTGAATGTTAGATCAATATTTATTTCTGGTAAGTTCTCATTAAGTGCTTCTAAGCCCATTTGATACTGATGCTCCAGAGCTTTGTAAAGTTGATGATTCCAGTGCTGTCTCCAAGCTTTCATATCACACGATTTGAAACCCTAAAATTTAACAATGTTTATTCTTATTTTTATTTTATTTTATTCCTCAAACCAAATTATAATCTGAAACTAGCACAGTGCAATGCCTGAAGACCAGGCTCTTAGTGAAATTCAAAGAAGTATCACAGAATCACAAAATGGCAGGGGTTGGAAGGGACCTCTGGAGATCATCTTGTCCAACCCCCCTGCTTGAGCAGGTACCCCTAGAGCAGGGGGCACAGGAACGTGTCCAGGCAGGTTCACGCCACTGGAACAGGTTCCCCAGGGAAGTGGTCACAGCACCAAGCCTGTCAGAGTTCAGGGAGCATCTGGACAATACTCTTAGTCATATCGTTTAGGGAGTCCTGGGAGTCACAGAGGTTTGGACTCAATGATCCTTATGGGTCCCTTCCAACTCAAGATAATCCACAACTCCATGACCAGTTTGAATATTAAGATATTCTAGAGCTATTAAATTTATTTCAAATGAATATAGGAATAAAAAAATAATCCAAATAAAACCAGTCTCTATGGCAGTTCAGCATAACAACTTCACTGAGGTTCATCTCCCACTGGTTTACTCTGAGATTCTTCAAGGTTATTCTAAAATACATGGGACTCTGCTAGAAATAAGATACAGAGCTGGCTGGCTGAGATATATAAACCTGCATCACACCTTTCATTTTCCTGTGATATGTAAGCTACCTTTTAAACAGTACTTCAGAAAACTCTTGTGCATTTCCACAGATCAACATTAACTAATATGTAGATATATAATATTTTATCTTAAAGAATTCAGATTTTCATTAGAATCTGCTACATTGCGCTGTAAGAATGTGTAAAACCACATCATACACTCAAGTCTGTAAATGGTCACTTGTAAGCCATCCAAAGACTTTCAAAAGGGCAATACAAGTTACAAAAGAAATTAGAAACATCTTCCAGCTTAACAGGTTCTCTGCTTATTTGATTGGATGTAGATTTTCAGCCAGTGCTTTGGAGGCAGCTGCTGCAGGAAGCTACGCAGTTAAGGTCTGCCCTACAGTTCAAGGCTCACCAGAGGAACTCTTCCAACAGAAAGATTCCAGAGATTAAAAAAATCTGAAATAGTCTCAATTAAGCCTTAAGACAATTATAAATAGGGGTTTTAAAGAAATATGTAAAATCTCAGTGACAACAGCAGTAAGATTATACCATCTTGCAATTTTGGATGGTGAAAACAGAATACATTTGGTTAAGTTTTATCACTTCTAGTCAAGGATTAAAAAAAAGTGATTGAATACGGTTTAGTTAATTTACCATATAAAATATTCTGTAATGCCAAAACAATTTTCGAATAGATCTTAAAGCAAATATAGTCTATTAATTTTAAGAAAATATTTGACTTCAAGATAAAAATTTGCAAACTAAATTTCAAAAGAAATTACAAACCAAAAGTTGAATCAATGCACTTATTTATTACTCATACTGTCTGTTATAACTCCATATAGCTTAGGTGATAGTAACATCGTCCAGTTACTTTGATAAGATTACATTCTTTATCAAAATCTTAATCATCATACTCCATGGTCTTAAGGGTCTTTTCCAACCTAAATGATTCTATGATTCTATTCTAAAAGTTGACCTTTAATAAGTGAAAAAATAAAAATGCAGCTTTTTCATTATTTCAGGCAGAAATGCATTTTAATTCTGAATTTTATACACTTGTTCTATTCTGCATGGGGATCACTCATATCTGCACCGATTTCTATATTTTACCTTGCATTACTGGCTCAGACACAGCTGATCTACGTGACCTAAGGATTTCCCATTGTTTTAATCTAACCCCTGCCATCTAACCAAGTGTTCTTGTTCTCCCATTACTGGTATAACAGAAAAAAGATGATCCTCATCCTCTGAGAGTTTACATCACATCTGGCATCAACTAAGTAGTACACAGTCTGTTTCCCTGAGCCAGCTAGTAACACCTTAATCAAAATTAATTCAATCATGCTATGTTTGAGTCTTAAAACTTGATTACTGTTGAAAAGTCAAATGTTCACAGTTTGCAATACAATAATGAAACCCTGCCTGTGACTCAAGGCTGGCAAAACCAGTTCTGAGCTCCTGGAGTCCATCTTTCCAACGCTGCTGCTGCCGAAGGAGATCGATATTCATCAGAGAGATAACCTGTTAAAAGAATTTTAAAAGATAACAAACATAATCATCACCACCTAAGTGAAAGAAAGGGGAACGTAAGCTGTAAGATATGTTATTTCAATTTCACCTGAAAAATATACCTTATCAATGAAGACTGTGTGCCACTTTCTTAGTTTTCTATTTTCAGTGGAAAGCCGTTCAGCAGCAGCTTGGAGTTTTTGGATATAAGCTTCCAATTCTCTAGGATTATCCCATGTTATTTGAGCTTTTCCTCCAGGACCAGATTTTGAATGCTTGAAAAACATACAACCTTTTTAAGGTTTAATGACAAATACAGTCTACTAGCTGGCATACATTAAGTTATAATATGAGAAAGATGGTTTTACTCCTAGTAAAAAATGGAGGACCTCCCTCCCAGTTCTACACTACAGTAATAACAATCTGGCAAATCATAGATACGTGGGCATATCATTATAGCTGTGTCAATGCACTGGGGAAGGATTAATGGCAGACTCTTAACACGCCTTAAAATAAATCCACTTATGTTGGGACTTCTGCCCCACACATAAGCAGACATCTTAAGCTGAGAAGACACCTTAAACTCCTCCCTTCCTCTTTGTTCTTCACAGATCAAAACCCAAAATATCATACTAATAATTGCTTTCCAACCTCAGTTGTTTATCATAAAATAAATTTTTTAAATTACACTGTAAAATTCCACTGACTCATAAGCTTCTTTGGGGAGCTCCATTTCTCTGGGCTTTTTATTAAGATCTTGGGGTTTTTTGCATTTTGCTAAGTTTACAGTAGAAAATCAGAAGAAAAAAGCATCTGAAGTTCCACAACTGGACCTATTCCTAAAAGATGGAGGGCAGAAATCACATCAAATAGGAGAATATGTTGTGCCTTTGAACACTTCTGCACCATCGCTGTCTTAGGGTCCGCACACTAAAGAAATCTGTGGCATAATCTCCAGCCAGCCTAAGGAAAATTTAAGAGACAGCTTCGCAACTTTTTCCAGGACACTTCTGAACCTACAGTTTGGTCTGGACTCTCCACCATTTTGTGTGAGCTAATCCCTACCCCAGCATCCCTTCTACTTTCAGCCCCATTCCTATACTCTGTCCTGCAAAACAGTTCTCGGGAGCAAGTTTCCAGTCGTTTCTGTAATACTTGCTCTGGAGGGATTATTCTCTTGCCCAATACAGAGTTATAAATCTCCAGCCGTTCTCACATTGTAAGAGTGTTGGAAAAGGGTGGAGTTCTTCAAACTGATCAAAACTAGTAAACTAAAATTCATTATATACAGCATGTTTCTCCAGACACAAAATAGAGATATGGTGTTTAAAAATGTAGATTGTAGTGTAATTTTTCAGTTCATATTGTCCTTTTAAAGCAGAAAAATGAAAATAAATAAGTAAATTCCTCCAAATTGCTCCAAATTCTTAAAAGAATCTAAAACTTCTTTAGATATAGTGAACTTCCTAGCAATTATAAAAAAACCCTCTTCTCAGAGCAACTATATTATGTCTGAACACCAACCCACTGTAACAAACTGCATGCATAAGTCAATACTCAGGTAGTTCTATGGATTCTTTGTTATTAATCTAAAACACAAACTATCCACTTCCAACCCGCCCAAAACAGGAATTAGAAATATTCAAGAGAATTACAAAATCCACAGAGATATAATAATGGTCAAAACAGTGAAACCATTCCTTAATATTGATTTCTCTCCAGAATAAAGTATATGCCATTTTTACTAAAAGAGACCAAAATAATATCATTTAGAGCTGTTAAAACAGGAGTAACATTCCCATCTATTAATGAATTGACTGTATTGTGGTTCATGTGTAAATTCAAACACTGAAAATAATTCCTGAGAGAGCATATTACACTAATATCCAAAGTAAAAAGGAGTAAGCAGTTGTTTCAATGACAATATAAAAAAGAAAGGCCCACTGATTTAAATAAATGCTAATTAAACAGATGGTGTTACTTGTATGGGAAGGCTGCAGTTAAAAAGTCCAGCAATAAACACAGTAAAAGTAGCATAGACTATGCACAAATACCATTGAAATTAAAAATACAGAGAGAGAGGAATTGTTTCACCTTAATTATCTGTTCAAATGCTAGAGCAGACTGTAACATCATTGGCTTCTGACTCTCAATCATTTGTTGATCAATAGAATTATAAAAGTGCGCCACCTGTAAAAATTGAGAGATTAAATTTAAAAGAACAGATAAAAATATTTATATGCCAATAAATGTAATGCAGGATATTTCAGAAAGTAGTGTCCAATCAGTACCATTAAGAAATGAGAATTAACTATACCGGTAAAGTGTTCACAAAAATAATGTACTATGCAATGCTGATGTGACCTACCTTCTTCTAGTGATGAATTCTAGTAGCAAAAAAGACTGCTCTTACACATGCCTGTGGTGATTACACTTCACCTTAAGTAAAACAGGTTCAATCTCTGATTTATTATGAGTGGAACAGTTCCACTATTGTATGCAATAGATGACATTTAGTGTTATTTTAGACGCCTTCAAGAATCTGTAACATCCACCAGGATATAACAAAACACCTAAAAAAGATCTGTTTACTTCCAGATTGGCAGCTGCAGTAAGAGTGGTACCCTATAACTTGGTTTAGTTGTCCTCACATAGACATCTAGTGCCTTTTGAGGTGACTAAGGTTTTCCCTTGGGCACCTGTCAATGATCCTGATGCATGGGTATCTTGTAGGTCTTGCATCATCCCTGCCTTAGCTGAGCAGGTATCTCAGATAACAATGACACCTCACGTGAAACTGTATTGAGCCTATGTATCTACATAAGGATTTTTACCCATATATACATATTTATTCTTGCATCTTACAGGAACAGAAGAAAACTTGACATGGTCTTTCAACTGAAATATAAGCCCAATAAAAACTTACGTAGCATTGAGTCCAATCAAAAAATAACTCCCCCCAAAAAAAACAAACACACATTTCCATTAAAATACTTATTAATACATTTTCAGTTGAAAACTAGCACAAATGAGGACAAGCTGGTCCATTTTATGACATTTTCCTTCACTAATAATAATCAAAAACTGAGACTAAAACCAGGACATCAATTAATTACTTGTCTTATTTTTGTATATTCATACAGTAACTTCACATGCTTTAATATTATAATTCATTTGGTTTCAAAAGAAGACACATTCCAAATTGTGAAGTATTTCTTTATATTTGTTCTCTTTTAAAGACTCAGTTAATTTGTTCAAGAAACAAGTCACTTTCATGCAGACAAACATAGCAAAAAGCTTAACCACACAGTCAGAAAAGATAATAGTCTAGAAATGTTCTACTACTAAAGCTGGGAAGTCAAAACATGAAGTTAGGACATTTAATCTTATACCTGTTTGAGGATGACCGCCTGCTTACAGAAGTTCTGTGCTGTGTTTGCAACATGATGTATTTTAGCCGGTATAGCAAAACCAAGTGCAGACAGCTGACGTACTTCTCTAAGAAGAGTCACCAAACGATCTGAATAAAGTATGTTTAATGTTCCAAAAACGTGATCCAACTCCATTACAGGACTGTTAGTTTGGATGCTAAACCAAAATCAAATGAAACATATTATTGAATATAATTTTATATTGATCCTTTCTTAAGTGCATTTTATAATAATATAATAACCAATTCTAAAAGGCTTGCTGTCATTCTTTTTTTTTTTCTATATTTGCTAACATTTTAATTTACTCAGAGGTTATTCTAGTAACCTTTGTCTTAATTCAAAGCCAGTGAAGACAAAAATGAACAATGTCTATTGGTTTTGCTCACAAAAGTTTTCTGGCTTGTTACAACAGTTAACATGTAACTCAGAGCTAGACAGTATTTCTCAAAACCACTGGACCCATCATACTCTCTCACGCAGGCACTTTACAGGCCCCAGCCTTCAGCACTGCACAGAAGAAATTCTCTGAGGGAACCAATCGAAGAACCAGGATCAGTGATACGTTTTGGTATACACAATCAGATGCTAATAAGAACATCAGCCTATCTTTAGATTTTACTCCACTTTTTTTTCTACTGTGGTAATGCTTCTACCATTCTTTTAGGCTTCTTTCATAAAAACTTAAGCTTTACTCATATTTTCACTTTTTGTTCTCATCTCCTTCTAGTTCCCATACCCCTCCCATTCCCCTTTGCAGTGAGCTACCTCTTTTCCTTTTAATTAATCTCTTCACATCTTTTAAAATCTCAGAAGGATAAAATTTTGGGCTGGTAAGTTAGATGGCTGTCACATAGTGGAATGCTGAATCGGCTTATTTGTTATATTTAGAGTGTTTTTCATAAAAGTTTACATTTAAGTATGAAGTCCTGTTTCCTCTGAAACTGTGGGCAACCTCTTTTTTCAAAGCTTGAAACACTCAGAGACGCAGACAGAAGCTATGCAGCCAATCAATTTTAAAAAAAATTGTTAAAATATTTTAACAATTGTTAAAATATATCTTAATATCCCATAAGGTAATTTCATAATTTTGGGGAACACAATTCATGAGGTTTAAATTTACTTTCTTACCTTTCTTTCATTTGCTCTATTTAGATTGCAGAATCTCTTGTGAACAGCAATTTATTTGTTACTCTACATGTGACATCTGTATATCACAGCTATACTCTAATCTCATCTGGTTTCTAGACATCATAACTATATGGATTACAATGGACAACAAGTAGTAACAACAAACAAACCAAGCATGTCTTTCATTCTAGGTGTTACTAGTAACTGCAAGATTAGTTATTAACTGTATACTTCACCCCACCAACTAAGCCTGGCAAGATGATGAAATGATAATGAACTCTTCCATTTTGTTTCTCCACTCATTCTCAGTTCTGTAATTTTTTTTATTTCCTTCGTCAAGTTCTATTGAATTAAACAACACTACAGATTTCAGCATAAACATTATTTAAACAAAAATGTATTTACCAAAGTCCTGACTTGGGATTTGATAATTCTGACTGGATATTCCTAGACCAATCATCAAATTGTTCTTGTTCATATACTTTTAACTGTTCCAGAAAAGAATCTGCACTTTGATGAAAAGTTTGAAATCCAGACAAGTCAGACAGAAGAGCCTCTGCCAGCTTGATAGCATCATCCACCTTAAACACAATCACAAGGAAAGGAAGCTTAACTTCCCAGTATTCGATTAGAAAAGAAAAATCATCACAATAAAAATCAGTATTACAAAACATCCAAGCGGGATTCAAAAACAGATTGGAAAGAAAAAGTGAATCCTGAACTGTGTCCCAGGTGTTCAAATTCCCATAAATTGGGTCTGAATAAGTTGTCTGCCACAGGTGTCTACCACTACTAAGATACCCCAGGATATCCCACCTGGTCTTTAGTTCATTCTCCATAGATCTCCCATGCATCTTTTGTTGTATCTATAAGGTCCATGCCAATACTCAAAGGGATTTCAAATGGGATTTCAAATGGGATTTCACATCTACATGTGGACAAATTAATCAAAACCCTACTCAATACAATCAGTGGAGATTTCAGAGCAATTAAAAAATTTAACACAGCTAAAGTAGACACACAACTGACATCAGCGGAACTGCTCTCCAGGTCTTTAGCAGACCAAGCAGAAGAAATAATTGTGAAACCTGAGCTGCCGCTTTTCTGTCTGTAGGATACATAACAAAGCAACACCTTTAAGACCTCCACCCTTAGCTGAAATGGGCCCTTCAGATTTCTGCAAATCAGAGGTGAATGCAAAAAACAAAAGAGCTAATACTCATTCTGGGATAAGTAACTTCTATTCCCATTCACATCTACAGGCAATGTAAACAGCACTTATGTTTACAGAAAACATTTTACTTTTAACTAGTTAATACTTTCACAAAAAAGTTCCAGAGTTTCCAACTAAACTGTAAACACAAACTAAGAAAAATAAGTTAAATAGAGTCAAATATGTTTTAAACTCATTCTGTTGTAAGAGAACACAGAATCGTTTGACATTTACTTTTACTACAGTCACTGTAGTAAATTCCCTGGCAGGTACCAACTCAAAAAAGTACTACCAAGAAATCCCTTTAGTTTCACAACAGATGTTAGTAATAACAAGTGAGAATTAGGATGTCAGAATAGGGCTATCTGTAAATCTTAAACAGAATTTTAAAATGCAAACTGAAGGATAAAATTTAACAAAAATGCCTTCTCTCAGAATTTTGGTCTTTTTTTTTTTGCCCCCCCAAAAAAAAAAAGTCATAAAAGCTGGCAATTCAACATATTACAAAAAGACTGCCCTCTGGGTCAACTTAGCAAGTAGCACCACTGAATCTTGATTATATAACTCTTGGGAAGTGCACAATTTTTCTGTGGGGAATTCCCCACAGAAATCTCAAATACCATGTTTTACGTTCTGTGATAATATTGTGCCTAAACAGTAATGGAATTTGTTACCTTCAGCTCCAGCTGCCGTACCCATACAATATTATTAACAACCTCAGAAAGGTTTTTGCCTGACAGTGGTCCAGAAACATCACCAGGAACACCATGGCATCGAGTTTCAAAGTCTGTCTGATAGTCTAACACAAACAAAAGATTCCTGTTAGACCAGACACCTCATAGAACAAGCTTAAAATTATTATTGTAGTTATAAAAATATATTAGGGATACTACACAATTCTAAAAGTAAATAAAGAATTCTAGTATTTGAAAAAAAAACTAATGCAATTAAATACTTTTAAATATATTTTTACCTTTGACGTAATCTTGAAGTCTTGCTACCAATGCTTCCCTTTCAGAAAGCAATTCTTTGCTTATATTTGGATGCTTTATCAATTCCTTATATTTCTGAAATGTTTGAAGAAGCTAGAACATGAAGTTTTAAAAAGTTACCTCTTTTTTCAAAAAAAAAAAAAACCCCAAACTTATTCTGACACTACTCATTAGGGCTGTTCATAAGTACTGTCTTTGGCGCTAAGTACTTATTCCTGTGCTCTAAACTGACTACTTAAGAATCCAGTAACTTTATCTTGAGGAAAGTTTTCAGGCTACAAAAATACCCATACCTGCTGAGGACTGTCCTGAATTTCCAAAATAAATTTCTTCAATTTGCTGGCTATTTTTTGTTCTGCTGGTGCAATAATTCTTTCATACTGAGAGACTGCTGCTTTCCATAATGGCTAGAGATAATGAATTTCCATGTTAGTTTAGGACTATCCATATACATCATAAAAAGACACAGAAAAATGTGAATAAATTAACAATAAGCATTATACCTCTGTGTAAGGATTATAGCGTACAGGATTTAGGCCAGCAAAGGGTTCAAACACATGGGCAGGATGTAAAGCATTTTGTTCTCCAGCTGGCAAAAAGAATGTCAGTTTTTCATGCAGTGTTCTAACAGTTAGCACCTATAACAGAAAAGAATATTTGATATATCCAACATATTTTTAAAGAAACCTTACATTTAGAAGTAAAAAGCACAAGCAGCACATCCTATCCCTCTGCTTTTTACAAGAAACTTTTGAAACACTTAGGCAAATACAGATTATGGAATGTTATCTGACTCTCAAAAGGCTATAAAAGTGATTTAATTCCCTTTTTAACTTAAAACAATGTTGTTTAATTCTGTGTCTAATGAAATAAATATGTATAATTCAAACCTCTACCTCATCAAGGCGTTTGCCAAGTTTGGCTAATGATTCAGGAAAATATTTCTCATTTTTCCATGGATGTAGAGTATAACGTTGCCACAGTTGTCCGGTTAGATACTCGCAAGCTGACACCCACTGCTCACAAATCAAGATGCCAGCCTTCAGATTTTCTTTAACACTGTGAAAAGCATCCTCCCACAAATTCAAAGCTGCTAATTTTCTCTGAACATATCTACCTAGTGAGCCACCTAGAACACAAAAAAATACATAAAAGCAATATATTGTTTCTTTAAAATAATTTCCTTAAACACTACCCCACGTTCCAATCACGTTTTTTAAAAACTAGCGTCTTGATTTCAAACCACACAAATGTATCAATAACTGATTATTTTGTTTCAGATTCAATAAATCTCTTAAACATGTCCAAGTCAGAGGTTGGTCCAATATCAGAAGCTGATGATTTTGGATTCTGGAATCCAAACACAAGCATCTGTCTTTATCAGTAGTAATAGCAGTACCTGATTGCTCCAGAAAACATTCCCCTAACGCACACACATATCTAGCAGCAACAGACAAACTCACTGCCTGTCCCAGAAGTGGGACTCCTGTCCAGAGAATGAGAGAAGCAACTTCTCTGCCCATCCTGCTCTCACCTCCACAAAGACTGAAACAACCTTCAAATGGGGGTTTATGTAAATAAATTCTCTATTCTGAGAGAAAGAAAGGCTGGAAACCTAGGCCAATTTTCCCTCGTGAAATTCAACAAGAGCAAGTGTAAGCTCCTGCACCTGGGGAGGAACAACCCCATGCACCAGTGCAGGCTGGGGGCTGAACTACAAGAAAGCGGCTCTGTTGAGAGGGACCTGGGAGTGCTGGTGGACAGCAAGGTGACCCTGAGCCAGCACTGTGCCCTGGTGGCCAAGAAGGCCAACGGTGTCCTGGGGTGCATTAAAAGGAGTGTGGCCAGCAGGTCGAGGGAGGTTATCGTCCCCATCTACTCTGCCCTGGTGAGACCACATCTGGAGTGCTGTGTCCAGTTCTGGGCCCCCCAGTTTAAGAAAAACAGGGAACTGCTCAAGCAAGCCCAGCGGAGAGCTACCAAGATGATCAGGGGACTGGAGCATCTTCCCTTCTGAGGAAAGGCTGAGAGACTTGGGTTTGTTTAGCCTGGAGAAGAGAAGACTATGGGGGGAATTTCATAAATACCTATAAATATCTAATGGGTTGGTGTCAAGAGGATGGGACTGAACTCTTTTCAGTGGTGCCCAATGACAGGACAAGGGCAATGGGCACAAGTTGGAACACAGGAAGTTCCACCTCAATATGAGAAAAAACTTCTTTCCTGTGAGGGTGACAGAGCAGTGGAAGCTGGAGAGGTTGTGGAGTCTCCTTCCTTGGAGACATTCAAAATCCACCTGGATGCGTTCCTGTGCCCCCTGCTGTAGGTATGCCTGCTCAAGCAGGGGGTTGGACAAGATGAACTCCAGAGGTTCCTCCCAACCCCTACCATTCTGTGATTCTGTGAAAAGGAGTCAAACAGAAGCACGACAAATCCAGTCCACAGGCTGAAAAGTATCCAACTCCATCCTGTTACTATCTGTCATCTTCCCAAGCATGTGTGAAGGCATCTGCCAGAACTGGCTGAATTACTAGATAGTATAAGGCAAATAATATTCATGGATCATAACTACAAGAAAGCACCTTAATGTTCTAGGCCATCACTGGTGCCTTTAGGAGGAAGGATTCATTCTGCTCAAGGATTCATTTTACTTTTTCTCAACTGTTCATTTAATAAAGACTGCATAATGATTTACCTATTACATCCAAAAGATTACGCATGCGTGGCTGTGGATAAGGATCATGTTCTGTTTGTCTCCACACACCATCAACAGTATCCTTGGTAGCCTCCACCAAATCCGCAACTTCAAATAATGACAGACTATCCAAGTTGTAATAATCCTGGAAAAAAATATTCTTAATATGGTTACTCTGCAACTAGTATCGTAGAAACATTTATACTTTTCTGAAACTGACAATTGCTGTAGTTCCCTGGGTTTTATTGCTTAACAGAATATTGCATACCCCTCTCAAAAAACAAGCATTTTGTGTAAGTTTGTTCATGTGAAGAATGCATTGATATCTGAAGCACTATTCAAGGAAACGCTTTACAGGTGCCAAAAATTTTGCATTATAGCACTCATTATCATGGTCTGCTTTTTCAGTCTTCCTTTTTACAATATCGTGAGTCAATTTCTAGTTCACAAACCATAGTATACTATTGCATTTCTACAGCAACTCTCAGTATTCAATGGTCAAATTTGCTCCCAATTAAATGTTGGCATTCCCCTGCACCATTGTCACTAGAAACGACATGAATGTCATTTAAAGCAAAATTTTGCCTAGGAAAAAATAACTAGCTATATGTTCAAATATTTGAAAAGAGTATACATATACTGACACATATTTCATAAGTGTTTTTTACTAAGTCTACAAATACATCACTGATCACACAAAAGAAAACATACTTTTGCAATGTCCTCAAATAGGTCTTTAAAATGAGAAGCTCGCTCTTTACTACACCATTTACTTCCATGATGAGCACATTCTGTCCAGAACTGAAATTCATCTATTGGTGTAAGTATAGCTGCAAATAATAATGGAAAATGTTTAAATATGAAATACAGGAATGGTCACACAATATTTCTGGTCAGAACATATTTTCTAAAGCAAATTTTTGCTGCATGGTTATGTAATTATCCTTCAACTTCTGACTCCGACTAGTTGTAGTATCAAGTTCATACCAAGAGACCAAAGTTGATCGTTGATTCCAGTCTACTCACCACAACCCGCTATATTTCACACTCTGCAGTCACTGGGATAATGAAGACTGAAAACTCAGCCTATAAACAAGTTATTTACTCCTCATTTAAAATTAACTATAAAAGACATAACTGCAAAACAAACCTCGCACATCATCTTCACTGAACTTTCTTCCTGTGTAACTAGGATCTGATCTTCTGAGAACAGTACCCAAGCCAGCTTCAAGCTCACTTAAAAGTTTCTGGAGTTTGGGATCAAATGATTTATTCCATCTCTCATCCTGCAATGAAAATTTCAAAAATTGTGACTCACATGATAAAACAATGTCTATATTCCTCCCATGTAGGGGAATAGACAGGGATCGGCGACCGGAAGATTACGGGATGTGACGGAAAGATAGACTCCTCCCCATAGGAGTGGCAGGAACAGGAACCGCAAGAGCTATATAAGCGTGTGACGCAGCCAAATAGACGGACATTTTGTATCCATCATATTGGTGTCTGTGCATCACTGTCCCCAGGGTGGGTAGAGCCCTGTGTCCCGGAGGTATGCGGCCCAAGATAAGTTCTCCCGTAGAAGCGTACAGCTACACTCCCATTAATCTTAAAAAAAAATAAATCAGATTAATAGAAGTAATTAATTACATGGTGTGATGATGCAAGAATTTATTTTTCTTAATATCAAGGAAAAGCACCTCATTCTTTTCACTTAACAATTCAGAATAATACTGTATAAATATTTTTATCACAAAATCCAAAGTAATTTCTTGGATTTATACAGGCACTCTGCAAATGTGTTCAAAATTCTTTTTTAATGAATTCTCCTATATTAAACAAATTTGGAATCTACTTCTGTAATGGAATCTGGAAATTGCTAGGATCAAATATCAAAAGTTATTGTGTCTTTCCAAAATTATATTAATATTATTACATACAAGAAATTAAAAATATTTAAATGCTGAAACTCTGCTCGTACAGCCATTTTCATCTTTTTTGACAAAAATCCACAAAGGAAATATATTCTTTAATGGAACGGAAGGAAAAGCCTCAGAACATTTAAAAAAAAAAAGCCAAACTTCAAAAAATGCAGCTGTAGAAATTAATCTAGAGTCTAGCACACCTATCTGCCACATATTATAGAATCATAGTTTGGATGATACAGACCTATGCTTTTCATATAAAATATATCTAAAACAAGCAAAGGACACAAGACAGGAATTACTGGTGAAAAGGAGGTAAGGAGCTGTTGTCTCCATTAACCACCACTGCCCAATGTATTCCACATTTCTAGTCAGGCATAGGTATGGCCAGAATCCTCCTCTCATCCCTACTGACAGGAGGTAAAGTACTTGCTTTAACTTAGAAATTAGAACTATCATCCATTATTTAAGCTCTTAAAATATTTTATTTTTAAAACATAAAATATTTATCTCAGAATATTTAACATCCTATGGAATTTCAATGTTTCAGTATAAATCTACAGAACATTTAATTCAGTATATTGCTCACCTTCAGTAATACTGGTGCAAAAACTTGTCGTACAGCTTGATAAAGGGTGTTAATTGGTGAATCTAGCATAGATGACACAAGAATATTACTGTGAAGATTTTCTTCTGTAATCACATCAGGTCGCAGCTTAAAGAACACCAACACATTATTCTTTGAATCAATACCTTCAATCTGCAATAATCAAGAAGACAGGATTCGTTTAGAAAACTGACATTGCATCTTGTACTAAATTATGAACACCATTTACACAAATTATTTACATCAAGAAAAAATCATAAAATACCATGTTACTCCCCATGGGCTCCGATAACATTCTGGTAGTATCTGATTTGCACAGAAAATGAAAACTTTTATTATAATCATTCCTGTGTTCATAGCCACCTGAATTCCAACATCATATACATAATGCCTTTTTCATTATAAAATATCTGTAAATGCCATAATTACTTACACTAATTTGATTTTGAAAACTCCACTTACCACTTTCTGGGGACAAACCATCTTGTGCCTAGAGAAAACTCAGCATGAAGTCTGTCTTTTTTACTGCATTTTTACGCTACATAACTTTGGGAATATTTTTCCAAATATTCAGTATTGTTCTCCTGAGTCTGTAAATACATAACACTATTGCGATGAATAGATTCCTCAAGGACAGAGAAAGGAATGCTCCTTCACCAGTAAAACCAAAGGTTGTAACATGACTCTTGCTCCCTTCACAGTCCAACCTACAGGTAAAGTTCCAAAAATTTCCATAAAATCAATTATTGGAACTATTTGTGGCCAAGGAGAGTTCATAGAACAGGAGAACATCATGAAACATTTGATAAAACAATATCAAAAAGTTACACTAGCTGAATTCCCAAATCATGTGCAACGGTATAGATGTGAGCATTTTTTCTATTAAAAGAAACAGAGCACTAGTAAGAACAGCTTTCAATTTTTCTGGACAGTACCAGTTTTACTTTCTTATCAGGTCTGCAGACATTGTCTCACTGACGCAACTGGCACACATTATAGTCCCAATATGCATCTGATCTTCCACAGCTGCTGGCAGTGGCTTTGTAAACGAGACAGCTGCTCAGCAGCACACCCCAAAAACTGGTACATGTAAATGTTCGGTCTTGCATGAATAATGGCATGCACTAGACTCCACAGGCTGCACAGACGATTACACCAGGAGGTATGTAAGTCACTGGTCCACCCAGAAGTTCACACGGTAACACTAGTCTTCAGTGGAGAAAAAACTGTCACGGACGGACAGGACGCCCCAGGTCTGACAGCAGAATGACGGGAGGCACGCAATGCAATCCTCCCAGTCACCTGCGTGCACCCTTGCTCAGGAACAACCACACATCAGTCTCCACCTGGCATGTGCAGCAAGATAACATGCCATTCTCCAGGCTGCATTGCATTCACACAGCGACGATATACGGCACACTAAAACGACGTATCAGCATGGGCACAACCCACTAACAAATACATCACACAGCTGACCGCATGGTCTCCACAGACTCTCGGGCCAGTAATTTCTGCGGCAGACACTGAGACCAGCATAGGTGTTTGCATCAGGAAGACGTGTCCCAAATCAGATACCAGCCTTCTGTGACCACTGCGCCTGGGCTGGACCGCAGGCTCTGCACCCCCCACTCGCACACCGGGACGCGGGGACACGCCGGGCCCGTAGGTGCCTGCAGCCACGGGGCTGGGCACCACCGTACCTTGTTGGACGCCGTGAGTTGGGTGCCCGACTGTTGCACAACGAGGAGGAACTCGTTGCCGTCGTCAAGGAAGTTGCTCAGCTCCGGACGGGACCGGAGCCCGGCGGCCAGGGCAGCGGGACCCGCAGCCGGATCCAGCCCGAAATAGTTCGCAGCCGTGGCTGAAATAAAGCGCTTCCTCTTGTCTCCCTCCCCGGCCATGGTGGCAGAGGGATCCGCCGGGCAGGATCAGGGCGACGGCGGATTCAGAGCCCCACCGGAGTGCATGGAGGGCTGACGGGAGACACCCCGAAGGCGGGCGGCGGGGAGGACGGCGGCTGGCGGCGGGGTGCGGCCCGCGGCGTCCCCGCGTCGCCGGGACCCGTCGCTATGGCGACCGAAAATGGCGGCTCCAGCGCTCTCGCGAGCTCGGTCCGGCTGGCGAGGGGCGAGCGCCGCGCGGGGAGACCAGGGAGCGCTCGACGCGCTCGGCAATCGGCAGGCAGCGTCGGGGGGCGGGGCCGGCTGAGGTGGGGGAGGTGCCCCGAGCACCACGCGCGGATGCCGCATGGCTCCGCTCTCCGGGTCTGCGAGGCGCCGCTCCGGCCCCCGCGGTGTCACGAAAACCTGGCGGCGGTTCTTTAAGTCGGCCGCCCACTCCGCCGCCCGCTCCCAGCCGCGGCGGCTCTCCACCGGCGGCCCACCCAACCTCACCCCAGCTTCCAGCGCTGCCGCCGCGGTGCCCGCGGGACACGGCCCGGCAGCTCCCGCTCCGGCGCCTGCCGGCGTCCCGCGGGCACCGGTAACGAAGGGTTCGCGCTTCACCGTTTTATTTTACTGTGAACGCGCGCTGTACCGGCCACACACCCCCGGTTCTTCCTCCTCGCGCCGCCCCCCCGCCACAACAAACCGTCCGCCCGAGCAAACAGCCCCGAGAGCCCGGCGCCAGCCCCGCCCCCACCGGAGGCCGGCCCCGCGCAGGGACCCAGAGCGGCGCATGGGTGGGGGCGGGGCGGGGCGTCAGGGCGGGGCGGGAGCGCGCCTGGCTCCGCCCACTGGGGGCGGGGCCCTGGCGGCAGTCCCGCCCCGGCGGCGCTGTCACTTCCTGCCCGGCGGTGTCTGTGTCCGGGTCGCCCGCCGTTCCCCAAGCAGCCGCTATCGCCCGGCTCCCCGCTCCCACCCCGGGCGCGACACCCGCTTCTGGGACCGGGCGGCGGCGGCGGGGCCCGCCCTGCCCGCGCGGCGAGCGGGGGGGGCGGAAGGGCCCGGCGGGGGTGGGGAGGAGCAGGGCGGGACGGGGCTCCCCTCGTCCCCTCACCGCCGGTCTCGGGGGGGGGGCGGTGAGCCCGGGGAGAGCGGGGGGGCTCGGCTGCGGGCCCCGGCGGCGGGGCGGTCCCCGCCCCGAGGCGGGACGATGCCGGTGAAGAAGAAGAGGAAGTCCTCGGGGTCGGCGGCCGCGACGGAGGACACTGGCCTTAAGAAGTGTAAACTCGGCAGGTACCGTCTCCGGGCGCGGCGCCGCCCGGCGGCAGCGGCGGGCGGGGCGGGCCCGCAGCGGCGGCTCCCGGCTGTCACGTCCCGGGCGTGCGGCCGCGGGGATGGGCGGTCGCTGCTCTACGGGCGGGGGATCCCTGGCGGCCCCGGCCGTGCGGCGGCCCCGCAGCGCTCCGCACCGCCTGCCCCGGGGCTGCGGTGGCCCTTTGTGCGGGCGGGCTTGTGTCCTGCCGCGGGTCCCGTCCCGGTGGGCCCGCCCCGGAGGTTCGGGGCGCTTGTCCTGCGGCCTCCGCGTTTGGCTCGCTCGCGCTCAGGGGAGGAACGCTCCGGACCCGCTCCCGGCCCCTGCTGGTTTTGCCTTTCGCCGCACCGGTAGGGCCAATTCCAGCATTTGTCCCCGCATGCGATCCAGCCTTTTTCCTGGGGTAGGCAGCTCTCCTCACTTTAACGTAGACACTCTGAGACACTCTGAGTGTCTACGTTAAATCCTTTTTTTTTTTTTTTTTTTTTTTCAGTGAAATGAAAGGAGAGGTCAGGACACTCCAGAACAAAATCAGGAAGGGTTTTTTCTAATAAATACAGGAGTCTGAAGCGTCTTGTTCGTTGACTACCATAAAAAGATCGGTTATGTCCTGATACCCAGAAATCACCATTAGAATGATAAACCGTTAGTATGGTGTAGCAGGAGCTTCTAGCGTGGCTTCCCTAAAGTAACTGTATGCCTTTTTCATCTATTAGAACTTATTAAGTATGTCAGTAAACCATTAGTTACTAGAAACCTCCTGAGGACATAAGAATACAAAGGACTTACAACATCAGCGCTTTGGGAATGGCTACTGCAAGAAACTGTGGCATATGGCCTTTCTCATAGGTTGACTGAGCTTGAACTTAGAAGTACCCAGGCTTTTGTTTTGTTATGACTATTCGTTTTGGATAACTGTTCCTGAGCTCGCTTTCTGTGGTCATTAATGATCTTTTAGTTTCAGTCTAAATTTATTTATAGCCAGTTAATAACCATTCTTGTGCCTTGCCTACATTATCCTTTATATAACACTCCTCCCTCACGGTTCTGCCTTACAGTGTATTCAGAGTGAGCACTTTTGTTTTCTCATACTTTGTTTTTTTAAAATAAACAAGCTAAATTCTTCTGGTTTGTAATACCAATTTTCAGTTTCCTTGCTCATCATAGCTCTTCTCTGCATCTGCAGTTTCGGTTCATCTTTCTTGAACACTGCTGACCAAAATTGTATTATATTAATTTCTTTTACTTCAAAAAAAAAAAAAATCTTTTGAAGGCTCCCTTAAAAAAAAAGAAAAAGACTCTACAGGAAGCTACTAGTCATTGGGCAAAAACTGTGATGTAAATGAGAGGTCATACTAGCTGATCACAAAATGTTAGATACGTGAGCATTTCTGACATAGCATTCTTATATGGCAATATGTTGGTGTTATGCTTTAATAAAACCAGTGATTACAAATGGGTATATGTTAAACCTGATAAAACCAACAAGCAATAGCATACCGTACGGCTCTGTTTCTCTCTGGTGAATTGCGTTTTTAATGGCAGTTCAGTGGATGGTTGTCTGTAGTACATCTTTAATTCTAGCTTTCATCGCATAAGGCTTCATCTTGGAGAGTGTTGCATTCTTTTCCAGTGAAGCCGAAAGCGATACATGGAAGATAAAGTTGATCACCACCTCTCAGAATTGAACTATTCTTTTCCTGCTTGATGTTTTCTTTTCAAAATTGCAATACAGGAGCCGCATAATTCTAAATCCTCTCATGCAATCAACTTTCACCTCATTCTTAGAAATAATCTTAACTTGTATTTGAAAGGAGTGTGTATTGAAAAGGTGCTGCAACTCCTTACTGACTAAAACTGCTTTCAAGTGGACAGTGTTTTTGCTGGAAGGAATCAGTTGTTCTATGTATTCTTTTAAAGAATTATGAATTATGAAAATTCACCTAGCTAAACTGGGTTGTGTGTCACATAATGAAGATGATGTGGGGGGCAAAGCTGTGTGTGCTGAGCAGATTTAGCCTTACTGTAGATTGCATATTACTGTTCTGGTACGTGTACCAAACACCTATAGAATTTACAGATATTTAGTTATGTGTTTAATGTAAACAAATTAACTGAGTTTTCTTCCCAAATTTGGATGCTCAACTATAAATAGCTTGACTTTTAAATATGCCAAACTCTGCAGCTCCTGTTGACCTAAATGGGATCTGTGCATATTCGGCACTCGAAGATCATGCGGCTTATTAAAGACCTAACTTTAAATGCCTGTATGTATAAATATAAGCAGATAATAAGGCATTCGAATTACTGAGTAGTGATATTTTGACCATCTGTGTGGGGTTTTTTTTGGCTTAATATCTAGAAGGTAACAGTACTTTTGCATTTCAGAAAAAGTAATAGCTGCAATAAATTGGGCTATTAGCGGGTTGTATTTCAAGGTAATTCTGTGTTCCAACAAGTGTTGAAATAAGATGACAGACAGTTGCCCTTTAACAAATTCAGCTTTGCTGTTGATGTATATTGACTTTATAAAACAGTTTAAAATGCTTGAACTAGTAAGAAAACATTTGGAATTTAATTTAAAATTATTTCCCACTTCTCATATTAAAATAACACTTATCATCCTTGTGTTTCTATAAGTTATTGCAGATCACAAGCCTCTGGTAAAGTAATAAGTGGAGAGGAACATTTTTCAAGCAAAAAGTGCCTGGCTTGGTTTTATGAATATGCAGGTAATATGCAGTGAATTCATCTTTAAAACTATATGGTTTTGTTTAAAACAAATGAATACATCAAATATTATTTACGTTTTGCTTTTTTATGCTGATGTAGACGTAAAAGATAAGTCCATATTCGCTTCCTTGTAACAAGCACTTGAATTAGTATATCTTTTACTATGACCTTTTCAGTATTTGTTCTTTTTCACTTTTTCTTCTTTACTCTATGCTTTATAACTTACCATGGTGTTCTTTAAAATAAAATGGCTGATGTTGGACACTACAGTGTTGAACCAGGATACACTGGATGATTTTACTTCTTGATTTGAAATGGACAAGTAGAAGTCAGGACATTGAGAGACAGTTTAGACAGAAGTTTATTTCTCTACCTAGATCTTCTTTATAATGAAGTTGGAAGGATAATGAAATAGTTTTCTTGGTTTTCTATTTTACGAAATAAAATAATACATGCTTATACTGTTTTTCTTGTCTGAGAATCTGTGCTAACATTTCTGACGTTTCATTCAAAAGTGTTAGAGCCTCTTCCAAAGAAATAAGAATTGCTACCCAAGTAATAGTTGTTTTCAGTGAATATGCAGTGTATTTTGCACAATTTATTAGTCTATTGCTGCCACTGATTTACCAATTATATGGTTAGAAATTCAGGATCTGTAGACTGTTACTAATTACTTGTCTAGTCACTACTTGAAGTCCATCATAACTAGTTCGCGACTGAAACTCATTAATGGCCAGATCTCAGTATGAAACGTGAGCCAGCAAATTTATCTGCCAGCGATTGGTTTGAGTATATTTATCAGAACTGATATTTGTCTTGCAGTATTTCTGCAGTAATGAACTATTCCTGATTCTATTAATCTGCTTTCTAATATAGGTTTGAGGTATAATCTTTTAGAGTAAAGAGTCTTCTCTGAGGAAAACAATAATTCTTAGTTAATTTGTTTCAGATAAGTGCACCTGCACATACTTTTAACTTTTTTAAGGCCTGTGAATTTGTTGTTGAGTCAAAAACTGAGTGTACGAGGTTATACTTTGGTTAACCAGTAATCAAAATATGCCACGTTTCTAGCATAAAACAGAATTCCAGTGAAATTATACACCATAGCAGATTAAACATTTCCATTAAAAAAGGAAATTATGTGCACTTGCGCGCGCGCGCGCACACACACACACGTGTGTGTGTCTATATATATGAATTGTACATATGATTTCTGGGCCAAAAACACTGATTCAAGTTTATACTTGTCATTACCAGTGAACCCTTATATGTGTTTTTCTTCATAACTTAAACTTGAAATTTTCTTAACACATTCTACATAATGGCTTCTCAAAATAACATGACAGCGTTTTGCTTACCGAGGCAAAATGTTATTTGCAATAGTTTCCAATAGGTAGGGGTTCATGATCTCAAATGCCAGTTGCATTTTATTTTCCTGTAAAAGTAGCCATTCTCAATAGTTTATATCAACTGTTCTTATCTCACAGCCAGTAATTATTCAAAGTACACTCTCCAAACGCTTACAAAGTATTCTGCTTACTGTAACAGATGCAGATGAAGTGGAGACAGGTATCGTCAAGGGTGGGAAAAAAACCCGAAACTGTTCTGTCTATGTATAAATAGCAAAATTTGCCAAAGAATCATAAAATGCCATGTTGTTTTGGAAGATAGAGCCTTTACCGTTCACATGGGTTCATATTCACTAAAACAATGTTAACAGAATGATCCAAGATACATCAAAATAGCGTGCCATAATATTTGGTTGCCCAGTAGGAGTCATTTTTGGAACAGGCTTAGCAGAAATAACTGCAACCAGAGAGAAATTCAGAGAAACAAAGCATTGTAGAGTGTGTGTATGTGCTCTTTAAATACGCTATTTTGCTGCTTTTTAGAGGCTTTCTTTGTGTTAAAATGGAAAAGTGACAGCATAACACTAACTGTTGTGGCCCTAATCACGGTATTTTCTGCTTTGTACATGGCTAACATGCTTAGCATTTTTCTGATTTATTGTCATCACTCTCTTCATATTACTCAGCACTGTAAAACTAACCATACGTTATTTGAAGGTTCATCCTCTTCTGTGTCAGTGCAAACCCATAATGTTAACATCATTGAAAGAGTAATATCTGTAATAGTAGCTTAGGTAGAATTTATTTTTTGTTGTTGTTGATAAAATAACTCTTTGAAGAATATCATTATATATGTATTATTTTATATAGGGAGAGTGTATATATTAATAGAGAGTAACTTTAGCACAGAGTAGCAGTACCTAAGTTGTCTTAAAAACAGTTGACTGCCACAGTTATTGGAGTTGACCTACGTCAATGGGAAACTCAGTGGAGTCTTTCGAAAACTCACATACATGAACTAAGGTAGCTTGTCCGCTGTTGCGGGGAGACAGTGCGCAACATGGAAGTTCTGGTTTAGTTTTGCTTTTAGTTCATAGTGTTACTTCATATATAATAAACCTGTCTCCACGCTGCAGCTGATAGAATGGTTCTAATAAAAAAGCTACTTAATGGTGTAATTCAGTGTTTTTAAAGATAGGTTATATGCAGTGTAGTCTAATTATTGTTGTGTATAATCCTTGTGAGCAGTGAATGTTACTTAGATTTCTGTCTGGTTTCTGTTTGGTTTTGAAGGTCCCGATGAAGTTGTGGGGCCTGAAGGAATGGAAAAGTTCTGCGAAGACATCGGTGTTGAGCCTGAAAATGTACGTTTCTTGCATGATACTATAACACTTTAAAAGGGGGTATTGGATAAGATTAAGTTCTGTGTAAAACTCTTAATGTCAGTAAGCAGACAGTTGTTTGTTCTCCTGCTTTTAGGAGCTGTTCTAAGACACATCAGCTGAATACATCAATTATGCATGGTCTGTGTGAGAGGTTGTTTGTTTTATTATAGTAATGCTTCACTTCCAGAAATTGAAATTAAGGGAAAGATTGCACATAGCTGAATTATTAAATGGTAAAGTGCAGGCATGTACAACAATTACTAGAATGTTTGAATGCTTAGAGTTTTCTTCCTGGACATGTAGAAATCAGCCTTTTCTTACACACTGACTCCTTTTCTCCACTTGTTTTTTTTTTCCCCTAGATTATTATGTTAGTTTTAGCCTGGAAACTAGAGGCTGAAAGCATGGGATTTTTTACCAAGGAAGAATGGTTAAAAGGAATGACCTCATTACAGTAAGAGTGTTTTTAGATATATAATAGAATGTTCTATTTTTATGTTTGTACCACTGGCTTAATTATTTTTGCCCTCTGTTTCTTGTGCATTGGCAATAAGACACAGAAACTGGCTTTTAGGTCTGGGCTCAGTCGACAACTGGAAGTAGCTACTGTTCATGAGGTTGTGAATCTGATGAGTTCACTCAAATGATAGTTTTGCATAACCCTAATAAGTCAGGTTTTGGTGGCTGCTGTTTCTTACAAAAAATATGTTGAAGTATCATTCTAGATAGCAGACACAAGTAAGTAGATCTAGAGATACCCATAAGCATATATCAACACTGGTATTCTAGAAAGTTTTTACTGATTTCTGAGCTGTATAGATGAGGACTGCATTGGTAATAATTTTGGTTATTAGTGTTATTTATTAGATGCAGGTCAGAAGCCATGCTTAATGCTTAAGTTAAATAACACTTATTCAGTTATAAATAAACTTCTCACTCCTTCAGTTTATAAGAATTTTTGGTGAGATAATGCTAAAGAGATTGTTTCTTTCATGAAACTAATCAGCTTTTTGTGACACTTAGCTCAGTTGTCACTTTCTGTTTGTTCTTCATGAAACTACTTATGGTACTTGACTTGTTATGACGCTGCATTCAGTATTAAAAATGTTAGGGAGCTACTGTTGCAGGTACAGCATGGTGGGAAAGAGGGGCTGATTTGACCCTCGGTGTTGGCACAATTGCCCTATCAGTTGTGAACTGGTTTGGGAAATTGTACGGGGCAGATACTCCATAGTCTTGAATAACCAGAGGGTAAGTGACTCTGGCCTGACTCTTGTGCAAATTTTACCCGATTTGGGATCGGGCTTCCCATTGATGCCATAATTATTTTGTGACTGTCAGAAGCTCTTAAATTTAGTAAGAGCTGGAATGATTAAATAGCCTGAAATTCAGGATGACAGAGATTAAATTCTGGGTGCATAAATTTTTAAATGCTGTAAATGGGTATAATTTGGTCACTTATCTGAAGTGCTTAATTTTTATGCCCAGATGGAAGCTCTCAAGAGTTAGCTGGTCTAGCAGAATGCAAGCACAAAGATGTATGAAATCAGGCACCTCTTCAGAGCCAATATTAAAGATTTTGTTTCTAATAATCTGCTGTGAATAGGAATCTTTTTGGTTCTTTTAAGAACAGAGCTGTTCATGGTGTAGGTTAAATGTGTGTAAGACAGAAAATGTGGTACTGCTGTGCATTTTTATATATACAGACTTATGATCAGAGCACTTGCTTAAGCCTAAACCATTTAACCTGTCTGTTTTGCTTCCCCTGGATGTGCTCTAATAGCAGGCTGTAGACTAAGCAGCTGGATGAAGCAGTGACATTCACATAAAGGAATTCAAGATTCGTTGGGTTGAAAAGAGAATATAAATCTGTAGACTTGTGCTGTTTGTGTGTACTGGGAAGGAAGGATAGTATTATGGGATTCCATCTGGGATGGGGGAATCTAGTTTATCTTGAAAGATTTGACAAAGTTTTGAAGGAGAAAGGTTTTATGCTCTTAAAGCAACAGATTATTATTGCATTCTTGCACAGCATTTTTTTTTTTACATTTTTTCATGAAGAAATTACACTAAAATGCATTGAAAGCCTAGAGTGTATTCTAAGAGTTCTATTACAGAATACCTTATGTGACATTTCACATATTCTGAAAGAAGGAATGGCATGAACAGGGTTGGGTGAAATTCAACTCCATAGTAGGACACCTAAATGTGTGGTTTATATGCAAGAGATGGATTTGTTAAACTCTTACTCCAAACTTGGGGGATCCAGTAAATGTAACAGAGTCTAGGGAGGTGTTCAGTTTGCTGTAAGACCCAGTGACTGGTCACCTGAGTTACTCTTACAGGTTGGTTGGCTAGACTTCTATGAATGGCAACACCTAAAGCTGAGACACCTACATCTATCTACATTTAGATGCCAAGATTTGGGGTGCCTGAATTTTGAAGATACTTTCTTTTTGCATGTGCTTTTGTAGTATGCTGGTAAAGTTTGTTCTTTAGAGAGGAAGAAAAAAATAAATATGTGATAAGGTATACACTGTCAAAATTAAGGTGGATCAAGCACTAAGCAGCTTATGAGACGTAAACAACTTCAGCTGCAAAAGTGAGATTTCTAGTATATCATGTTGGTAGGGTGAATTCTGCCCTGTATATATATATGTGTGTGTGTATGTGTATTTTATGTGAAAGCTGTGTGTCTGAATCTAAATTAATCACCTGAAGCTCTTTTCACAGTCAGCAGAGAGAAACTAGTCCTTCTGCTAGGCAGTTTATTTCAGCTCCTTTTTTAAACACCTCCTTGGGATGAAATTAATAGCTCTCAGGAAGTGACTGTTGATCTACATTGGCTTTAAAGCCATTGGAGGGTGAATAACAGAGTTGATCCTTTTAACTATGTATCTGAGTTAAAGGAGAAGCATATGCATGTATTTATCAGTTGTAGGCTTTACAGACCTACAAAGGAAAAAAAAAGTTATGAAATGAAGGTGAAGAAAAGATCACAATTCACAACTTTATTAAACTCTGCAGAAGTCATTGTTTGAACTAGGTGAATACAAAGAATTTCGTGTGTAAGGAAGTTGAGGCATAGGCAGCTGTATTTTCTGAGTACTTTCCTCTGGCTATTTTTTTTAACCTTAGAATTTGAGCCAAATTTTACATTAAAGTTGAACTTCTGAAAAATGAATGGCCAGGTAAAGGGGAGAGAGCCAAATTAGATTCCAACTAAGGGAAAGACAAGGTTACAATCTCACGTTTTTAGGTACAATAGAAGCTGCATGAGAGAGAGAGGCAGGAAAGTCAGTTTGTAACTTCTTGCTGTTTGCAGAGTTAGTAGTAAAACCAGCTTATTTGGGTTGGTTTTAATAATAGCCTAATATCAACTGTTTTTCCAACGAGCTTTTTGCTTGTAATTGCCCTTGTTTCTGTTAATGTTTGAGGCTAACACAAAGCATGGTGTAAATAGGGGAGTTGTTTATGCCAGTATAGCATTCAATGTACACTGGAATCTAAATTTCCAGTCTCCAGACCTGTAAATCAATTGACATAATAAAACTACAGCATTGTCAGGGCACAGAAAAGATGTCCCTTTGCTCTTTTAAGCCATTACTTCCTTGGACCTCTGTATGCTTCAGTTACACCATGGAACCTAAATTTCAGAAGATCCCATTTCAGTGCTTGAAGAGAGTACATGGGCTAGACGGATATCACTTCATTTTTTTCCATCTGGAGGGCTGGCTGATGGCAGGGGAACTCTTTCGTAGATTAAAAGACATTCAAACTACTTTAAACCAAAAGCATTTAATGGTAGTATAAAATATTGGTATACATCTTACGAATTTTTCTTTTTAGTAAAAGACACGCATGTGTGATTAACTTCGAAATATGAAACATTGGAATATCTGAGTAGGAGTTATTGAATCATCACTGTCTCCATGTTAGCTATGCCTCACATGAACTTTCTACCTGAATAGAAATCAAAATAGGACTGCTTTGTGGTGCTAATTTAAGGTCTGTTATAAATATGATGTAGGGATGAGAAGAGAACAACAGAATCTTAGGTTGGATGGGACCTCAGGGATCATCTAGTCCAACCTTTCTAGGAAGAGCACGGTCTAAACAAGATGGCCCAGCACCCTGTCCAGGCAAATCTTGAAGGTGTCCAACGTGGCCAAGTCAACCACTTCCCTGGGGAGATTATTCCAATGGGTGACTGTCCTCACTGTGAAGAATTTCCCTCTCGTGTCCAATCGGAATCTCCCCAAGAGCAACTTGTGTCCATTCCCCCTTGTCCTCTCCATGTGACTCCATGTAAAAAGGGAGTTTCCATCTTCTTTGGAGCTACCCCTTAAGTACTGGTATGTGATGATGAGATGCCCTCTGAGCCTCCTTTTCTCAAGGCTGAACAAACCCAGCTCTCCCAGCCTATCCTCATATGGCAGCTTCCCAGTCCTTTGATCATCTTGGTGGCCCTTCTCTGGATCCCTTCCAGCCTGTCCACATCCTTTTTGTAGAGCAGGGACCAGAACTCTACACAGTGCTCCAGGTGTGGCCTGACAAGTGCTGAGTAGAGTGGGATGATGACTTCTTTCTCTCTGCTGGCAATGCCTTTTTTGATGCAACCCAGCATCTTGTTGGCCGACTTGGCCACAGCAGCACACTGTTTGCTCATGTTGAGCTTCCTGTCCACCAGCACCCCCAGGTCCCTTTCCACAGAGCTGCTCTCCAGCCAGGTGGATCCCAGTCTGTGCTGCACTCCCGGGTTATGTTTTCCCAGGTGCAAGACCTTACAGTTTTCCTTGTTGAACTTCATAAGGTTCTTGTTGGCCCACTCTTCCAGCCTATCCAGATCTCCCTGCAGAGCAGCTCTCCCTTCTGGAGTGTCTACTTCCCCACTCAACTTGGTGTCATCAGCAAACTTCATCAGGCTACACTTGATGCTGTTGTCCAGATCACTTATAAAGATGTTGAATAACATTGGGCCCAATATCAATCCCTGGGGGACCCACTTGTGACAGGTTGCCAGTTTGAGAAAGAGCTATTTGCCACCACCCTTTGGGTGCCGCCTGTCAGCCAATTCCCCACCCACTGCATAGACCATTTGTCTAGGCCATAACGCATCAATTCCTCCAGGAGGAGACTGTGGGGGACCGTATCAAAGGCCTTGGAGAAGAATGTAGTAAGCTAATGTCTACTTTTGTTGATCTTGAAATAACTTACTTTAATGCTGTCTTTCAGTAAAGGCAGTTCAAGAAATCACATCTTTTTCTAGTCCCTCTACAGGAGTTTGGTGTTAATTCAGTTGTGCTTATGAGATGGTTGTTCTGACTAAAAAAGAAAAATACTGGTGGGAAGCCTGTTCTAAATATGGGTAACCTCCGTCATCTTGTTTATGGTGCAGCCACACAAGCAGCTATATCTCTATAAAAGAGGAGTTTGACAGCTCCTTACCTCACTACTATGAAGAAAATCAGTCACCAGGTGTGGAAATGCCTTAAATAGCTTTAACAGAGATACATTCCTGCATCAGACTTCAGAGGGTGGTACCTGTCTGTGTGTGATCCATTGGACTATTTAAATAGGTTGACAATAGCTCAGGATTCTTGAGGCATAATAATGGCACTTTTTCATACCAACTTTTTCAAGAGAATCACTTCTGCATTAAAATACATATAGCAAATAGTACAGTAGACAATAACATGAATTAAAAACATGAGCATTTAGTTAGTGTTAGTGTTGTTTAAAACTGAACAACATAAGCATTTAGTTAGGTTTTAAATATTGTCCTCAAATGTAGAGGACAATATTATTGAGGTATGAATGTTTAAACCTAGAAAGAAGAGAGGTTAATATAAAATGAGGTCCTTTGTAGCATAGCATAATACTGTTTTAAGAGTTAACGGATAGAATACATAGACCAATTAGACAAAAAAGTAGTTTTATCTTTAGATAAATTTACCAAAGCTTTTTTAACAATATTTCTTTTCATCTTCATGTATGATTTATTGCAAAGTATATTAGTTCTTGTCATCTGAATATGCAGTCTAATTAGCTAATAGTTCTATTTATTTAGTACTGATCTTGGCTGGGACTTGGTGCTGCTTTAGGTAGATGCTGCTAGAGACAAGAAATAACAAAAGGCTTCATCAGCTGGAATGGCTACGTTTGTCTTGTCAGCAGCCTGAGAGGGGCAGACAGACAGACATGCATACACAGGCTGGCAGACCTGAGGAACGGGAAGTATCGGCTGTGGGCAAAGTACAGCATCAAAATGCAGCGTCTCAGCAACCTGCTGCGGTACTCCTGAAGGGGCCTTGCTATGAGCGACGGTGGCGAGTCCATAAGGAGCTGTTAAAGATGCAAATGTATTCTCTGAGAGGCAGGCTGCCAGAAGGGGGACACATTACCAAAGGAAGTATTTATGTGCATCTGCATTTCTGAAAGTACTGCTTCTGTCATGCAGGATACAGGGAAAGGTGAAATTTTTTTTTTTATTAGATCATGGCAGCTATTATTTTATAAGAATAAAATGTGGTATGACTGCTCTTTTGAGTGAGTCTTTCCTGGAGTACTATCGTGTAGATTACATTCTCCTCTGCCATTGCTGGTGAATCTAACCCATTCTCTACTTGGAAACAAAAGTCCTTGCTAAGTAAAATACATGGAGATCTTCTTTTCTGCCAAAGGGCTATTTTTGCCAAAGGGTTATCCTGTCAGCTGGCAGACCTGTACATTCTCCTACAGCCTGTGAGTTACCAGTTGAATAGCTACTGACTAATCCAGGTGATAGGCTTATCAGAGCTTGCATTCATCAGTCATAAAACATGAGTGGACTAGTATGTTTTGCGGAGTGCCTGCTCAATCCTGCCACTCATAAATATGTAGTCTTGAAGTGTGTTTAGGGTTTGTTTTTCTCTGAAGACGTATAACATAAAGCCTGATTTACAGCTAGATCTTACCGCCTTAATGCACACTGAATAGTGTTTTCTCCAAACCTTCGTAGTGATTGAAAGGTAAAAGTGCTGGGTATAAGTATAAATTGCAGAGTATGGCATAAAAAAACTATTTGAGAAGTAAAGAAGAGGCTTTGTATTATGTTGCTGATAGAGTTTTAAAAAAACTTGAATGCGAGGCATTCATCATTTCAGTAAGCTGCAAAGGTTGAGCATGTCCAGTGTTCTTTAAGTCACTTTTATGGAGTTACTCCTGTACTGCTAATGATTGCACTTTGATGATTTTAATTTTTTATGTTTGCTGGCATTTTTGTCATTGTCCCAATGTTTTGTTTCATACTTCTAACATCACTTGTTTTTCTTATTTTAAGGTGTGACTGTACAGAAAAATTACAGAGTAAATTTGACTTCTTGCGGTCACAATTGAATGACATTTCATCCTTTAAGAATATCTACAGATACGCCTTTGATTTTGCAAGGGTAAGACTACTGAAATGTTAGAGAAGTTCTTATTTTAATTTTTCAGTGGGCTTGTGCTTGAGTCGTTTTTGTGCTTTCTTTATTCTACCTTAGGATAAAGACCAGCGAAGTCTGGATATTGATACTGCAAAATCCATGTTAGCTCTTCTGCTTGGAAGAACTTGGCCACTGTTTTCAGTATTTTATCAATACCTGGAGGTACAAGTTTCCTTGACTTTCTGAATGGTGACATAGCAGTTGGGCTGTTCTGTGAAAAGATTTCAGGATTTGTGTTGTTTTGCTCAATAATGTATCCATATTGCTCCTTTTCCCTTGCTCAATGTGCTTATGAATCAGTGATGTTCTAGTATGCATCACAGACTCTTTGCCCCCACCCTGCCTTCTCCTATCAAAGGCAATTAAAATTCTGTCTTAATTGGATTATAAAGGTAAATTTAAAATTATAGAGCCTTGATGGTCTCTACAGCTGCGTCTGTCCTGAATTCCAAGTTTGCTTTGTGTAGACACAGTATGTAGGTACCTGGAGCTCTGGCTGTCTCCAGAAAGTTTTGGTCAGCTCAGCTGCAAGTGACTTATTAACATGGACTTGTGTAGGTTGTGGAGCATGCTAGGCTTGAGACTATTCCCTGGCTTCAAATCAGTAATAACGTTGCAAAGTAGCTGTCCTTATGATCATACCGTATTTTACCCTGGGGAAAAGAAGATTTTTGTCAGCATTCATTCTGGAAATGTGTCTGAGCTAGGTGTGCCCCACTTCAGGGCAAGATGAAAATTTACCAGTTTTTGAAGCTTAAGAGTGGTGACTTCCTGATTCCTGATATTTCGATTTTTGCTCTGATCTTTCAAGAAATTATTTTTATGTTGTTTCAGAACTAAGAAATATGTACATGTAGTATTTCAAAAAGTGGAAAACCCATGAAATAGTGGCAGTTATTACCATTAAATTGTTTGTTAGGAACTGATTAAAGATAAAATGAGAGGAATGAGATGCAGCATTACCAAATGTCACTTGACACTTTAATGTTCTGAAATTATTTTCCCTAGCAATCAAAGTATAGAGTTATGAACAAGGATCAGTGGTACAATGTGCTAGAGTTCAGCAGAACTGTCCATGCGGATCTTAGCAACTATGATGAAGATGGTGCATGTAAGTATTCTTAACGCTTTTCTTATTCAACTATTACTTCAGTATTTTCAATTTGCATAAAAAAAATTTCTGTAACAGAAACAATGCTGTAAGGTCTGAAATATCCCTTCTCCAACAATGCATAGAAAAACTCTCCTGATAACCATTCAGTTTCAAACTGCAGATATTAATTGTGGCAGTATGTTAGGGTATGATTGTGTACTTGAGTCAACTTATATTCAGTTGAGGATCGAGTGAAGCTGCTTGCTACATGAAATTATAGACTTGCAAATAGAATTATAAACAGTAAACTCTCACTTTCTACTAATATATAATAAACTCCAGTTTAAGTGTAAAGTAGCCTACCTGCTGGTACTTGGGGCTGAACTCTACACCTGGCTGATAGTCATACTGTGACTGAATTGCAGTAGGCACCCCATTTTGGTCCGTGTTCTAATTATGTGCAATTTTGAAAGCTCTGGGAAGAAGGGATTAGGTGCACCTGTCAGAAGTAATGAACACTTTTTTCTGTAGTTCTGTGTAGTGTTGTTTGTGCACTTTTTGCCGCCCTTGGATTGAAATTAATGTCGTCATCTTTGAGTCTTAGTAAGTATTTGACCATAGGATTGACATGGATGTTACTTAGACCAGTAGTTTTAACATTTATACTTTAAGAGAAGATGTTTGAAAGGCATTGGCAAATGTAACTCCAAGTTTCATCCATTTGCAGGGCCTGTTCTTCTGGATGAATTTGTTGAATGGCAAAAAGTTCGTCAAGCGTCATAGCAAGAATTCACAAGAAAATGCAGAAGTTTTTTTGGTGCCCACCTGTACACAAACTGATGAGAAAAACAACGGATTGCATTTTCATTCTTAAGAAAGACTTCACAGTAATTTTTTTCCTTTTTTAAGGAAATTTTCTTGTTACACGTGATATGGGCATTGAACCACACCTTTTCTGAGACTGAAAGTTTGAGTTCTTGTTTTGAGTCTTATGTTTATAGCATTTATTTCAGAACAATAAAGATTCAGTTTTGTGACAAAGGCCTAAAAGTGAAGAATGTCCCTTGAATGTGAGTGTGGTGTCTATTTTTAAAACCAAATCTTGAAGATTATCTTTCTCAGAAGTGCCCTTTGCTATGAATTTTTGAAGACCTTAAAAATGCTTAACTGGCACTGTTGCTTGCTGATGATGTGATTGTCTTGTGTGACAAACATTAGAAAGAATGACTGATTTTTTCGGAGCCCTGGGTGGGGGTGTGCTAATTTGCGTATTAAGTACTGGTCATGGGTTATGCCACAGCTTTCAGCTCCTTGTGGAGATAAAGGCCTTAAACTCTTTTATTTTTTTATTTTTTTTTCTTTTTTTACATTTGTTCAGTACCCACCCAATGGCATGACATTTAATGGCAGGCCCTTCTAAGGCAGAAGGGTATAGAGCATATGGCTCTATATGCAGAATGGCTGAAAACTAGTTGTCTGTACTTCAGATGGCGAACACAGATACTCTTTGGTACATTAAGGCAGCTTCAAATTTCTACTACAATTTAGACTTTGGTATAAAAAGTGCAATTTATATTTTAAAAGGGAAAGCTGGAAAGACTTGGTTTCAAGCTTTGCTTCTTAGGAGTTTTAGAGTGGAAGCATTCACAACATGACTTCTTTTAATCTCCCTGGATGCTTTTCATAAAGTCAAGAAGACTATTAAATCACCTACCTTTTGACTTGTATGTAACAGGGTATTAATTTTTACCCTGTTACTCCATGTATTGAGTCCTATAACTACTGTGACTGCCCTTTTAGGCACTCAGTATTTGTGGCAACATTTAAATACAGGAGTTTGTCACTCTACCCTTCTTCCCAGGAGGCCCAATGCCACCCTTGAGAAGAAAAGGGATTTTAATGAGTAAATGTGAGAAACCAAAAGAGAATGAGAGAATGAAACATTTGGAACTTCTACTTTATTATAAATATATTACATAGACTGTGATAATGCCGTGAGACTCATTCAGTGATCAAGGCCTCATTGTGCCAAATATTGCAACAGCTTGAAATAAGAATAGACAATGTAAGCTAGGCATGGCTTGAAGATCTTTGCCTCAGGGAAATTACTTCTGTTTTGCACATCCCTTATTCAGACTAACAAGCATGAGTTTTCCTATCCTTAAGGAAAGCTTTATTCCCAAGATGAATTTTTTGGGGGGTGGGGGGGTGGGGAAGGTGTGAGGAGAAATAGTAAGAAGTGGGACGAGCTAGTAATGTGTGCTTGTGCTCTGGTTCTACTAGAGAGGACCACTCTTGCAACTTACTCTCCAGACCTGCTTGCTGTGGGCTGCAGGAGGCAATGCAGTGGTGGTTCATGGGCTGTTCTGCAAGTCACCTGATAGTGCAGTTGAATGTCAGGAGCTTGGTTCTTCTGCCCAAGCAAAAAAAAGCATTGAAGGGCAAGGAGGGCAACCAAAAAAGCCCAGCAATTGAGATACTTGAAGAGCTCTGCCTGTACAGTGGCTAGTGTCTGTGTGCATGTAAACACATGCACTGCAGCTGTCCTAAGTATTTTTCCACCTTTTTTTAAGGGAAGTGCTTCATTTTAGACCACATGTAGGCTACAGCAGTTCTCTTCAATAAATTGCAAGATCTCCATTTGCATCGCTGATTTCACTCATAATAGAGTGCCTTTCATTTGGAAATCCACAGAAAGTAAGTGCCAGAATGAGATTAACTTCAAGAGTCCCAAGACCTGCTGGTAGAGTAAGGTCCTAAGGTGCATGGATAAACATGCACCAAATAACTTATGTCAAGGGAAGTACTGCTGTATACTAAACCTCTGCAGGGGCACTGATTCTGAAATTACTTTTTCAAATTCACTATAGTGACTCTCCTTGCTTAATATGTTTAGTACCCATTATAACTGAGAAATCCTCTTTCTAGAAGTTTTGAAATACCAGTTAGAAGATTAATATTTTATAGCGTGATTAAAAAAAAGAAAATAATCTCTTTTAGGTAACTGCAAACTCTTACGAATTCAGCTGAAGTCAGTTGGTCCTAGCAGATGGTATTAGAGTCTAACAGTAGGAGTGATGCATCTACCGATCCAAGGTGGTCAAGTACTTACCGTTAAGGTGTAATACACTATGTGATGTATCATTTGTACCTCTGTTAAGGTTTTATCAGTATTCCTATAATAAATCCATGTTTCAGGGATTTATAACTTGGCTGTGTGTGTGATTGAAAATCATCAGTTACTGTAAAACTTTGACTGGGAATGAATGTATTTAAACTACTTAAAATCAATATAGTTTTTCAAATTTGAATAAAACAGGGGTTTAAGTTATGTTTTTGTGCTCGAAACTGCAATCAGATTTATTGTTTAAATGTGAACTAATAGCTTGTACAGTTCCACTGTGAGCTGATCACTTTTATTAGCTCATTAAATCACAGCTTACTGTGGATAAGTGCCAAAAGCTGTTTAGTTATTTTTTAAAAAAAAATTTGTGCATGTCCACAGCCAAAACTGAGTTCAGCTAAATGCTTTCTTTAGTCATTGAACTTCAATTTTGCTTTGCTCAGGTGCATTTCAGGCTATTGAATTAAAAAAAAAAAGAAAGTCACAACTTATTTTTCAGTATTCTAAGATGAAAGTTCACAGGTGAAATATACTGCCACAGTTACGACAAATAAGACAATTGTAGGTGAAGTGTCTTCCAAAACTAAATCATAGGGGTGTCTATCTTGATGTTATAAACTTCACTTTAATCTCACTTTCATTTCTTGATATTAATTCTTCCTAACATAACTAATTTTTTCTAGTTTTCTTAGACGACTAACAGTTTTGGTTTTTCAATCTGAAAACACCCACCTGTTCATGGAAAAAGCCATACTAGTAGATTGGAATGTAATATTTCTTCTATGTAAAAATGTGATCTTGAATTAAACAGTCATGTATGTTTACCTAGGTCTTTAACTGTATCTGTAGTTTTGATCCAATTTATCTTTACTGTTGAAACATCTAATTCTTTACTAATGGCTGTAATTTCACATTTCTGTATAGTGGTATTTGAATTTGCATTTGAGATTACTACGGATACAAGCTTGGTACCAATCGCAGGTAGCCCAAAAGGGGGCACTGTGGTCTGTATTTCCATTGTTAAGTTTTCTCATGTCTCTCAACGGCTTTGAGCTGATCTATTGACTGCACAAAAATTGCAAAAGGGACCATAAGTTTAATGTTTCTGGTGTTTTGTTAATTTTTTTTAAGCTAGTGAACAGTTCTTTCAATGAGATATGTACAAACTTGTACAGGTTTAGCTTTGTTAAGTATGACAAATAAAATGGTATGTAATAGGGCAGAAAACTTTTTTTTTGTCATGCTGCCTCTTTTAGTTTTTTTCTTTCATGTACATACAGCTGTTCTTAAAAATCACTGAGAGACTTAATTCCAGCAAGATGTGTCAGTCTAATTTCTAACTTAACCTTACTGAATAATTTCTTTGCTGCCACATGCACATACAGAAAACAGACCTTGATCTCAACTGGGAGCAACAGCAAACACCATTCTTGTTTATATGCTGTGTTATTAGGTGCCCATAGAACATAATGGTCCTGGTAATTAACTGTCATGAACTATTCATTGGATTAACATTGTTCCAACAACCTCTTGCAATGCATGTGAATGAAAGGAGAATGAGATTTTCTCTCTTCCCAACTGCCTCCCTCCACCACCACCACCCACCCCTGCTCTGACTCCCCCAGCGTATCTTGGGTCACTGGTTTTTTTTTAGTCAAGGACTTGGTGTTTTCTGGTGCGCTCTTCCTTAGGGTCTTTCAGAGCCTTTTACCGGAAGGATCAAAGACAGCATCCCGGCATATGTTTGAGCTAGTGACAGTTTTCCTTGCAGGTACAACTTGTTCCACTCTTGACCCGTTCTAGTTGAGGTCGGATGCCATACCTGCCTCAGGACAGTCTTCTCTCCCAAAGATCATCAGCCTCTCTGGCCTGAGGCAATGCCCATTTGTTGTCTCCACAGTCCCACTTCTTTTGATAATGAAGTTTCCAATGCCTTCCTGACTCAGTAGGATGTTTAGGGGTATGCAAACCAGGTGTCTCACATCTGTATCTACAAGTGATGACAACAGTCCTGTTACTTACCTTTATCCTCATCTTCTGTATTATCATTCTGTATTTCTTTCTGTCTTGGTGGGAAAGGACGCTGTAGTGTTAGGCAGGCATATTAAAGACTAAATGTGTACTGAAGAATGACGTTGCCTGGTGTTATCTTTATTTTTGTTTTTAAACCACTGCTAGGCTTGTCACCAAAATGAAATTAGTTTCTCAGATTTGTATAGTTTCATCCAGACTCTAAACTTTAATCTGTTTTTATCTTAGTCAGAGTATGGCATTACCTGTGTGTTGAGATCTCATTAGCTTTTTTTTCCCCTCAATAGTAACTGACCGTAATAACAATGACAGAAGTTGTAAGTTATTCAATTTGTTTTATAGGCCTTACAGTGGGCAGATTTTTATCTCAATGAGCCAAATACTATTTCTTAATCCAAGTTGGTTCAAACATTTCTATTGAATTACTTGCTATATAAGTTATTAAAATGTTACATTTGTGTCCTGTTCCTCTAGAAACTATGCCTATTAATGAAGTACCTTTAAACACATAAAATTCTTCAGCTTCTTAAATTAAACTTCTTCCCTAATTTTGACAATTTAAGAAAAAAAATCATTCCATGTTTCAGAGGCTTTGTTCATGTATGTATCTTTATCAGCTCAGTAGTGAATTAGTGCTGATTATAAAATAATTTAAAGGTATCTTTTGCTGGCTAATATATGACTTAAAAATTCTGAAGACAAGATAAAAAATATTTTCACTGTGAATTAAAGGGCTAGAACATAGTATTGCAGGTAGTTTAAATTTTCTTTCTGATAATAGCACTGAAGTGATTCTTTCAATTTATTTTAAAAATTGGAGTATTTCAGGCAGGCTTACTGTGCATATTGTAGTAATTTAAATTACAATGAAATGGTAGATTTGACCTGTAACATGCTAACTATCATAGGCTTAATGTGAAACTGGTTTTTGCATTCAAAATCAGTTAACTCTAAATCAGGTTATTCTAATGAAAGAGGAAATATCCTATGTTGTAATGCCTCTCAATAATTAAAACTTATAATACAGTAAGTTTCAACAGCTCAGCATACTTCAATTTGAACATTGAAAAAAATCTTTGGACACCTGAATGAATTATTCAGAACAGATGTGAAATAAATCATTATTGATCCAGGAGAAATGTAATCACTTCATTTTTTTTGCAGATTACAGCAACTGTAGGAAGAGAAACATTAGTTATATAACAAGTAGGTCCCCTGCATACCTGGCATTTGCTTCTGAGCTATGCTTTTGTGTAGTAGTTTGAGATATTGGTTCTATATTTGTGGATCTACAAAACAAACCGTTTATTCCCTCATGTGTGTTTGACTTTTGCATCAGGGCTGAGTATAATACAAAGCAAAGACCAGTGCTGGAGTTCCGAAGGCGGCGCATGGGTTGTGACAGTGTGATTTTGCCATGATGTGAAACAGAAATATTCATGGCACACGGGAAAGAATATATCTGAAAAAAAAATAGTCATATTCTACCATTTTCCCCTTTATTTCTATGCCTATTTGTTTAACCAGGGGAATGTTCTGTCCCTGTTTCAGACTTGTAGTCTGTTTGTATACATGCACATGTATTTTTATATATAAAAATAAATACATAATGTTTCCTATCTAGTGTTCAAGCTGGTGGAAACTGCCCATGAAGAGTTTGAAGGTGAAAAAAGAATTAGAAAGGAGGTTCAGTTCTCCTCACCCTTTTCTATAGCATATGTACATTTTTGGGGGTGTGGAGGTGGCTGGTTGCATTTCTGTCCTATGCAAGTCTCCCTCAGTGGTTTTTCCTGCATTTGAATGGTTCTGTCTTAGAAGCCAGTTTAAAGTTTTGATAGTGAAATGCTGTTCCCTTCCTGAATCTTCAGTAGACTTATTCAAGACTCACTGACTTTAATTACACGTTTTGAGTTTCCCCCCTCACTGGTCATTACTGGCGTATAGAATGAATACTCTACTGTGGAGAAATGTCCTTGTAGAGTTGGAGATGCCAAACCTAACAATGCTCAGGGGAAGACAATAATTATTACTGACACCTGAGTGAACCACCAGGATATTTATGTGCCAAGGCCTACCCATTGCCAGTGTTTCTGACTTTTTTTAATTTTACATGGAACTGTGACTTAAGTTGTGTATTAAATCACACCAAGGCTATTGCTGTGCCTATGCTGTACAACTGAATATATGCTGTACTGAAGTTCATTACTATGTATAATTTTTAAATGAAATTCTTATGACTTTAACAATGTAGGGTGTTATAGTTTGTGGATCTTCTTCATATATTTTTGCCACATAGTGAGTATGGTGCCTAGCTCAGTGGAAAATCACCGGTTTCTGAAGTCATGAGGAAGCATCTTAAGTGTCAGTATCTATCTGTAAGCAGTGAATAAACTTCAAAACACAGTGTCATTTACTATTTTATTTTTTGATGCTCACTTCAGTTTCCTAAAGGATCGCTGTTCATCAGGGAACATGTTCATAGTCCTTGTTTAATAACAGAAAAAATATTATTTTCCTATTAATTGGATAGTTTGCGAGGGTAGCTGGTGTACTAGCATGAAAGGCTTCAGTTTCATTGTAATAGATACAGCATTGTTAATAAAACTTTTGTCCCAATGTAATGACATTACTATCCTACAAATCAATACTGTGCTTATGGTTTGCATAGTGCTTGTCTTTTAGAACATTCCTGCCATTATAATATTAAATATTTTTCCATTTAAGTACATAATTTATAGTTGTTCAATATCCCTTAGAAATATAATTAAACCAAGGATTTGATTTCTAGTATTAATATTACCAATGCAAGATTGAAAATCACCTCATTCCCATTTATTGCTTTGTTTATACATTTCTTGAATGTTCTGGCATTTTTTACCTCAAAGATGTGATTTGTGTTGGCATAGTTTGAGTTCACCAGTGATGATTCTAATCAAGTTATACAATTATTTTGGTTAAATTTTGCCCTTTGGAAGTAAATAAGAGCAGCCCAGTTCTCCAAACATGCTTAAGATTTTATTCTTACAGAAATCAGGCTCCTAATGATTGAAAAGACATTCATTTTAGGCCCTTCTAGCTTAGGTTTTATAACGGTTCATCCCTGAATTTTCTGCCATCCCTGAAATAGTGGCTGCCTTAACTACAACAGAAGCAGTAAATGCTAATTGCTAAGCTTCTGCTGCTTTGAAATACCAAGTGGAAGACAGAGGAAGCACTCGTGTTTAGGTTGGATTGCAGACCCAGTTTACGTGCACGTCACCGGGGCTACAGTTTGAAATGGCTTTGAAGTTGGCTGTATTTCTTTTAAACCAGTTCTTTTTGTTATATTGCAGTGAGAAATAAAGATTGCAACTCGACATTATGCAACATCTTAGGTTTAGAAATGGTAGAGCTGAGTAAGGCCCAGAGAAATAGAAGGAAGTGCCAGGCAGTGTCTGCAATACTTAGCTTTTGGCTGGTGTCATGCGTTACATAAACAAAATTATCTGGTCTGATTTTTCAGTTTTTGCATGTTTCCTTATGCAAATGCTTAACGTGCTACACAGAGAGACTGTTTTTAAGAAGATTCTAATATCCAAAAATGTTGGCACTTTTCCTTTGCAACAATGTAACCCCCGATGATAGTATCCTGGTGGCTGCTAGGGAGAGGAAGCCATTTGACTGCTAATGTTTCCCAACTGTAAGGAAGTCCATAGGAGACATAGGACCAGGGGACTCCTACTGCTCTCTTGCACATTTGTGAGAGAAGTCATGCTGAATGTCCGGAGCAGATGCACTCTGGCTGTCCCCAGCCACATTTCACCCTCTAGAGACAATCAGCTTCTGACAGTCTTGATCTGGAGTAAGGAACTAAAAGTGATGCTCCCAACAAAAGTTTCCTGAACATCTGTGTGTTGTAGAAATGTGACATACCAATGCTGTTTTCCCAAAAAGGGGGTTCCTTCGCCCGGTGTGTAAAATGCCAAGCTACACACAGAGCGGAGGTATTTTATTTAATTCATTTTTGCAGAAAGATTGGTGCTAGGTGGTAACCCACAAAGCTAGCACACCGCACTGAGAAACTACAAGGCACTTATACAGTTAAAAGTGTCAGTCACAGCCAGTATTCACACGCCTCAGCTAATAGTTGGTTAATTTCTTTCTCACTTCGATGTAGAGGTACAGCTCACTTTTAATTTACCATGCATGCTCATAGATTAAGGGACTGACTAGAGGAGGGGCGGTTCCTGGCCTATGGGCATGATTTTTAGTATTTTAACGAGGATAGTTCCCATAAAGGGCACTTTGTTTTTGTTCTTATCTACATCTCATCACCCTGTTTTCAGCATCTTCTGAGGCAGGATGTTTGCTTTGATCAGTTTCTCAGCTCTCCTCAGGATGTAGTCATAAAACAAGTGGTTCTCTATCTCTCAGTTTCCATCTCTGGCCTTCAACTTCTGTTTTGCTAAGCTCACATAGTTCATTGTTATGTCTTTAGCAAAAAATTCCAAAAACTCCATTTTCTTAGGGATATCAATGCTTGGTAGCTAATTTGAAAGGAAAAACATTACAAATCTAAACAAAGCAGGACTAGATTTAACCAGCTTTAATAAATTTGATTTGTGGGTTGAAATTGCCTTTTTGCAGTTCAGAAAGCCCCAATTTACTTTGGTTTTGCTGAGTTCGCTCTATGGGGGTTTGACTGGAAATATTTCCATGCAATTCACAACACATTTTGTAAACAAGGAAGTGACAGTGGTTTTACATAACACTGTCATGCCAGTAAAATATAGTTGTTGGGAATAGAAAGAATTTCTGGACATAAAACCATATCTTTTGTTATCAGAAGATGGCTCACATGGTTGATTTATTTAACATTGCTAATCTGCTTTTAGAAGGACTTTTTACATCAATCCATTGCATTGAGTTTTGCAGCACTTATCAGCATGAACAAGAGTTGCACCTTTGAAATCAATGAGTTGATGCCTTATGTCCCACCAGCACACAGGTGAGCAACTGATATTAACTGAAATTTTAGAGCAGTAGTGTACAAATGGACATAGAAATTCCCATGTAACTATTTTCTTCTGCTCTTCCATCGTTAATGGTAAAGCTAGCAGTATTATTGACATCAGTGGCAGCACTGGGAGTGCAGCAGCAGAAAGCTTACTGCCAGCTAAGCGCCAGCGTTGTTCTAGCCACTTGCACAGGCTTTGCAGTATGCCCAGAGATGCAGACCATCACAGCCAAACCACAGGAGATCTCTGGGCCATGCCATGGAAGGTAAGTTTGTCTCCACTATACCTCAGTCACAGTGACTGCAGCCCAGAGATGCCACACTAATTCTGGGAACAGCTCTCTGGTCAGCGTGTTTTCCGATTCAAAAGGATTTATGAATCGGTTCCTGTTAAAACATGATTAGATAACTGTATCTCACTGTTTTGTTCTTATTCCAAAGATATTAAATAGATGTTTTGAATGTTTTTGAGTGTTAATACAAATGCTAAGCACAGCAATACCAGACAATACTCAGTTTAAAGGCCTCATACTGAATGAACAAATGAGTTAAATATAGCCAAAAGAGAAATCTGGTAAATCTATGACAAACTGTAAGGTAAGATGTGTTTTATCATTTAAATGCATTTTTTCTGTTTATGTAAGATAGACCTTAATATGCACAGAAGAAAATAAACAGGTTTGTGCTAAATGTTACTATCTTTTGGAATTAGACGAGAACCTAGAGAATGCCTGTCAGGTACTGATCTAAAGTGCTTTGTTAATGAGTGAAACTTCACTGTGCACAGTATTGTAGCTAGAGATTTATCTTCCATTTAATAGACTGATATGCCAGACTCACTGGCCGGTCAGGAGTCTGTACTGCTCACCTGCTTCACTAGCCTTTATAATCTTTCCAAAGCTTCTATGGATTGTATGCCCGCAGGAAGGAGAAATTCATGGGCTTTGGTCCAGCTGTATGGGTGGAATTAGTGCTGCACATGTATCTACTATTCTGTAGCCCACATCACCATTCAACATGATTTTACCTAAGGATAGAGTAGCAGTTTTGGTTAGGAATTTATGTTTATTGGCTTGCCCTTTCAACAAGCAGAGGAGCGCTTTATGTCTTACAATTTGGGGGCAAAATGTACTGGCAAATATGTATGTGCTTATTGTTGCTAAATGTTCCTTATCGTTACAAACACTGCCTGTGTCTGCTGTTTATGGCCAAACTATACTGAATTAGCAATATGTTAAAAAAAGTAAATTTACATTTTTATGCAAACACAACTTTACAAAGTTTGTAGACAAAGGGTAGAAGTGATGCCCACAAACAAGAAATCCGTGGTCCTTCTGTCCTTTCCTACCCTGCTTCCCTCCTCTGTAACTGTGTATCTTTCCAGCATATGAATGGAAAAATCCTGAAGAAAAATTTCAGAAGAATGAAATGAAGAGAAACTATGGCTAGAGACAAGAGAGTTTTATGTTAATTATCATTTTACTGGATAATTAATAATTTGATTGGAAAGTTATGTAGTTGGAAGCTAAGCTTCAGAAACAAAGTGCAACGAACTAAAGCTACGATATTGCAATGTATAGTACCGGTGAGTGTCGTAAACATCCTGGAGAAGTTATGCTTCCTCATTTCAATAAAAGACATTACAAGATCAATCATCTTTCAAGGAGATATTTAAATTCAACTGCTGTCAAAATCGAGTGTTTCTGTTTCTTCAGAATTACACCTTGGATCTAATGTTTCTCAATCTTTCTCTGCATAAAGAATCCAATGGAAAATGGTTGTACAAAACAAGAACAAAGTAATGATTTCTCACCTAGGTAACATGATTAAATCTAGCAGTGAAAATCTGCTAGATATAGTTCAAGCAAAGTTATCTGATACAAGAGACTGAACGCAGAAAGTATTAGTAATTCAGTATTTGGAAGAATATTGAAACAGTTGGTTTTTACCTACAGCAAGTTAAAAAAAAAAAAACACCAGACATTTTGAACTAAGACTGTACATTATAAATGTGTTAAAATATTTTGGGCTCCACCAGTGGTATTGACTTTGAACAATAATTTCAAAATCATTTTTGAAAAATTAAATGAGGCATGTTAAGCTGAACAGAAATGGAAGTTTTTGTTTTAAAATACTGGCTCTCCCTCTTTTTAAACTATGAATTCAAAATTGGTCCAAATAATGTATTTTTAAATGAATATATTCCAAAAGACATTAATTAGGTTTAATACAACTATGTATTCTACATATGTATCCTATTCTACAATGAGCTTTTATTATGCCTGCCATAAGTGCAGCCCATTGTTGTGGCCAAATTAGAAATAACCATCTCCCTACCTTCTCCTATTTTTAATTTCAAGGAGAATGTGACAAGTTTTAGAATACTAAAGTACAATGGGTTATTTTCAGTTTTAACCCAGAGGCAGGGTTTGGAGCTTTAAACAGCACAGATTGGAAAGTTGACTTTTAGGTAAATCTAACCAGAAAAGTTGCAGTGAACACTCATCTGCTGATTAAAGAATGTGCATTTAACAAACATCTTGCGTATGCTGCAGTACAGCAGCACAATCTGCCTGTCTGTGTTTTTTAAACTAAGAATAATTTCATGAACAATTAGACTCACACCTAAATTCTGATCCACAGAATCTCTTAATGGGACAAAAACCCATCTGTCTTTAGGACTGTCTCCTTGCAAAGAACATCTTAGAAAATGAGTGATGACTAACAACAGTCCTGCTACAGACTCCAGGAAGCTAATACCAGAGACTTACCATCAGGGCTAAGATTTTAAAATGCTATTTTCAAAAAAGATCTGGGATTGCTATCTTTAGGCTATTACAGACATGCAGGTATACCTAAAATCACATATACAGGAATGCATTTGGGGTGGTATTCTTCAAATCCACTTCTAAACATGTTAATGTAACACATGGACAAAGCACAGCTAACTGCAATTAATAAGGAAAAATGCAGAGGCTGAGAGAGGTTCTGCACAGTGAGGTTACTACTGAGAAAGAGTAGTTTTGCATAAACATTGGGCTGTACCCACATAGAAATCCTTTAAAAGAAAAACGGAAGAAATACTACTTCACAGTATTTGCAACCCTGAGATTTTAATACCTCTTTCTAGCTCTAAATAGGTAAATTTATGTCATTATAGAGTCCTATAGAACTCCATGTACTGGATGGAGGCAGATCTGCAGAGTGCTGTGGTCGTACAAAAGCAATATAGGGTTTTTTTGCCCCTGAACTGGACCTTGAAACTCTCTGTGTATCTAAGAAATTAAGTTCCTTGCTTCTTCCTGTAGTCATTGGTGTGACATTGCTGACTGGAGCAAGATTAGGAGCCAGCATCTAGATCCACCCAAGCCTTTAGGCATACTTTGGACACCTACGTGCAATATCTGACCTTAGTGGTGACTATAGCTCTAATAGGCCTGGGCTTCTGCTGGTTCCCAAGGTGTCCAAATACCTGCCGATGGGTGTCCCCAGAACTGCTATATTTGACATTTCTGAGCAAGTAGATGCCTAGATCATGGTCTAAGCTCTATGGTAGTTCAGAGAGTTGGCAACTATTTTGCTTCTGGGCAAAATATGGGAGGCATCCCAGTTTATACCTAATGGTTTGAGCCACACACAAAAGACAGTCATCAACAGAGATGCTGGTCTTCCTTTTGTCCAGTGATGAAGGCCCCACATTGAAGGGAGTGTAGGCACAGTCTAAAACAACTCTTTCCAAATTTTCTTAAAATCACTTTTGACTCCAACTCATAAGTCCAGTTCAACAGAATAAATAAGGTTTATAACTGAACATATTCAGCGTAGTCTGTCAGCTGAGTAAACAGGCTGGATGTGAAGCAGAGCCACTAAATGAGTTCATCAGACTATTGGAAGCTAGAGCCGTCGGGTCACTGGCTGTTTCCCGTGGGAGATGGCATCACTAGCTACCCTGCGACCAAACCTAAGCAGGGCATACAGGATCAGCTCTGGTACAGAAGAAAGTTACTAAAACTACTTTGTTCAGCACTTGGAATTTCCTTGGAGATCCTGTCCAGTCCATCTCAGTTTAATGCTGTTTATGAAAAAAATGCCCAAGGCCTACAAAAATTCAGAAACTCTAATAAAAAAGGAATCAACAGATTGAAGGAACTGTCACAGGTAGGAGACTGAACTGAGAAGCTAAGCCATCAGGGAGAAAGATACGAGGCTTTTAACAATAGTAAAAAGAGTGTGATCAAACGTATTTCCTTTTCCATTCCTCATTTTTTGTATTGTATCCTGCAATTTTTTTCTATTTTAGGAGACATACAGGCATAGAAAATCTTTTAAGAACTTCAACTTTTTTTTCCTATGGTTTGTAGAAAAATAGAGTAAAACAAAAGCAGGAGAAATTACTTCACATGAAGAATCACATTTATACTGCCCACTTCTGCTACTCAGAGTAGTCTATTTTGGGCTAGGTCAGGTTTCTTAACACTGCTGAAAAGTGAGTGTTGCTCAAGTGTGAATTTTATTTGGTATCTATGTAGGACAAAGTCCCATGTATCTATGAAAAGAATGGATTTCAAAGAAAATTCAAACTTTACTGTGATTGCTTGTCCCTATACAATTTGAAAAATCTAAGGAACATTTCACTTGTGAAGCTTCCCAAATAAAAAACACAAGTATTTTGTCCTCTAAAATAACAGTAGTTCCTTTATCTCATGCAGATTTTTTTCTTCCCGAAGCAACCACATTATTGGAAAGGTCCTTACTTTTCTGTTTGGATGGTGAGTTTTTTCATTGTTAAAGGGGCCACTGCACATGGGCCAGGTAGGTCAGCATCCCTGCACAGACTGTTTGGGCCAGAGTTACTGCTCCAGCTGTAGGGTAAAGTGAGACCATTAAAGTTTTGTTCTTGAGGTCTATGGCATGTCTGGAGGGAATCTTTCCTGCTTTGTTTCTATATCATTTTGTTCCTGTAGAAACCACCTTCATAACCTCATCTGAAGTGGACTTGATGCCAGAAAGGTCATAAAAGTTATCAGTTGTTTATTAGGTTTTAAATAATAATTACAGTCCTTTTTGAAATTCATGACTCGTTAGGAGACGCTTGCTGACAACTTCAAAGTTTACTATTTTTCCCAGCCTTGATGTGTCACTGATGCACTGCATCATGCTTTGTTTTGACTAAGCATTATGTAATGGTGTTGTTTATGGTGCGTCAGCCCTATGATAAGCAAGCCCAGAGAACGCAGAAGTCTGTGGTTTTTTTGGAAATTTTGAAATGAGACTTCGACATGAAATGCTGCAAAATGTGTATCATTTAACAATGCACTCTATTAATTTTCTACTGTGTATTCTTTATTACACGTTTTACCTAATATGCACATCTGCTGTAAGAATGTCTTTGTTTTATTCTCTTTTCTATTACTTGTTCTGTAACTGAGGCTTTGATTCAGAAGTTACAGCATGTGGCCCATGCAATTTAGAAATAAACTGGAACCACATCGGTCGCACCCTGTCTTAGAAAACCCTGTCCTATGAATGCAGCAGTACCGCGGTTTTGACCTACTGGGTGCTGCACAATTTCATTATGTATTCTTGCGGTAGCCACCAACTTTTCCACTTCAGGAGTGGGTGATGTCTATATACAACTTGGTTTCAAGAGTGTTGTTTTAAGAAAGCCCAGTTACACATGTCAAATTACTGCCAGTAACAAGGCTGTGATTTGTTATTCAGTATTATCCCTTCCTGGTTGATAAGTATTTTTCTTGTTTTAAGAATGGATAGAGCTGCAAGCATAAACAAATATAGAAATATTTTATATCCATTTGGTGGTTTTGTTTCAAAGTAAAAAGGTGATGTATGGCACTCTGTGCCACCAAAGTTTGACCTTAACTATTCCGCTCAGGCCCATTTTTCCACCAACAAAGTGTCTGTGCCTCCTTCCTGTCCAATTTTTGTGTGCTATTCCATCCCTCTTTTAATCAAGACTTCAAGCCCTGCTGCTGAGACCCAGGTAAGTTCATCTATCAGTGGTGCCTGTTTCCTTTGCTTAACCCTTGTATGAATTTCTTCCATTGATCCCAGAGAATCCAGACTGCTGTAGTAAGTAAGTGAGCTTGTACAGCTTCGCAACTTTAACCATAAAAATAGCCATCCCTTGTCTATGACACTGGGGAACCCTGAAGCTATACTGTCCTTTGCTAAATATTATCTGCCTGGAAACCATGACTTCATGCCTTTTTTTGCCTTCCCCCCCCCCCCCCCCCCCCATGATTTCTTCATTTTTGCATGTAATTTGCTTCCGTGAGTGGGTCAAATATATTTTAAAGACAGAAGCAACCGACCTAGTGATTCTAGCTATGGAAGTAGGTATTCTTTTACCTTATTCTCCAGGAGTAATATCGGATGCTAAACAGATTTTTTTTATATATATATTGGAGCAGTGTTGAAATGCTGTGAACGTTGTCAGTAAATTCATTTTTCCATTGTAAAAACAATAAAACTATAATAACAGTGGAAAGAAGCTGAAGCAGCCTCCTTCCTCCCCAGACTAAGGAGTAGCAGCGTGCAAGGAGCCCAGCTACTTTTGTTAACTAAAATTTTAACAAAGACCGTTAGCAGCGGTTCCGGGACGTCAAAACGCCGCCACTCGGTGTTTCCGTGACGTCAGCGTCAGGAGCCGGCGCTCGCAGCCGCCCGAACGTGACCGCCCGCAGCCGGCGGCCGCCGGGCCCTCTGCGTGCCGCGAGGCGGCGCCCGTGAGAGCCGCGCGCCGCCGGCCCCTCCCGCGCGCGCCGCCGCGCCCCCTCCCGCGCGGGCCGCCGCCGCCGCCCTCCCGCCGCCACAGCAAGCGGCAAAGCCGGGCGCGGCACGGCTGCGAGTCTGTCTACTTGTGTCTATATTGTCGTGATATTTATTTGAGCGCAAGGACAAAATGAGTGAAAACAGCCTTTTAAATAATGTTTGTGTGTAGGGCGAGCATCGCTACAACGCTTATAAATGAGTTACTGGCTGAAGTCTCATTCTGAAATGTGATCTAGGCACACGGAATTCAGAACCATGGGAAAGCATCTGATTCTGATAAACCTCACTAGATAAGCCAGCTTTATGGTTTCTTTGAGTTACTCAAGGATATGGATAACATGAATCTCTGTACCATTTTCGCTGTTTCAAGTGTACAGCCTTGACTGAAAGTCAGCAGAAAGTAGTCTCCTGTCACCCAAACTATTTAGAACAGGACATTGAAATGGAGATTTCTCAGAGCATCTTAGTACCTCACTCCTTAAACACTTAAAAATCTGACCCAAACACAAAAAAACCCCAAAAGTTGAAAATAATATTTAGAATGGAAGTCAATATCCGTTTTTACCTATAACTGAATGATGACCATGTAAGAAGGAACAAAAATTGTACTCTCATATCTGGAGACCAACAACAGAATCTTGTCCTATTGAACTGGGATTCGCTTCATACCGGTACTTGAAAATGCTGAGAATGAAAAAAAAAGTTTATTACTCTTCCACTTTTTTTTCGTGTGGAATATCAATGTGCACTAGGCTTTTATAACAAAACAAAGTTCCCATACTCAATGATCTTAAATATCTAATGTTAAGGTCCTATAATTCTTGTGGAACTCTACCACAGCTGGTAAAATAAAATAATTTAAAACAATCTGGGAATTTGAACACTTCACATACTTATACATATGCATATTTACATATAGTAGGCTGTGCCACTAACTATAGCAACTAACTGTGCCACTGCACTATAGGGACTGAAATAAACCATAAAACCAGTCTGACAGGCCAGTTAAACCACTCTTCTGTTCCTGTCCATATAGCCACATTTTCCTGTTGGCTGTTGCAAGAATGTAATAAAAATATAGTCAACAATCATCTGGGTACTTTAAAATTCTAATACTTCTGCAAACTTCCTAGCAGAGTAGTGTTGACATTTAAGGATTTTATTGTTTTAGAAAACATTCTATAATACACTGACTTATGACCTGATTTAAGTGGTGAAATCGTACTGCAGTAGACAGAATTTTAAAGGAAATGGAATACAGTTCTTTCCCTTGCTGATGCTATTGCTGAGCTATACAACTTGTGACAGATATACAACTGATTCCTAATGGAAATGAGAAACAGATAGGAAATATGCATAGTTTTGTGCTTTATGGAGGTTTCTGAACAATAATCAGAACTACCCGCTTATATCTGGATGCAGGCTGGGCGATGAGTGAATTGAGAGCAGCCCTGTGGAGAAGGACTTGGGGGTACTGGTGAATAAAAAGCTGGACATGAGCCAGCAATGTGCACTCAGCCCAGAAAGCCAGCCGTATCCTGGGCTGCATCAAAAGCAGTGTGGCCAGCAGGTCGAGGGAGGTGATTCTGCCCCTTTACTCCACTCTGGTGAGACCCCACCTGGAGTGCTGTGTCCAGCTCCGGAGTCCTCAGAACAGGAAACCGCTGTTGGAGTGGGTCCAGAGGAGGGCCACGAAGATGATCCAAGGGCTGGATCACCTCTCCTACAAGGACAGGCTGAGAGAGTTGGGGTTGTTCAGCCTGGAGAAAAGAAGGCTCCAGGGACAAATTGCAGCCTTTCAATACTTAGAGGGGACCTAGAGGAAAGATGGAGAGGGACTCTTTATCAGGGAGTGTAGTGATAGAACAAGGGGTAATTGTTTTAAACTGAAAGAGGGTAGATTTAGATTAGGTATTAGGAAGAAATTTTTTACTGTGAGGGTGGTGAGACACTGGAGCAAGTTGCCCAGGAAAGCTGTAGGTGCCCCCTCCCTGGAAGTGTTCAAGGCCAGGTTGGATGAAGGCTCAGAGCAACATAGACTAGTGAAACAGGTCCCTGCCCATGGCAGTGGGGGTGGACTAGATGATCTTTGAAGGACCTTTCTAATGCAAACAATTCTATGATTCTGTTATGACAAGGAAAAGGCCCAGAAATTTACCCCAAAAGACCACACAAAGCAGAAGAACCAGCCAATGGCTCAGGAATCAGGAAGTTTTATTTCAAGGTCAGTTTCAGACAGAGAGACAGCGCAGGTGGTGCTGAGCTTCCCTTGTCCACAGACATGGGGAGCCTCCAGCTGCCTGTGGGACCATGGCGTGGTGCAGACTGGGGCTGTGTGTGCTTCCTTGTCCTCAGGTCAATGGCTCTGTCAAAAGCTGCAGAAATCTCTGGCTGAGTGGCTGTGGAGGGAGGGGACAGGAACGCGCCATGGTTGGGTCCTGTCCATGTCTGGGTGTGCGGCTGGAAAAGGCAGGAAAACAAGCAAAGCGGCAGCCACCCTGGCTCACCATGGGCAACCCCTGCCCAGGACTCTGCCAGGATCTTGATGCCTTAACTTAATGTCAGTATGTTTGTAGAACGTAGCGTATCTCTCTGTCTGTGTGACTGAGGACAGGAGCATGCCAGTTTCTGGTCCTGTCCCTGTCTGGACCTGCAGCTGTAAAAGGCAGGATAACAAGCAAAACAGCAGCCACCCTGGATCACCGTGAGCAACCCCTGCCCAGGGCTCTGCCAGGCTCTTCATGACTTAACTTATTGTTGGCGTCTATTAGAACATAACGCCTCTGTGTGTGTGGCCAAGGACAGGAGTGTGCCGCGTTCTGGTCCTGTCCGTGTCTGGGCCTGAGGCTGTAAAAGGCAGGATAACAAGCAAGGCAGCAGCCACCCTGGCTCACCATGGGCAACCCCTGCCCAGGGCTCTGCCAGGCTCTTCATGACTTAACTTATTGTTGGCGCCTATCAGAACATAACGCCTCTGTGTGTGTGTGGCCGAGGACAGGAGTGTGCCGCATTCTGGTCCTGTCCGTGTCTGGGCCTGCAGCTCTAAAAGGCAGGATAACAAGCAAATCAGCAGCCACCCTGGCTCACCGTGGGCAACCCCTGCCCAGGGCTCTGCCAGGGCTCCTGACACCTTAACTTTGGGTCAGCATCCTTGTAGAAGGTAGGGAATCTCTCTGGCTGTGTGACTGAGGACAGGAGTGTGCCGCGTTCTGGTCCTGTCCGTGTCTGGGCCTGAGGCTGTAAAAGGCAGGATAACAAGCAAAGCAGCAGCCACCCTGGCTCACCATGGGCAACCCCTGCCCAGGGCTCTGCCAGGCTCCTGATGCCTTAACTCAGCATCTGTGTCCTTGGAGAAGGTAGGGAACCTCTGGCTGTGTGGCCAAGGACAGGAGTGCACCACGGTCAGGTCCTGGCTTTGTGTCAGCCTCCAGCTCTGGAAGACAGAGGAGGAGCAGCCACCATCTGTCGCGCCACAGGCATCCCCTGCCCCCCTGCCCAGGCCGGCAGCTCTGCCCTCCCCTCCCTGCCCTCCCCTCCCTGCCCTCCCCTCCCTGCCCTCTCCTCCCTGCCCTCCCCTCCCTGCCCTCCCCTCCCTGCCCTCCCCTCCCTGCCCTCTCGCCTCAGCCCTCGCTCACCCGCCCGCTCGCCTCCAGCCGGGGCTGCCTCACTGCGCAGCCCTTTTTATACCCGTCCTGGGCGTGTCACCAGCTCCCTGGGAGACGCCACCACCAACATTCTGCCCGCTGTGACACGGCCACCACATCACTGGAGGGAGCCAGGGCTGATGGAAGGCCCAGCCCTCAGCTGTGCGGGGAAAAGGGGCCGTCGCTTTTCAGCCTTGATTAATGCGGTGGGACAGACAAACCCCATAACTCAGGGCCATGGGGAAAAGGCCGACACAGAGAGCCCGCTGTCACTGCTCTCTGTGTGGGGACAGCCTCTTAACCTGCAGCTGTGGTCACCTCACAGCCCCTCACCACCCTGTCCCACCCCACCTTCTCTGGACCTCCTTGCTGTCAGGGCCAGGGCAGAGCAAGGTGGAGCTCAGCATGAGGGTGCAGACAAATAAATGTGGTGTCTAAACACTGGGGAGCAATTCAGGTGTTTAACATACTGACCACTTACAGCCCAGCATCCTATGAATATCATGAAACTGGCAGATAGGACACGGGACCTGAGGCTAATGCACTAAACACTTATTTTAACCATGGTTGTAACACCTAGAAGTCCATTGGAGCTGTGCATGAACAATTAGCTCACACGTGGATGAGCAGGGCTCAGGTGTCTGGAAACAGGCTCTGCAGTGTCACTTCAGGTGCTGCGAGGAGCCTCACCTGGCCTGTAGCTGCTACGCCAGGACAGGGCAGGGCTGGTGTAACACAGCACCGTGCTGGTCTGCTCTGCCTGGGGGTCGCAGGCACTGTGGCGACCTCCCAAATGGAACCGGGTATTTATCGGTTAGGAACAGAACACCCTGTATAGGTTATTTCACCTGCTTGAAGTTGGGTCTCCGGGGCACTTCAGACACCTTGGGATGCTGACCTGATCCCAAGAGGCCACTTCAGAGACCTCCCATAGATCCTGTGTCATACACGGCAGCTCTATGGTCGGGAGGAGTCAGGGTGGAGGAGGGAAGCTAAGTGTGGAAAAGGCAGTGGGGTGGGGGGAAGGCTTTACTTTAATTTTTGGCTTTGTTTCTCAGTACCCAAGTCTATTTTAACTGGAAATAAGTTTTCCCGAGTTGAGCCTGTTTTGCCCATCACATTAACTTGTACGGGATTTGCCTGTATTTATCTTGACCCAGGAGATTTTTCATCCCATTTTCACTGCTGGGGGAGCGAGTAAGTGGCTGGTGGGCACCTGGCAGCTGGCCAAGGTTAACCTGCCCAGATATGTAATGTACGGCAGTAACACTGTTGGACTGTATGTACTGGAAAGCGGACCTGGGAGTGCTGGTGGACACCAAGGTGACCCTGAGCCAGCACTGTGCCCTTGTGGCTAAGAAGGCCAACAGTACCCTGGGGTGCATTAAAAGGAGTGTGGCCGGCAGGTCAAGGGAGGTTATCTTCCCCATCTACTCTGCCCTAGTGAGACCACATCTGGAGTACTATGTCCATTTTTGGGCCCCCCAGTTTAAGAAGAATGTGGAACTGGTCGAGCAAGTCCAGCGGAGCGATACCAAGATGATCAGGGGACTGGAGCATCTGCCATATGAGGAAAGGCTGAAAGACCTGGGTTTGTTTAGCCTGGAGAAGACTGAGGGGAGATCTCATCAATGCTTACAAATATCTAAAGGGTGGGTGTCAAGAGGATGGGACTGGATTCTTTTCAGCGGTGCCCCAACGACAGGACAAGGGGCAATGGGCACAAGTTGGAACACAGGAAGTTCCACCTAAACTTGAGAAAACACTTCTTTCCTGTGAGGGTGACAGAGCAGTGGAACAGGCTGCCTGGAGAGGTTGTGGAGTCTCCTTCCCTGGAGACATTCAAAATCCACCTGGACGTGTTCCTGTGCCCCCTGCTCTAGGGGTACCTGCTCAAGCAGGGGGTTGGACAAGATGATCTCCAGAGGTCCCTTCCAATCCCTACCATTCTGTGATTCTGTGATACTGTAGATATAGGGGTGATATAGATAGTAGATATAGCTTATGAGCTCTTCTACATGGTTCTCAAATGGTTAGTATTTCTAATCCTGTAAATATTTGAACACATATATAAGCCTGTTTGCTTCCATAGAATAGTTTATGTGTGTAAAGCTGCTCAAGAGGATTTTATAATCAGGGCCTTTTTCTCCTCTTTTTTTCTCAGCAATCATCCATGTTTACTGTCATCTAAAAGTCTAACTCTCACCTTGGTTACTCATGAGACTAACATAAGGTCTCAAAGAACATACTGCTACAACTGTTATGGCCAAACTGTGGTAAGACCCAGAGATTCATTCTTCAAGGAAGATTCTTATCAGAAAGAGCAGACTGATGCAGTTGATTAGACGTGGGACTAAACCCTAGAGTTTATTAATCCTGATGTTGAGTGTAATTCCCTTTCCCTAGTTATAGTATATGAACACTTTATCTGTATGTATATATTTAGTGTTTGGATAACATATATATATAGAATAATAGAACAACAGTACATTAATAATCTATTTTTTTCCTGGCAATTCTAGATTTGGTTCACTAAAGATTTTAGCATGGGTATAGCTTCATATACTTATAGCCTCACTATACATGTATAAAGTGTTTGCAGACTTGAGGCTTAAGAAAAGACAGAACACATTTACAAGAGTTTAGGTGATTTAAATCCTTAGTATAGAGAATAAAAATTTCAGTAATAAGCTTGAAGTCCAAAAATGTCTGTAATGAAGCATTCTTAATTATTATTAAGAACCACAAATTAGAATTATATTAAGGCATATTAACAAAATTGTTCCAAATGTGAGATTTCTTTGAGAAGCAGTCTCCCAAGAGAAGTTGTAGAAGCAACTTTGAAACACTTAAAAATAGACTGAATAAAGTGTAATAAAAAAATTCACACTAAGAAATCCTAATGACCTGACATTAAAAGGGACCAGAAATTTAATAATGTGTTTTAAAATCTAATTTTTGTGATTACAATTCATGCTATATTCTATCTTCATAGATAGCTAGCTACTAAGTCAGGCAACTGTCACTCCTACTTACTAATTTGCACTCATACTCCTATAACATTTATTTTATGAAAAATTAATTTGTAAAAGAATCCATTTTCATATAATTCTTATTTTCTCTGTTACTGTCATTACAATATGACAATACTGTGTGGCAGACTTATTCTTACAAAAAATAGACAACTATGTCAGTTAAGTATAAAGAGTGCAGAAAGTTACAAGTTAGTATACCAGGGGATACTCAGAGTAACAGGGTATTCAGGTAGCAAGAAAGGCATAACGCAGAGCTGGCTCCTACTGAAATCACTAGCAGTTACAGTAGTCTTTCAGATGTAAGAAATGTTTGTACAGACTTTCAAAGCTGTTGGAATTCCATATAGACATTCCAGCCACAAACATCTGTCTTTCCTGGAAGTTTCCATTCAGTATTTGACTTAACTTGGTAACTGAGTTGTTGAACATGACTGGTCTTAAAAATATACCAATGCTTACTTTGCAGCTTCGTGTCAAATAGGTAGGGAACCTGAGTACCCAGCTCCCATCCCTGCCGCTACATTTTTAAAAATCCAGTTAGATGCATGTTTGAATTGTTAGATCTCTTTGACAAGGTGGCTCATTATCCTGTACTGGAAAAAAAAAAAAAAAAGTAGGAAATTGATCTGTGTCCATGAAGTCCTATAATTCCCAATGAGCTAAAATTCTTAGCACATACATTACTGCTCAGTTATGCTTATCATGTCTATATCTTGGGGCCTGAAGCATCCAACCAAGAGCACAAGTTTTGGTCAGAGCTGGGTAATGAGCTTATTTTCATGCCTCAGAGAAGAATGAGGGTATTTGGACATTTTACAAGTGATCGGCATAGATGTAATTGACATTACAAGGTTGAAAATTGAAGCTCAAAAGGAAAATAAATATGATGTTTTTCCAGAGAAAATTCTACAAAGCTCAAGCTTCCTAAAAACTACTTGGCACAGAGCTCTAATATGGGCACTGTAGGTAATAATCCTGTGTTGCCAGGGAGAATGATCAGATGACTCATGACAATAGTCCTCCCCATCGCTTATTTTTATGATTTCCATTATGATTCTAGCAGAGGGCTACCCCTTTGTTGGCAAAGAAGAGCAATTACTCAAGTGCAGTATATCACATCCAAGTTCCTGTATCTCCAGGTACTCTTTATGAACAGAATGGGTTGGAAAAAGCAAAGTTAAGTAAAACCACTCACCCCCTCTTGGCAGGCAGCTGAGCTCTGATTTGCAGCCAGGGAGTTTCTGCCTAGCCTCATGTTTACTATTCACAGTCACTTAACCAAGAGCTCTCCTAAATTGCAACCACTGCAGTTCATGTTTTCTTTGTGCTTTTAGAGCCAGGGGTAATCTGAAACACAAATCAAAGCAATGAACAGACAAAATTAGCTCTATATTGTAAAAGGACTACAGTTATATTATTCTGTTACATTTCTGTGTTAAGGACACTAATCAATGCTCCAGGTTAAAACAATTCCTGCTTTGTATTGTTCAGTTCAGCACAAAGCCATGCGACAACCCCCCAGTTTCAGTGTCGGTGCTTGACAGCCTGTTCCAGAATGTTTATAGCAGTGTTTAATGACTGGTTTGGCTCTCCATCTCTAATTGGAAAAATACTTTTCTTCTGAATTCCAAGAAGTAGCAAAGTCACAGCTCTCTGTTTAGGGATAAACAGTCAGGGTTCAAGAAGTACTGCTCATTTTACTCCTCATTCTCTTTTTTTGTGGGACATATAATCGCTTTTCTTATTACCTGAATTGAATATATGAAATAAACTACTTCTATTATCACTTTTACTACTTTGTATTATACCCTGTCTCCTCATCCTTTGCCTGTTTGTCCTTTTAGGACCTGGAACTGCAAATGATATCAATGTGGGTACACCAAATACTGTGAAGGACAGGATCAGACCTTGAATTTGTGAAGCTCATGGAGGGATCCCACCCTCTTGCATGACTATGCAGCTCTGATGACACTCAAATTGCTCCTAGAAACTCTTTTGTAATATTTAGTGGTTTTCAGATGTTGGCATTGTGTCAAGCACTGCCAACCTTACACAAAATAAGCTAATTCTGGGAACAGCTGAGACCAAAATTGTGATCTTTGTTTCCATCTAGAGGTATTACAGCCAAAGAAGTGGATCCTGCAAATAGAACACATTAGAATCTTCTAGGCTCCCATTGATGGTTTCCCAAAGCAGAGTAGTCTTAATTAATAGCAAAACCATGGGGCAGCTCTAAAGACATTGGTAAACATGCTTTTTAATATGTTTTACAGCTATTCATAGATCAGAATTTAGTGAAAGTTTGTTTTTTAATACAATGCCTGAACTTGCTTCAAAGGTAAGTATGTGATGAGAAAGGATTCCAGGGAAAGAGCAGAACAATGGAAGCTTTCAGCCTACATGGGCTAAAGTTAAGGAAAAATCTGTTTGCAAGACCCACTGCTAAGAAATTAAGTGTTCAGATTGACTCTCATTTATTGAAAAATGCTATAGGTTGATAACTGAGGAGAAAAACATTCCCTCTTGTACTTCTGCCCTTTGTATTAGTTACTTAGAATCACACTGCATTTAAGATGAATTAAGGATTGACCATTGGACCCACATTATACCCTGTATACAGTATTCATCATAAAATACACCATAAGGATAAAAGGCAAAGCTACTGCACAAACCTGTGTGCCTTAGCAATCCTTCCTCTGAGCAGCGTGGCTATCAGCATCATTATCTCACTTTACAACTCTGAATCAGTGTCTATGTATTATAAGGGGCAAATGATCTGAAATCCTAGGAAGACCAAAGATTAATTATTTTTTTTTATTACTGATATATTTTTGACCTCAAACCATTGACAAGATCAGATTGTTAGTGTTACTAGTTTGATTCATCTAAATATTTGCATTTTCTGTGCCACCTGGGCAAAGAAATTTATCCTTAAATGAAGTATCACTATTTCTCACTGGTAGATTAGCTGTAATGTAGGATCTATATAACAAAAAACAAAACTAAGCACCAGCAACTTCCATAGCACACTGAGAGAATGCTGAAGTCATCATTAAATAGAGCTGACTTGCAAGTACTACTCAGCATGCCAGAAAACAAAAGCCAATAGCTGTTTTTACAAATGCAAAGGTCCTGGATCCAAAATGGATTAATTTCACTGTGACTGGGAGTTCTGAGAGCAATCATTTCATGTGGTCATTACTTTATTCTGGCAGAATAAGTAACCGCATATCCCTGAGTGAAGTGAGAGCCCATGATCTTAGAGATGGTATACAGCAATCTGTACTGGCAAAGATGTAAGAAATCCGATAAATCAAAGTCCATCTGTACATTATTTCATAATATCCCCCTCAAAATGCCTTTGGAATATTCATAAATTGCAAAATACGGAAATTTTCACCATCTGTAATATACAGAAGGAAGGGAAGCAGCAGCTGCTCACAAGTTAAACAAAAGTCCTCCTAGCAAGAAGACACACAAAGGTCTCTCCTTTGCCTGTGATTCCAGCTTTGGCTTCAGATCTGCGGTGGGAGCAGTGTCCAGAGCACACCCTCTTGCTTGTGGTCACCCTTCCAGTATTTCAGTATTGCCACTAATGTGGGTCATGTACTACAGACGTGCTTTCTGTTCAACAGGTCTGCACTATGTATCTAGCTCATTCTGCCTCATCTGAATGCACATATTTTATGAACCTGACTGGGAGTAACTGGTGTTTGAAGCATACAGTCCCTGGTAAAATTAAAACTTCTTTGATGATTGCTTTTCTCATTAGTTATGTGATGGCATTTATTGGCCAGAGATCATGTAATGCCTTACTCGTGTTTACATTCATATTAATTAAAATTGTACCAATTGTACCATTAATTAAAATTCTACCTAAACCAATGTTTTAGGTTCTATCACAGAAAAACAGAAAGACAGCATTTTCCAGGAGTAGCTGCAACACCATTGATGCTGCTATAGCCTGCTCTTCATTGCTTGGTCATTATCTTTCACCAAATGTAGAAGCCTAGAGACACAAATTTACTCATCAGTTTGCCAAATCCTGCAGCACCTCAAGTCTTTAATATACATTGGCATTTGCACCTTTATAAGCAAAGAAACACATGAAATAAAAAAAAGTTAAAAAACAAAACAAACCAAACCAAACAATGAAACCAGGAGAAGATGGTCAAGTTCCTTGATAGAGAAAGCCAGCAAGGACACATATAAGCACGTGTGGTAACATATTCTGTCATACTCCCCATTCCTCCATCCAGCTGTTGGTGAAAATGTTGAATAAAACCAGACCCAGGAGGTAGGCTAGTACATGAAATTCATAGTCTCACTGGGTACCTGTTGTGCTCCCACCTGATGATGTTCATACATTGATGATCCACTTCCCCACCTGGCTCCTTCACCTGCTAAGCAACAGAGCCAAGTTTCCTTTTTCTTTCTTTTATTTCTGATTTAACTGTATGGTCTACACTTGTAGCTTTATGTGACTCTTAAAAATCAAAAGTGATTTAATGTCTTAATCTTTCTCATTTTGTGCCTACATGTTACTGCTGTTACTTTATATTCATACGTAATAGTTTCCACTTTGTATTCAATTCCTTCTTATTCTCATGTATCTTCAAGTATAATAGTATAATAGTATCTTCTTCTGACCTTTCTCCTGCTTCAGAAGAGTTTGCCTTTTCACAGTTTATGTACTTTATTTGCTTCTCTTAGAGGTTACTTCCCCTTGACAGTTATAATCATGGTGTTTTATTTTCACTTCCAAGTATCTTTAAAGCATTTAAAGGTATACAGAATAAGCTTGTAAAATTTAGTAGGGGTGAAACTATGGGAGTGCTATGAAATTAATACATTTGAGATGAAGATAAATATTTTATTTACTCAAATCTGTATGAAGAAACACAGGGTATACTTTCTACCTCATTTAAAAAATAGCTAGTGATTTATATTAAATAACTGAATTCATTTTATAGAATGCTAATGCTTCTATAGGATGCTAAATAGCAGATTAAAAGTATGAAAGGGATGAAGTCTTTGCTCTAGGAACTTACTGAAATTTAGCAGTCAGATGTAGTATATGAGTGATACATACTAAAAGAAAGGAAGAAAATACTCTGGGCAAGAAAACCAAAAGAAACCTGTATTCTCATGAAGGCTTTCACAGGATTCCTAAGGACCAGAGACAACTGCAGTTCTGAAGATCTTAACTAAACGAAGAAGAAAAGAAGAAAGAAATTGAGGGGATGCAACTTATATGTCGTGGAAAGCTGAAGGGCTAAAATGTCCTTTGCGGATTAAGGATTACAAAGGTGCTGGATCCTTTGGCTTTAATACAATGGATGAAGAAACAAATTACAGTTGACTTGAAATCAGTCTCTCCAGCATGGACATAGAGTTATTCCAAGCACAGGGCTCAGCATCTGCAGGAGGTCCACTGGCACCCTGCAAGCTCTGCTGCTCAGCACCATGTTAGGATTGAGCCCACAACAAAGTTTTTGTACAAACCTGCTTTCTTCCCAGCAGTATCGTATATCTTAAACAGGACAGAAAGTGACACAGATTTGAAGAAATAGATAGAAGCATGCACTGGTTCCTCCTGCATTTAATGCTTTGTGTGTTGGCATGTTTTTCCTCTTTCCCACAAAGCTGATTTCTTTGTTATTGGTTCAGATTACTGTCAGTAGCTACTGTCAGTTCTGCTGTTTATAATCACTATGATGCTCAAACTGGACAAAGTTTATTTGGAGAAGGGAGGTGTATTTTTCAGTTAAACCTTTCTGTGTAACAACAAAAGAAGGCCAAGAAATGCTCTGTTCTGTGGCACTCTGTGGTCCTTACTGGCAGCAGCAAAACCACTGCTAGTGTCATGTTCCCTGTGGTGGGCTCTTCCCACACTAGCTCAGACAGCCGGTCACCTCCCTGCTAAGGTAACTGGGGCCTCAAGCTTCTTTGCTTCTCTACCCTGACAAGCAATAGACTTGCTGTCTGTGCCCTCTGAATGTGTGATGTAAACAGCAATTTTTGTGGTTACCATTCTTGGCAAAAGTGGTGCTTCTAGGAACAAAAATCCCTTTGCTTGGAAAACAGGAAAAAACACTGAGAGCCCCTCAGAAGTCTGTGTTACAGCACCCATACTGTATGGGCTTGAGGCCAAGGAAGAGCTGCTGTTACGCAAAAATCTTCTGATGAGTTACACAATGCTTAAGAATGAGAAAAAGATTTACAGGGCCTAATGTCAGGTGTCTGCTCCATCCCCATCTGCCAACTCAGCATGCAGACTGGGTTTTTATCTACCCTATACAGATCAGGAATTGATCTTTGAGTGAGCTGTAGTACTAACCGCAGAGTGCAAGACAAGATTTTGAGGTGTCAGTTAGTAGTGAGATAGGCAAGAGCATGTGAAGGGGTTCTTACAGCTTATTTCCTGGAGAGGTACAACCCTGCCTCAGGGCCGCCAGGTGATTTACAACAGGATGCTCAGCTCCAGAGAGAGAGCAGATCACGAAAGATTTCAATTTACTGGTGTCAGGCCAAAGTATGCTGACATTGCATCTCTTCCCAGCCCATGCTCTCGTCTCCAAGCCAGCCTTCTCAAACCTGCAATCATGACTGTTTCCTCTGCCTCTCTCCATCTTTTCTGATGTACCCCATAGATCTGTCCAGAAAACATGATTCTAGACCATAACTCTGTTATATGTCTACTGTGCAGCCTTATGGGCAACCGTTCCCAAAAGGCCCAGAAAATGCAGAGGAACCATACTCCTCTATTAACGCAGCTTAGAATGGTATGCCTGCTGCTCTGCACTGAGCAGCGCACAACACAGGTGTGCGCACACAGCAAGGCAGCTTCACCAGTCCTATCCCTCGTGTGCTCCAGTATCTTCGCTTCACTTCACTTCATGTCACTTCACGTTGCTTCACTTTAATGTGATGTGATGATGTTTAGGTCTTTGTTAAGAGTTATTCCACATCATAACTGTAAGTGTGATTTTTGGGGCTGTCAGGCCCTTCCAAGGCGGTTGTTATGACTGATTTATTCGAGACAAGAGTCTGGTAAAATATATAATGAGAAACTAGCTCCGCTTGGAAGTCCAGATATTGCTATTGAGAAACAAATTATGCTTGGAAGCCACAAACTGGAGTATTGGTCCCAGCAAAAATAAAATACCTTCAAAGGAGATTGGAGGTAGCCTCAGAGGAGATTGGAGAAAGCAGCCTATGTTCGACAGTGGAAGATAATTGGGGAAAAAACCCTAGGGAAAAAAAAAAAAAACCTAGAGAAAAGAAAAAAAGACATATGAAGACTTCAAGGGAAATTTACTTCCTTTGTTGACTACATTTTCTGTGGTTCTTTACAAGAAAAACTGGTGTTCATGGTTTTATGTTTTTACTTTGCATGGCTTTCACTACAATTTGGTGGTAGGGTTCATGTTTTGTTTTACTATGTGATCAAACCTGTAGACAATATAGCTGATAACGCTGCATTTCAAGACTTACCTATAACTAGTGCAATGACTCTACTATGAAAAAAAGAACAGTTAGCTACCATTACAGAAATCTGTGTTTGCTTACTTCTTTCTAACACAACACCTTAATAATAAAACAAGGGTGAGCTTCCTTTGTGCTCACCTTGCTGAACTCCCCCTTGGGAGCACCTCAGGCACATGCTGCTCTGCAGCCATGATGGAGGTGTCTGTCAGGACAGGACAGTGTTTTGCTGCAGCCCTTGGTGCTGTCCCCCCATCTCCAGGTTTATCTCAGTCACAGGCTCTCCAGGAGTAGGGTTGTCTCTTGCTCCTCTGGGTACGGGAAGAAAACCACCAAGGCCTCCCATAAAGGAAGCCTCTCCGATCCTGCTGCAGGGAGCTGGATAATTTAGAAAGGCTTTTACTCTCTAGGGGAAAGTGCTGCAGAGAGAAGTGTATGGATATAAACATCAAAGTGCGTTTCGATGAGTGATAGGGGAGAAATATATTCCTCTCACCTTTAATTGTGGGAAAGCTGGCTTTTCTTCTTACATTATTATTGAAATGAAGATCAGCTGGGCTGGTGAAGAACAGGGTTGGGGAGGGGAGCCCCTACAGACCGGTCCTCAGGCTGGCCAGCACAAGACAGGAAAGAAAAGGGGAAAACAAGATAAAAGTATTAAGAAATGCTTCTTGGAAATCAATCTAGAGCTCAGGTAGGGAGGTATGTTTATATGCTGGGTTGTTGCAAGAAGTGGGTCACAGACTTCCACACATGCTGGCCAGGAAGCCATTTGAATAGCTGTGGTTTGGCTCAGGTTTGCAGACACCCTGCAAGACGCCCTGCTGCCTGCATTCCCTTCTGGAAGCTTCTGCCAGCCTGGAACGGGCGTGACAGGGGCTGAGCCACCCCGACCCTCCTCACTATAGGGCCCAAGCCACCCTGACCCTCCTCCCTATGGGGCTGAGTTTACCTACAACTGGCCGTAACTTCAGCTTTGTTTTCTGCTAGGATTATATAGCTTCTGAATTGTCTTCCCTAATCACAAGATTAATACTTTTTATTTAACTAGCTGAATTATTTCAAAACACATATTTTATTTACAACTGACTTGGTAAAACTTCTATAATTTCTGCTTCCCAAGGACAATGCAGGTGAAAGGCCAGGATGTTCAATGACGGTGGCTTTTGTGATCATTTCAGTTCATCTTGGATAGTTTTGCCAATACCAATGTAGCAATTCAGTAAAAAAAACCCAAACAACTAGGATAAAAGAAGAATTTGCCAAAGTGCCTAATGACATCCTTTTCCTCCCTAGTCCCTGCCGAGAAACAAAGATAAAATTTGCTGATTCCTTACTTCCCAAAATGAAGACTGAATTAATGGGAAAGCCACAAACTGGCTTCTCATTCTCGTCACACTCCACAACTGCACGTAGCAAAATTACCAGCAAACAGGAGGAAATCCACAGTGGTGCCATTCTGCAGCAACTGCTGGAATTACACTGGGGGTTAAAGTGCCCTAAAAATCTAATGATCTCTTTGTTCAGGGTTTACGATCAGAGTCTTCCCTTTTGTTCCAGAAAAATAAGTCCTCAGTATGCGATGGGGAAGATGTTATCCAGATAGGACTCCAAACTAGTTGCTACAAATACATTCATGTAATAGCAAACAGATTGATGGAATTATTCTGTTTTATTTCAGCAGACTACAAAAGCAAGTTTTTAAATCATCTGTTCTTTTTCTATTATCTTTTTCCAAGACACAGATCTGAAAATGTAGTTCTCAATCCCACTTCAAGGATTATAATTGCAAATGGGAGATTAAAGATAAAAAGAATAATATACCATGTTAGTCAAGAAAGAATATACGCATCTAATAACTCTTTGTTCCTCACAGTAGTGAGCTGTGATATGACAGAAATATAGGATCATATATGTACAAAATATATTTTTGTTGAAGTCAAACAAAGTACTGATCTAAAGATAAATTTTTTAATACTCAATAAAGGCTCTTGTGTGCAGCTGTTGACCCTAATTCTATGTAGAATTTCATCACTCTGAAAAATCTCCCTCCTATTTCAGAGTACCACCTTTTTCCACTTCCAAGTTTTCACATGATATCCATTGAAACCATCCAGACCTTGCCCGGTAACACACATGTATAGGGGTATCAGCATTAACACTGGGTGTTTTAAATTTTTTATGGGCTTCTGTTAAAGACTGATTTAGAACAACACAAATACCAGTAATATTATGTGCAGGTATTATGTTTTGCTGAAAAGAAATACAATTTCTGATATCTAGAACAACTAAATGTCTTCCAAAACCATCATTGATTAAGCCCAGAGACACAAAATGTAACCTATAGCTGGTAATCAAATAGAAAAAAAATCTTTAAAATCTCTGTTATTGCTAGTATCATTAGTTCAAAAGCATTGTCAAACTTATTAATATTTAATGCATTTTTTTCAACTCCATCACGTTTCAGCTTCTGTATTACAGAGCAGATATTTGAGACATTGTTCCCCTGATTTGGTGAATGGCCATGAGGATCCATCCTGGAACATTTGTAACCTCTGGCAAGACCTTCTGACTTAGCTAAAATGTCTAATTCTATTAGCCAAACGGGCTGTGGGGTGATTAACCTGTATTTGTGGCCCAGCTACCACAGGCTGAGGACAGCATACCACCCTGACTCAGTAGTTTTATATTCCCTTTGGCCACAAAAGCTCATCCTTGATGTCAGTGTTTACGCTGTTCAAATCCCTATATTTATAAGTAATTTTTTTTTCAATGGACATTTAATCTTGCACACTTGGATTTTAACTATGGGCTCTATATACTAAACTTGAATCCACACTTCTGGTGTTTGGTGTTTTTCAAGCTTCTTCATAAACTATAGACCTGGAGAGAGCACTTTGTGCACATACAACCATTCATAACATGTGCTCCAGTAAGTACATCTCTAGCTTGACAAGGTAGGAACTGCTGTGTAATGCTTAACAGCTGCTGTGCTGCTATAAATTCGGCTGTTATACTTCCTTTCTTTATCATTAGTTTGTGATGACTAGTGCTGTATGTGAGATATGGGGTTTTTATATCCAGTGTTTTAAAATATCTTTGTTTTGTAATAGGCAATAAACATTTCCTCCTTGGAATGCAAAAACTCATTCCAATGGAGGACAAAACAAAGCAAGTTCAAGGTACCTCAGAAAGCAGGGTCTGATGTTTCATTAAATATTTTTGCTTTTTCTACCTATTTCTAGGTGTTTTGAGTTCAGTACCAGGATATGAATTCTGCTGTGTTTACTGGACTTTTTAATTCATTTCATGACAGGATATAGACCATAGCTCCAGGTCACCTGGAATTACAGATATTTCACCTGTCTAAACTTTGGGCTGTAGTTTTCTTCCCGCTTGTCTTTGTTTCCTCTTTAATTTTAATAGTTTCACACTAACAAGATTATTAGTTGTTCTTGATGGACGCTTCAGATAAAGAACACAATTACACTGTATGTTGTTATAATTACTTTATGTTCTCCTAAATACGAAGGTTTGGGTTTTTTTATCAAGAATTGTTTAATTATCAAGCTACCTCCAGACATCTAATTAAGCAAAATTTCTTGAACCATATCTTTCTCAAAGAAAGTCTGATTTTAACATGCTTCTCCACAGTGAATTACAACTATAATGTACATAATTTCATGTAACTAGAGCTATTCCTTCAAGAGAAATGGAGAGGGGAAAACATGTATATGTGAGGAAAAAGTTTCAATCCATAAATCAGCTTTTCTTCTCTGTCTTCTTTTCACGGGAAAAAAATAAATCCATCTGCTAGCAAGACCGCTGCTTGATTAACTTTGCTTGAGCCTGGGACTGTGCTTGGGATAACTTATAGTATCTTTCACATAAGGAGGATAAAGAAGTAATGCCATCAAATCTTTCCCCCTTGGTCTCATGACAATCATCCTCCCAGATGAATTAGTCTAATTCTCTTTACGAATGGCATACACTGTTATTCTATCTTTTTAAAAAAAAAAACAAAAAACTGCTTGATCTGAATGCCCTGTGCTTTTAATGCTTAAATCATAGGATATTGTCTAGTTTGAGAACATGGTGTCTCTTATTGCATCTCCATATATTTTTCAGACCCCAGGGATGTCTAGAATCCAAGTTTATGTAAAATGGGGTAATCTTAAAAACCTTTGTTCTGCATTAGAGGACTTCATATATTTAGAAGTATGGTGTGGAAGGCAGATGAATATATATTAGGAAAGTTCCTTGTCCCCCCATCTAACCATTTAATCAGATATTACAGTCTAAAGATTGTAATCACTCTTTTATTTATAACTGCTGGGTTATTGGCTTTTATTAAGAAGAATGCATGACTGACCTCTCCAATACTGCTGTTGAAAATCTCATTAACTCAGGTTTAGTAGGAGTATATAATTTCAGTGTATATTATACATTCTCCTCTGTGCCATGCCCATTCTAATAGTACATGGATCTCTTCCAGCATCTCAAGTTTGGGATTTAGCCTAGAGCTGTAAAGGTTCAACATTTTACCACTGGAAGTCTGCCCCTTGTAAATCAAGATAAGGGTCATTACACTGGAATTCAACCACCTACTCTATAAGGAAGGGTGACAAGTAAGTTTACCCCTTGTGACAACATTGTTTGGTTTCATTTGGTTTGGTTTCAGTCTGAGTCAGACAATACTCAAACTTTTTTAGCAAAGAGCCTTTGATACCTAGCACCTACTCAGAGAAATCAACATCTCTGCAACTTCATTGCTATCAGCAAAGAATGTCCGGATTAAAGTATTCTGCAGTCTGTGATCAACAATGACAGGGCTGAATCACCAGATTTTGTTGTAGAAACAGAGGATGCTTACTCTAGACAGAATGTTCCAAGAAAAAATGGTGTTTGGGGCAAACTGTGCAGGATTTTTCCCATACACATTTTTAATGACTGCATAGGCTGCTCCAATGACATGGAAAGATATCCAAGTTCTTAACAAGATAGTTCAGAATAAATATCTGAATATGTGAATAACTAAATAAATATCATATTAGTATTACTGTCCAAATAGGACTGTATTTGAAAGCACATCTTTTATTCAGTCAGAAAAATCTTTGACTTATCAGAGTTCTGGCACTCTGGAGCAATTCTGATAAATAGTGAGAGTTAGTTGCATTTTATGATATATATCCAATATAGGTTGTTTGAAAATACTAGTGTGAATAAATTATCTATATCTTTCAGACATTTTAACACAGTTTTTTGACTCTTTGCAAAGAGATTTAGAAGTTGTTCAGAGCAGTGTCTACCTACGACCATAGGCTTGAAAAGAGGACTCTAACGCAAAGTAATGTCATGTCAAATGGATCACTTGGCTAAGGGATTTGAGAAAATGGCAACACACTGTTGTGCCTGGGCAAAGTTTATCTCTGTATTTCTTCAAACAGAAAGACTTAGTATTTAGAAAAGATTAATTTAAGCCTTCTTTAACATGCAGCTCATTTAAGAATTCAGCCATTTGTTGTTATGTTTCTAGTTATTATTTAATAGCAGTTGTGGAAAATCCACTAGTGACTCACCGAAAAGACCTCTGCTTTCATATGTCTGTGAAACACCTTACTCTTCATTCCTTAGGTAAACAAGATGGAGGAGCTCCCTGCCTCAAGTCTCTCTCCATGTTTTAGTCTAAAAATACTGTCTGATTTTCAGACTCAGACTTGAGTCATAGTTTTATATGACTCAAATAACCATCAACCAATTCTTATCAAATCACAGGAGAACACTTTCAATTCTCTTAGTTTAAGTGAGCACAATAATAATTAACCCTGCACAACTGCGTGTTAGCTTTGGCAACCTAATTACTCATTTTATGTTCCCAGGCATTTTATAACTCTCATATACATGGTGCTTACTCACACATCTAAATTCCATAATGAGAGAACTGAGGACAGCACATTTTGAACACTTTGTCCTCTTACAAAGGCTTTGTAGACAGCATTTTCAATAAGTTTTTAGCCAGTCACTTTGACTTTTTTTTTACCTTCTCAAATGAATGTGCTAAGCATATGAATAAATAGAGTGCCTGGCATAGAATTTAAAGGGAGAAACCTAGCAAAAATGTATGAATTTTGGGTGGTCAACTTGATATTTATTTCTAGCCAGAATACCAACACACTGTGACTACATACAGATTGGATTGGGAAAACATTAGCAGTGGATACTCTTTTGTCAGATTTATTAGTTGAAGAATTAATCTGAAAACTTCATTTGAACATCATGCACTAGAATTTGGACTTTCAAATCTGTGACTGTCTTTAATGAGTTTGCTGATATTACTGGTCTGTAAATTAATATTTATTGATGAACTCACCAATATTTTTAGTATCCGCCTCTGTATACATATCATTGAATTGTCATTGACCTGGATGTGAGGACTAAATTGAGGTGCTTAACAAACTGCCAGAAATTAATGCACTGAAATTGACAGATAATGTTTAAATTTGGGATGAACCTTTCTCAATTTTACCATAGGCCTTGCAAGAAACTGCTTGGTAAGGTAATAGATATATATAGGAATTAATCATCTAATGCTTGTGAAAGACTTTGAAGATAGAAGACTAATTTTTAGAATTTTATTGTTGACTCACTACTATGAAGTTTGAGAAAACTCAGAGCTAAAAAAACATTTTAGACAAATATTTTGTTCACCAAAAAATATGGTTTTAGTGCGCCTGAAAATATTCATGAATCTGAACTGGAGGAATTAACATGATGCAGGCTAGACCCACAAAAATCAGCACACTGAGAGGAGTGTGCTAAGTGTTGTTTCTCAGCCGCTCAGATCTTAAGATGCTTAGGTTCCTTCTGAAAGACCTTCCAATGACTTAGTTGATCAATAACAACCATCATTCAAAGAATTGTAGAAAAACACGTTAATTTAGGTTGGAAGGGACATTCAGAGGTCATTTGGGCAACCCCTTGCTCAAAACAGGTTTAATTAGACCTTGTTGCTTACAGACTTGACTATTTGAATTTTTAACACCTCCAAGGATGAAGATCCAAAACCTCTCTGGGCAGCTCATTCAAATAATCTAAAAATGCTGTCTGATATTTTACCTCGCTCATGATAAAGAATTTAAATGGAGCTAAATGGAATTTTTGATGTTCCAGTTTGCATTCATTGCCTCTTGTCCTTTCTCTGTGCACGTCCAAGAAGAGTCTGTCTCCATCTTATCTATGTTTTCTTGTCAGCTACTTGTAGATACCAATAAGGTTTCCCCTTTTGCTTTCTCTTCTCCAGCATGAACAAACCCATCTTTCTCAGCCTTTCCTCCTATGTCCTGTGCTCCAGCCCCTGACCATCTTGGAAGCCTCTTCCATGTACTAGGGAGTCCAAACCTGGACACACTACTCCAGATGTGGTCTCACAAGTGCCAAACAGCAGGGATGACCACTTTCCTGGATCTTACGGCTGTACTTACTACCCACAGTTTTAAAACAGATTTTCTACTTCTAACAAGAAAGACAACCACAAAAAACTTCAGATCAAATAATTATTTTTAAAATTTTTTTCTTGTTCTGACTGAACAAAAATATCAGTTATTCCCACAACTTTAGAAAAAGCCCACACATTTATCCTGTGAACAGCACATCGTATATCCTATAATTTAACTTACAATTTGTTTAGCCACATGGGGTTTTTTGTCATGTCAGCTTTGAATGGGAAATTAATCTTTTCTTCCTGTTATTTATTCTTTTCTTGTAAATCATAATGAAGCAATGCAGCTAAAATTGCACAATAAGGTAAAACCATCCTTATGTTTTGATAATGTCAGAGGACAGCGTGCACTTCTAAAGTAGTTTTTTGCTACCACTAAGGTAGTAATAGCAAAAATCTACAGTCATGTCAACTTTGATTCTGTTAAGTTATTTCACATTCTTTTTGCCTTTTGGATTTGGCAGATAAACAGCATATTGTATAAGAGCAAGAGTGAACTCTACGAGAGTAAATCTTCACTTAGAAATCAATGGCTCAATATGCTGTGGGAGCCAAAAGAAGTCAGCAAAGCGCTGGCCATCATCAGGATAAATGCTGAAAACATGAATTATGGAGAGCATAATTTTGCCACTGTATAGAACCGTCCTGTGTCCAGTTCTTCAGTGCTTCATGCAGTTTTGGTCTCCAAATCTCAGAGAGGATATAATGACAGTGAAGAAAGTACCCCAAAAGGCAATTTAATAAGTGAATGGACTAGCTACCAAATTAGGAAGTTAGAGAAGATCAAGAATTTTATATAACTATGATTTTCAGAATTGAGAAGCTGAATGATAGGCTGAATATAAAGCTGTTACATACCAAATCCTACAGTATTAGAACTAGAGAGTGTTGAAGCAGGCTTGCAGGATTCTGATTTAAGACAGAGAAATGAAAACATCTCTTACAGAGTGGTAAGTGAATATTGGAACTTGCTGTTACAGAAGATTATGGAAGCAGCCAGCATCAGTCAAACACTCATTAGATTCATTTTCTCCCTAGATATTGTCTCTTATTACCATGCTAAGAGACAGAATACTGAGCTAGATGGGTCATTTGTATGTTAAATGGAGAAACTGAAGCAATTCAGCAAAAGTGAATGAAAGTATTTGTACTTTATGGTACAATCAGAGTTTTGTGCTCTGGGAATTAGGTACTCCATGAAACAGGCTTAAAAACTGGATTGATTCCTTCTCACACAAAGGCAGGAGGATTCGGGCCTTTAGTACAGCAACAAGAGCATTCATCTGGGATGTGGGTGGACCTGAAGTTCCTACTTTGCTAGGTGCGTGAATGCAAGATTTTGTCTCCTAGTCAAATTTCCTAATAGCCAAAAGTAGATCTGTCATGTTGTAAAATCCTCTTCAGTCAGAAGACTTCCAGTTTCTTTAAGGCAACTGGATTAATACTATATAGAAACAACACTCACTCTTTTTGTCCAGGTGTAATTCAGAAGTAGATACACGTGATGTTTCCTAAATAAAAGGGGTAAAAAATGTTTATTTCAGAGTTACTTGAATAGTTTCAAATAATTCTTTATAGAAAGGAAACCTTCAGAGAAAATCTTGATGCTTCATAATATTTTGCTAAGTTTTTTAGACAAAGCTAAAAGATATTTCTAAAGAAAACAAAAATACGTAAACCTTCTTTCTGACCATGTATCTAAGCTTGAAATTTAAACAATCTTCTTATATGATAATAGTAAAAACATTTTTCATAGTTTTCTATGACAATTTTGAATAGATTTTATGAATATTTTGCACTGAAAGGAAAAAAAGCAATAGCAAAACTTAATGCAAAAGCTCTGTGAAACTTCCAGTGAACATTTGTCATGGTTTGCTTTCAGTCAAGGAATTTCTATTTTATATGCTAAGGGAACCAAAGGATATATGGCACCAGATTTTTTATTAACTTGAAAGATTCTGACACAACTATGGGTATTTATTTTCTAACCTGGTTATATAATAAATTGTACTTAACATCTGGCTAGTGAAAAGTGGACTGAACAGACTGGAGGACACGGAAACTTTAGGATTATGTGATTTAAAATCTTCCCAAGACTTTGGTCTGACTGTCTCGTGGTCATGCTGACATTGTGATCACTTTCAGCACAAAAGCTGGCAAAGAGAAGATGCTCTGACCATTTTAAAATACTCAGGTATAGAATTTATTCTAATGTAAGCCTTATGTAATTTTTAGTCAGTTTTTTAATGGTTACGAATCTGCAGGTATGGAGCATCACACAGTAATTCTCATTTATGAGACACATGAATATTGTTTGCATTTTGTGTGCATTCTTTTACTCAGGTAACATTTCTTTCTTTTTCTAGATCTTGCAATAAACAGAACCATGCCTGCCCATCTGGAGCAGATACGTGCTGATGACTCCCAGTAGCCTCTAGTCTTCCACTAGTGCACCCTCAATTGCTGGGAGAGAGAGCAGGAAATTTAGGGTGATTAAACAACTCTGAGCCTTTATTGGGAGGTTAATCACTGGTCTAAGTCATGGAATGGTAAATACCTTTTAAGACGTATACATAGTTAACACAGTGGGAGTGATTTGAAGAAGCTGTTTAATATGCCTGGTGTTTGTGAAACATCTGAACATAGTTAACTGTAGAGATGGGCAAAAAGTAGCTGCCCGTACTGGATTTTAGACAAAAAATCCAACTGATTTAGCACAACCCTTTGGTAACAAGTATGACTGCCTTCAGATAATATTCATTAGGACAATGAAACCAAACCAATAAGCCACTGTACGCAGTCTTTGGATGGCTAAAGTCTACATGGAAATCAACAGCAATGGGTCACAGAAAATGACTGAGCATCTATTATCTGTAACAAGCAATTTTTTGTTGTGATGTTTTAAATCTAGCTAAACTAGCTAAAGCAGTGACTTCTCTGCTGTATTTTCCTTAATTGTTTTAGACATGTAAACTCCTGTAGGATTCTTACTCAGGTACTGACTAATAACCAGAGAAGTTTTCAGCAGGGGTGAAAATACCAGTCTGATTTTTTTCCCCTCTGGTGCTCTTTAGCAAGTAAGGACTTACATATTTTACTGTGTCTGTGAAGAGTCCACAACATATAATGGTTAGCCTGTGTCTTGGGAAAAGGCAGATTTCAATATATATCTAGCTGAAAACTAACTCTGGATTAATATGTGGTTTTTTGGCAGGTATTGACAATAAAAATGAACTATTTTTATTCAGATATTTGGCAACAGTTTTAAAAAAGCACTGTAAAGAGAGACACAGAGAGAGGGAATGCAGCAAATAACTTAAATCACTAAAAAAATAATTGAACTCTGTGAAATAGGAAGCTCCATAGGAAGCTTATAGGATTATTCAGCACTGGTGCAGTCACATCTGCTGTATTGTGTTCAGTTCTGGGCTTGCCAGAACAAAGCGGGCATGGACATACTGGAGAGAGCCCAACAAAGTGCCATGAAGATGACTAAGGGACTGGAGCATCTCTTCTATGAGGAAAGGCTGGGTGAGCTGGGACTTTTCAGCCTGGAGAAGAGAAGGCTCAGGGGGGATCTTATCAATGTATATAAATACCTGAAGGGAGGGTGTAAAGAGAATGGAGCCAGGCTCTTTTCACTGGTGCCCAGTGACAGGACCAGAGGCAATGGGCACAAACCAAAACACAGGAGGTTCCCTCTGAACATCAGGAAAGACTTTTTGTACGGAGGGTGACCGGACTCCCTCACAAGTTACCCACGGAAGTGGTGGAGTCTCCATCCTTGGAGCTATTAAAAAGCCATCCCTCTGATCATTCTTAGCCTGGGCAACTGTCTCTAGGTGGCCCTGCTTGAGCAAGGGAGTTGGATAAGGTGACCTCCAGGGGTCCCTTCCAAACTCTAAGCTATTGAAGTTTAGTTTCTCAGCCTGAATATAAACAACTATTTCTAACAAAGGTCACAGCCTTGACAAGTATTCTTCTGTTAACCAATAATATTTCTAATTTTACTTTTCTATAATCCTTTAACCCCACTAACACTTTGAACTACTAGCAGTTGGTCTTTATCACTGCAGTGAATCAAAGCACACTGATGGCTGAGAAACAGGAAGAAGTGAAAGATGCCACTTCTTGGTATTTGCTGGTACAGAAAAGAAAATCTTGAATGCCAAGGCTAGGAAACACAATTGGAACTTTTCAGCAGATGTAAGAACAGAGATATTGTGATGAGAAATTAATTTCTAAGGACTTGTAAAAAACAGCTGCAGAAATTCCTCCCTTTCATTCTCATTTCATCCTACAGAGACAGTGTTCCAGATGCTCAGTGCTTAAAGCCACATGACAGGGAAACCAGGGACTCTGTGGGAGAAAACTTCATCATCTTTTCCCCATCCCATGTATTTGCAATTGAAGGCTGGTCATTGTGTGCTGGTGTTGTGAAAAAGAGGAATGGAAGCTGTTATTGTTTTCTGAAAGTGAATACAGAGGGGCACCTACACAGCAGAGGCCAGGGTGAAAATGGTAGAATGTCAGAGAATGGCAAGAGAAATGAGAAAATCTGTAGTAATGGCCAAAAATGCTCTGTTAACATTATTTGCATAGTGCACTGTTAGTGTGCAGGATATGTAATTGCATGAGATAGGCTAATAAGATGTTCAAAATATTGAAATTACATATCTAGGGAACTTAAGTCTGAATCACATTAGAGTTAAATTGCATTTGCAAACTGTATTGGCTGGTTAATTTTTCTGTATCTGTTTCTGACCAGTATTTCACAAGAACTGAAGATCCATTAACATCATGAGGACATTAAGCAATAAATTGAACATGAGAATTCACTAAAGATAGATTTCCAATGATAGCCAACATTTGGAACCCTGTTTGTTTGTTTGTTTTACCAAGACTAATTCATACTCAAAAACCTGTAATGTATGGAACTTGAATATGCCTTAAGTGTCACACATAAGTATACTTACTAAAATGTTTTCAAAATATCGAATTATGATATTTTGTTACTGATATTAATGTATAGAATCACAGAATAGCTCAGCCTGGAAAAGACCTCAGGAGGTCTCTGGTACAACCTCCTCCTCACAGCAGGGTCAGCTCTGAGGTCAGACCAGGCTGCTGAGGGCTCAGGGCTTCACACAGTCGGGGTTGAAAACCTCCAAGGACGGAGACTGCACAACCTCTATGGGCACCCAGTGCCACTACCCAGCTGTCCTCATGGGGAAAAGATTTCTACTTATATCCAAGCTGAACATCTCTTGTTTCAGTTAATGCCCACTGTCTCTCACCCTCTTGCCCTCTGCTGCAGTGACATGCCTGGCTCCAGCTCCTCAAAGACCTCCCCATGGGCACTGGGGGCAGTGTTAGGTCCTTCTGAGGCCATCTCTGATCCAGGCTGAACAAGCTCAGCTCTTCCAGACTTTCCTCACAGGGCAGGTGCTCCAGCCCCCACCATCTTGATGGCCTCCAATGAATTTGATTCATATTGGGGAGTGAGTTATTAATTAAATGTATGGCCACCTTTATATTATATTTCTTTGTAATGGAAAAAGATGAGGTTTATCTTAAATCCCCCTTTAGTAATCTCTTACCAGTAATTCAAACCTTAATTTTAAACTTACCACTTGCTTGTAGTACTTCCTATAAAACTGTATGCATCAGACATCTAGTTTTTTCCCCCCTTATTCTCAAGAGTTTTTGCAATAGAGTTGAGAAACTGCTTTTTAAAAAGCCCAGCTGTATAAACATGAATGTGGTTGGCAAGCCAAAGCCAGGGCTTTAAAAATCATACTTCCTTTCCTAAATGTTTTTTAAATGTATGGTTTTACTCCTAAAACTCCTTACAAATAAAAAACTTACAGTAAGCTTCACTTAAAAAATGTTTCTTCCATGCATTTCTGTGAAGGACAAGCACCTGTTCTTAGGGTTTATGATGGTGTCTCTTTTGAGTAATTTCACGGAAACTTTTAAAATTAATTTCATGTTATTCTGAACTATTTGTGTGCATCTATGGCAGGCTTTGATTCTGAGAAGAAATCTACATTAGACACCCAGGTAGTAATTCCAGTAGGTGTTGACTTGGAAAGAGAAAAGATATCAGGAATACAGTTCATTTAGGCTGTACTTTTAATGATTGATGCATCCGGAAAGTGTCTGGTAACACCTCATCCAGTATAGATCATTATCTTGTGAACAGTGGCCACAACTCTCAGATTTTCCACTGGTATTGAAGAGACGATTTCTCTCCTCTCCTCAAAATCCACATCATTAACCTGCCCTCTTCCTCTGCTGCTTTTCTGCTTACAATACCTGGTATGGCAAAGGCTTTCATGGGGTTGGGTACTAGAGCCAGCACTGGTTTGAAATGTCTGGATTCAGTAATGATAGTACTTGTTCTGATTTGTTATTACTTAAGAGGTATAGAAGATTCAGTGCTCTTAAGTAGTGATCAGAGTCAGACTCAGTTTCTTAGCCAGAAATTATGAGGAGTCTTCATTACTAATAGTAAATGTGTTAACATATATCAGAGAAAAAAGCTTGTGGAGGCAGGAGAAGGATGCGTGCATTTCTGTTAGCATCCTAGGTCCAATTTTCAAAATAATAATTAGTCCGAACCAAGAGGTTTCAGAGGACGTTACATTACTTTTTATTGCACATTCCCAAAGAGATCATTCGTCCCTTCTGAAGGTGTAGAATCCACTCATTTGAAGTTCAAACTCCACTTAGATATCTAACATGCAAAATTTCTGTTTCACCCAAACTATTTATTTAACTTTTAGAAAGAAATGTATGTTGAATTGCTATAGGTATAAATCATCAAATAATTTTTCTTCCTAATGCTGATTTTTATTACATCTACAATGAACTATGTCTTTCTACAAACAATGGCTATCCACTCATAGTGGAGGTCTTAAGATTTGAGAATAAAGATGCTACAGTATATTACTAAAACCATAAATTGAGAGACAAGGAACATATTTTGCCATGAATGAAGAGCTAAAATTAAAATGTTTTAAAGACATATTATATTTATTTCTGGGTTGACACAAGAAATAAAATACATCAAAACAAACCAAGACCTAATTATGTGTGTCAGAGTGCCACAGTGCTACTGAGGTAGTTTTTAAATATATTTTTGTGTGTGTTTGCAAATGTAAACATCAGGATTTAAAAAATAGAAATATAAGGTGGTAGGTGTCTCAAAAAAACAAATTCAGAAAATTAAGTTTTTACCTTTGAACTGGATTCCTGGGGTTTCATTTTCCATTTTTTGTACTGTTGACCAGCTCCTTCCCATTAGGTGCAAAATTGTGCTGGGTAGACACAAACTCATTGCCTGCCTAGAGTTTTCTAGCAATGGAGATAACTGGATATTTTGTACTTGATGTGAACAATCAATGAATGCTTACAATGGAAGAAGGCTCTGAGGAGATGGGGAAGGATGATGTGCTCGTAAATGTCAGGGAAGAATATAAGGAGGGACTGGCCATGGCTGTTGCAAATACAGCTGAACTTGTCTCAACAAAAGAGGGACTGGAAGCTACATCTGCTGAGTGGATCAGCCAGCTGTGTGCATGTTCATCCCCAAATTAATCAAGAGTGCAAAATATATTCCTGAGTTATCCAGAGAGCATGGGGGGTATATATGTGGGGGTAGTGTATATGTGGCTCAGCCCCACACTGAGTATAAAAACCAAACAAAGAACTTTGAAGGCAGCAAGAGTCTTGATCCATGTTCAACCTATGTGTTATTTTCCGTGGACTGTGGACACTCAGTGTCGTTACAGTGAGCATATAATAGAGACTGGTAATCACATCAGTATTGTAATTTAGCTGTATGTTGCAATTGCTATACTCTGCTAGATGTAATTTGTACTTATATTGTGATTTAAGTACATTGCTGCATCACTGTGCTAAATCAAAATTCCATGTAACTTCAGATAATTTCAAGTATGTAAACTTTGCATTAAACATTAAACTCTGCATGTATGGAATATCTGAAAGAGCCCAGTCAGAGACTATTGGACTTTGACAATTGGGTACCACATTTTACAAAGTAATAAAGTAACTGTAATGAAAGAATAAAACACTTCTACAATCTCTAGAACATAATGGCTGCAGTCATTCTTCAAATAATTATCTTTTTTTTTTTTTTGTTACAGGTTCTGTCTATTTCTTTCAAGAATCAATCAAGCTCAATTATATCAACTGCTGTAAATATCTTCCTCAAAAGGTTAGTGCATCCTGGGTACAGAAGAACTATTCTGACTGCAGTAAGAAACACAACAAATGAGCCAGGTCTTGAGCAGATCAGTATCTAGTGACACACCACTGCAGATGCAAAAATATTACAATTAAAAAGGCAGCAACTGCCAAGTTATAACAGATAGTTTAGCATCCTGCATTTATCCTGAAGTAGAAGAAGTTGTGGGTAGCTCATATGGAATGGTTAGACCAAAACAGGAAGCCAGTTCCTGTCCTGGAGAGCGTTCAGAGTGATAAGAAGGAGCAGAGCATGGTCTGACCTCTATGGGAGTTTGTAGCTGCTGCCTTGCATGGAGCAGCCAACGGGGGTACGATCACTGCTCTGGGGCAGTTTTCCTGAATCCCATGAGCTTCTATCTGTGCAGGAGTTGTTTGGACAGAGAAAATTTGGATTCTTGCACCTCTTTGAGGCATTCTTTCTCTTTCAGTTTGGCTGTCAGCATGAGGTGGGAGCTCCTGTTCCTCCAAGGCCGGATGCAGCTGTGAGCAGGAACACTGATCTGGTAGGAGGTGTGCAGTGCCCAGCTGCCTTCCAGCTGCAGAGCTGCCACCTTGCACAGCAACATAACAAACCTCTGCAACGTGATGGCTCCTGGTTTGTTCGAGCATCAGAAGAAAATGGACCTGAAGTTCAGCTCTAGAATAGGTCACCTAAACTGAAGTATCTCTGTGTGCACCAGGTGCTGGGGCTCCACTAGGGTCATCTCCAGTCAGCAGACCTGGCTGTGAGGGACTCAGGACAGCGGCCTGAAGAGAGGCATCTAGTGCCATTTGAGATGCCAGAGGGAATCCAAGACATCCGCACAAGACTGTCAGATATGACATAGGTCTGATGAGAGCTCTCTGTCCTTCAAACGTTAGATATCTATATGTGGGCAACTGAAATACTCCCAGGGTGTTTACCTCGGTGTAAGGTGAACTGCTCTCTAGGGTTTAATGGTTGTATTGACTTCACTGTTTGTAATGGAAGTTTAGACTCACAGCCCCCCAAGAAGGTGCCCAAACTGAGTTCTTCTAATCTACAGCTGAATCTTACCTTGGAGCTCAGTGAATATAGAAGAAAGGTACTGCTGATCAGCAGTTCCCAGTGTGGCAGCAGCCCCCAGGTCCTGCCAAGCTCATGCAGGTGCTCTGCTGCAAGCTGTCTTGAGCTGTAGGCAGACAGAATGGGAGCCAGTCCACGGTGCCCTTTGCTTCTGTGTGACCTAATGGTGCACAGGATCTGCAGGAACTCATTCAAACGAGCCATTGCCTCTCAGAAACGTTTATATGTTTCTTGTCTCTGGCACTGGACCCTGCTGAATGCCTCTGGGCACCCCAATTGCACCTTTTTGCCTGCAAATGGCACAGGAATGCTGCTGTTTAATATAAAAAGGAGTCAGGTTGGTGTATCATCCCTTGCTATCCCAGCTGAAGGGCTGCTTGTGGAAACCATTCTCCATTGTTTTTGACCCCCTTCTTGTACTAGGTCCCACTGATGGAGTCCCACCTGGAGAGGCAGAGCCAGAATGTGTGTTTTTAACTACTCTTGGGACACCATTTACCCAGCTGCACAATGGGCCTCAGAATACCATCCTTCTTCCCAAAGGAAGCTGATCTAAATGTGATGGTGTAACCCTAGGCATTGGAAACTTTCCACTTGAAATGCAATTTGTGGTAAGAAACATTAACAAATGGACCCATTGACTTTTGTTTATTTAAGTGAAGTGTCTGCTGTTTCAGGGTCACAGAGCATTCACCTCGTTTACTATATAGGGCTATTTTTGGCACCAAACACAGAGTGTAAATCAAAACACGACACCTTTCAATTATTTGTGGTAGCAAAATGTATGTAGAAACCATATGGCTGGCACGATTCTTGTTGTCAAATAATTGATACCTAAATGCTGGTTTAACACACTTCATTTCTTCTCGCCACATCTCCCATCCCTCTTTATCCGTTTTCCTTGGGGGGAAAACTGGCATGATTGTTCCAGTCTCTGCTGTGTCTGTGAAAATTTCCATCAGTCCAGATAACTTTACCCACACCCACAAGATGCCAGAACTGCAGAAATTTTGCAGTGCTTGTTGAAATCTTACTGTTCAGCAGTTTTGTGGGTTTCAATGCTTTTAAAATATAACTGGGGTTTGCACTGGGGTCAGCACAAGGTCTATGAACTACTGCTGACTGCTTTTACCTTCATTTACATGTCTCTCCACAATTTTTAACTCTTTTTTTTTCTTTTTTTTTTTTTAAACTCAGACAGTGGCATCGCTTGAGCCTGAGCCATAGATTGTATATCGTACGTTGCCCAGCATTGGCAGGCTTTGAAATTGTCATTTATCATTGCCAACTTTAAAAACTTGCTCGAGGTTTTAAAGAGTCAATGTATTAAGGTAATATACAGCAACTACAGAGGTCTGTACTTAGTTCCCAGATCTGTCAAGGCTTTTTGTCTCCCCTTAAAAAAAAAGTCACACACAGCATCTGCAATGCTGTTTTGGAAAAAGGGGGAATACTGCTCATTTTCATTGGTCCTTTTATGTGCTTGTTTGTACAGTCCTTCACCAGTGTTTCTTCAGTTTATGTACAGAGGACATAAAAATCCATGCCTCAATATAGGCTTCTAGCCACTGGTGTAATATAAATAGCAATAAAATGTGTAAGAAAACATATTGGATCGTGCGTATTTACACGGTCAGATCTCCCAAAGGTATCAACTGAATGTGCAGAAAACACAGTTCGGCCACAGTCCACTCTCAGATGGCTCATTATACACAGTCAATTTCTGGTTTAGCATTTTGATTTACTCCCTGTGACAAAATACTTACAGACTCCCTGCCTTTTTTCTCTTTGTATGTTTTTCTACTTACTTGCAGAATTTGTTCAAAACAGTGGACTGTCTTGTCACTTGTTTTTTCATTGTCTTAATATAGCAAAAGACCCAGCTTTATGCACCTCTTCTTACACAAATTTAATAAGACAAGTTGTGTTCAGAAAAGCTGCCTGGTTTTGTTTTTTGCTATAATTACATTGTCCAATTTTTCAGATATTCCTTGGAAATACATCATGGACAGCTCTCTAACAGGTACCCAAGGCACAGTTTTTGAAAGTGTTTTCACTGTGATCTTCAAAGGACTTCAGAGCATCTGTGTAAAAACATAATCAGAGATTAGAAAGTGAAAAATCGTTCTTCCCTACCCAATCTATCACTGTCTTCATGAAAGACAATTCTGTTTACTACTGCTTTGACTACTGCAGCTTGAACGTTTTGAAGAACGGGGTCCACACCTTCTTGGAGGATTGTTTGATAGGCTAACACTGTTCTTTAACTCTTGTGCATAGCTAAATAATTTTTTTCTGTCCTACATTTATATTGTCCAAATATTGTCTCTGATTACTTGGTTTCACCTTTAGTTACCAGTTAGCTAAACTGTATTTATTAAGGCAAGCCTGAAACCCCTTAGGAATAATTTGGGATCATTCCCTCATGAAGTGTGAAGGACTGATCATGTTTTTGAAGTAACTGTTGGTTAGGAAATTTATTTCTCCTATTTCAGAAACAAAGGTTCCAACCTCTGAGCCGAGAAAGAGTAGTGGTATAAGTACCTGACACAGAATGAAAACTGTTAGTTAAGCCTGGCAAATGGCAGCAATATACAAATGGTGCTATGAAATTGTTCTCCCTTAGGTACAAGAAAACTAATTTCAGAGAATTTGGAATTCACAGGAATGTTACCTGTAGAGTTTTAAGCTATTAATTTTACTCACAGACTTCTGAGATATGTCTGGTACTGTTCTGCAGAGCAGTGACACTCGCAGCTTCACAGTCTCAAGAAAGTATTCCTTACAGCCTCACAAACCACAACAAGGCAGCACCACCGTTCCTAAGCTCCAGACAAAGCAAGCAAAATTCACTGTAAACTCTGCTTACTGCGTGACTGAATACCCCAATGTTAACGAACACAATGCTGCAAATATCAATACAGAAATGCTGAAAGTATAGAAATAAGAAATATACATATTCTGGCAGTCTGCATTAGCAAGGAGTGCAGCACAGTGAGAACATCGGCAATATAGATTCAGTACTCGTCCAGAAGCACTTCAAGGAAGAGCACTTCTTAAGAAGGTGGGATAATTAACCGTATTTATGGCACCACAGCTGAATAAAAAAGTCTCAGCATTGGTGATGGACACTGCAGGGGAGGATATACAAACTGCCTGAACAGATGTTTTCTATCCCTAATTGTAACCATATTTAGCACTGGCTGAGAGGGGCAGTGAGGTAGAAATAGCCTACATAACACATTCCTCTTAGCTTTATTTGCTTTTGATGTTCATCATCATAAGACAGAAGGCTAATATTGTTTGAGTGACAAATTAGGCTTTTAGACATTCAGCTTCACTGACTTTTGTAATTTTCCTGTTTTGTCAACAAGGCAACGTCCATGTCAGGGTAGTGTATTCCAAAAAGTGTCTACCAGAAAGCTTCCTGAGGCTTTCCGTACAGGAACAGCCTCCATGAAAGAGGAAGGTGGGTTCAGCTGAAACAGCACCTCTCCTTGGACCCACGCGTGTGGGCACATGATAATGACACAAGTCTTAGCAGCAGCTGAGGTTGGAGTGACCCTGGGGAGACAGAAATCTTCTTTAAGCTTTGAAGTATAATAATGCCCATGTCTGTCATAATGCTAGATTTATCCTTTTATCCACCTTGTAAATCAAAATCACATATTTCTGTCATTCTAGAGACACAGATTCATTGCCTACCTGTAGCTGGTAGATTGCCTCTCTCAGAGTAGTAGCTGTCTCATTGATCTATGGTTGTGTTCCCTTCATAAGGTAAATAAAATTCATGGTTTTTAAGGAAGACAGGTTGTATGAACTAGTCACTTTCCATGACCTGCTTTACTACTAATAAAACAAAAAAAAATTTAAATACTCAAAACAATTTCCTGATATTTAGCATTTCTGGTTTTAGGTACATCTCAAGCAGTAAATTATTCTGAAAGAGAGATAGGAAGTCACTTTAAGGATCTCTGAAGTAAAATTTGCGTTAATGCTTTAGAGTTATATTTCTTTACAGAAACAAGGAAATATGGTATCCTATTGTATACTCCATGTTATTTCTTATCAGCCAAGGCAACATTTATTAACAGTTGAAGTGCATATGATCTATTCCAACTGTTAAAAATGGCTGAACTACTGTAACTACTGAAAAGCTGCAGAATTAATTTAAAAAATCATGAAGTTTGTTATGTATTTTTATTGTCCATCAGATAATAGAAAGGCAATTTTTCTAGCAGAGTGAGTTATTGCAAAGTTATTGCAAAGTTATTGGCAGTGTAAGTTACTGCAAAATAATCAAGAAGTGCGGTTTGCTTCCACCCTTTTCTTCCCACAACCTATGTCAATATTCAGAGACCATGTTTATATGAGGATACAGTTTCAGAGCCCTCAGTGAGACAACAGATGCCTAAACCACAGCGTTGGAGAGGAGAGAAAAAGTAGCCGTCTAAGCATGTTTACTTTCAGCAACAAGGAAGTTCTAACTTGTCCATAAGTGGTGACTCAGTGGGTTGGGACTATAAAAGTAAAGGTAACTGCTCTCTAAAACATCAGGGCTTCAGACTTCAGAAATCCAACATGATGCAATCAAGACTTTCAGCTGTCTTCTTTTTCTTGTTGGGTTTGTCATTTTGCCTGACAATCCCTATTCCCCTTGAAGATAGCCATGAATTCACAGAGAAAGACCTTCAGTTTGCAGAGGTACAGTATGAAATAATTTGTTTGCATGTTTTATAAATAGTAAGTTGTGTAGTTACAACTGTTTGGAAACTAGGTTTCTTACTTCTTTTCTCCTTCTTAGCGCTATCTCAGGACGCATTATGATCTCCGTCCAAATCCTGCTGGCATAATGAGGAAGAGTGCCAACACAGTGCAAGCTAAACTTCGAGAAATGCAAGCATTTTTTGGCTTGGAGGTGACCGGCAAATTAAATGAAGAAACATATGAACTTATGCAGAAACCAAGATGCGGTGTCCCAGATGTGGGGGAATATAACTTTTTCCCTAGAAAACTCAAATGGTCAAAAACTAATTTGACATACAGGTAAATGTATGACATTTTGAGTGTAATCCAAGTTATTACCTTCTTTCCAGGTATCTTGTCCAATAGATTGCTCAGATTATGAGGTTGATGGGAGAAGGATGCTTTTTAGTTTGACAAAGTTTATGTTGCAGTTTAAAATCCTTACAGGCCCACTCTTGGAAGGGTCCCCCAAGCCCACCTTACAGCCCAAGAAAGCAAATATTATTTTTTTTCCATTGCACAGTGTCATGGAGGAAGGCTGGTGGGGTGTAAGCTAGTAACTCCTCATCTGGCCTCCATGTAGACACTTTGGGCATGTCTATGGTGCTGAATGAAAGAGTGGTAGAGGCTAAGACCATGCTCCTCACCACTGAGCCTCACAGTGCTTAATCTCTAGGTCACTCCTTAGCTCTGCTTTGGACCTGTTTTAGTGTCTCCTTCACAGAGGACTTGTCCTGGACAAAGCAGTGTAGATGCAAACCTGTCTGTGCAATGGGGCTGTGAGAGCATGGACTGATCCTTATCCCTCTTCCATTTCACAGTCCAGATGTAGATATTTATGCTTGGTCAGACAAATCCCCACACCATAACCTCAGAAAGCTGCCCTTGGGAAGCTACGGTGCTGAAAGGTCATGTGGTAGCTCCTTCTCCCTTAATACCCCAAGCAGTCAATGGGAGTTTTGACCAGCTGCAACTCAAGTTTCTTTAGCAGATTCCACATATGATAACACTGAACTCTATCAGTTCAGTATCTGGTGATAAATATTACTTTAATATGGATGATTCTAACTTATAAAAACCTCTTTGTATCATGTTTTGCTCCTCCAGGAAGTGAGGATCATGAGATATTCTGTATGACATAAAAAAAATTTGAAGTTACTGCTATGATTTGACTTAATACAGACTACATCTGTCATTTTCTATATCTTCTGGTGCATATAAAACCAATTACAGAGAGCTATTGGATCATTTCAGATGTCTCTGAATGATTTTCATGAAAACGGACAGTTATTTTTTTGAATACTGTATGCAGCTGCTGAGCTCTGATTTTAGATAAGAACATAGGGAGGAAAAAAGCAAAAATTTTAATAAGGTTCACAGTCAGATAAAAATGTATTACAGAGTTTCTTCAATTCACACAAGTTAACTGGAGATATTAATCTGTTTGACAGAATTATGAATTACACTTCAGATCTGAGACGTGCTGAAGTAGACAGAGCTTTCAAAAAAGCATTCAAAGTTTGGTCTGATGTGACACCACTTAACTTCACCAGAATACGAAGTGGTATAGCTGATATCATGATCTCCTTTGGTACTAAAGGTAACACAACCAATTATTTTTACATTATTTTTACATTGCTTTAATAAAATGGTATAATTTATTTCATTGTTTTGAATGTTGTTTTATAGAGCATGGTGACTTCTACCCCTTCGATGGACCCTCTGGATTACTGGCTCATGCTTTCCCCCCCGGTCCAGACTACGGAGGAGATGCCCATTTTGATGATGATGAAACTTGGTCAGATGATTCTAGAGGTAACAGATGTTCCTGAGATTATTTGAAATGGTGGTAGATGGACAATTTAATACGGTTTGATATCTGTAAACAGTGTGTTTTGCCTGTTGTTTGACTGTTCATTAGCCGTTATATTCACTGTCTACTCATAGGAAGCTAGGTTTAATCTCCAATCATAAATTAAAGTATAGCATATGCCTATCATAAATTCCAAGATATACACCTCCTAAGTGCAGTCATTAAAAAAATGCCACAAACAAGGTCATCTTGGCATTTCACTGAGCTTAAGGGCAGCTAGTTCTGATCACAGACTGATGGGAATTACTTTACTGAAGCTTATGGAAAACACATATGCTTAGCTCAGCTGCAAATCAGCTACTTACCTCTACTTTGAAAATTCTTCACTTTGTCTATTCAGGACAGAGAACAATACAGAACAAATAGAACAAAACTCTATTTTTTTTCAGCCCTGTGTTATTTCACCCGGCTGGCATTAAAACTAATTGCTGCAATACTGAAAACAATACGGACTCTCTACCAGAGCTGAATTCCTGTCAAAAATGTTCTTGACTTGGCTAGGACTGAAGACTTCACCCCATAGCTTTCCAGTATTGCTAAGAAATTTCAAGAAATCTAAATCTGCTGGCAGAACAACATTGTCAAATAAGATTTAGGTTGAACACCAGCTATGAGATACTCGATCATTTAGGCCCTTATTAAAATAGAACTGATGGTAGTTTGAAAAAGACAAGCAATTATACATCATTTTCCCATTAATCCAGTTGTCTCCTTCATTGTCCAATATATTAAAGCACAATGTTAAGGTTAGATGATTAGTCCAAGCCCACTTTGGTGATACAAGGAGCTAAAAATTTACTTTCACTGTGTTTTTTTATAGGGTATAACTTGTTTCTTGTTGCTGCTCATGAATTTGGTCATTCACTGGGACTTGAACACTCTAGAGATCCTGGGGCTCTGATGTTTCCAATTTACACATACACTGGAAAAACTGGTTTTGTGCTTCCTGATGATGATGTGCAAGGGATCCAGGAGCTCTATGGTAAGTCTGTACAATATATATTTCCTGTGTCATTATAACCTGTTACAGATACACTGTACAGTTACTAAAGAGCTACAGATGTTCAATAGCAACAGTCACAACTGATTAAGACCAATTCACTGGATCCTTGGCACCCAGACTTCAGGAACAGAAGATGCTTATGTTTAGTAGTTCAGAAGGAAAAAAAAAAAGGAAGTAACACTGCGGAGTACAGTTGGTCACTGTGCTGTCTCCTCTGGTGGTGGGGGGTGGGGAGCAGAGTCCTTATACTTTTTGACCTGCCTCAAAAGAGAAGGTAAAACAGACTCTAAAGGGAGAAACAGAAATATCCATGCTTCATCATAGAACGAATACAACTTCTGGGGAACCTTCAAAACCTGGGACAAAGAAAGCAAGTCTATTTAACATTTTTGCAGGGCAGCTGAACTGCAAAGTTCATTAATGTATTTGGCTAAAGGATAGAGAGAGAGAGCAGACTTTTCCCTGTAAAATGGTTTGCCCATTATGTTTGTATTCATCATGCTGTTTGGGAAGTCTTCCATGTCCTATTCAATAAAATGATTCACAAGAAGGAAATGAACGTTGTTCAACTTAGATAATACTACATGATTCCAGGTCCTGGAGACAAAGATCCCAACCCAAAACATCCCAAAACGCCAGAGAAATGTGATGCAGATTTATCACTTGATGCAATAGCAGAACTTCGTGGAGAAATGCTGATCTTCAAGGACAGGTAAAGAGACTGCCTTATCATGGATGGTGGGTACTGGATAAAATTTGAGCAAGCAAAAATACCATTTCAGTTTTTTACTAAAGATTTGAGTAAACGTAAATCTAAAAAGTCACAAATCAATGTAGATACTGCTAAGAAACTACACCAAATATCTCTTTAGGCAGGATTTATAATACAGTTATAGACTTGACTTCCCAGTAATATGAAGTGAAGGTGATATGGCTGAAGACTGATACCGTTTGTACACAATTTTTCATTCCACAGGGCTTTCTTCAACATGCACAAATCTACTAACATTTATTTGAATGAACTTGTACTACATTCAGAAGCCTTACATAGGGCAGTGTTTCTCTTATTCTAAATGAAAAAAAAAAAAAAGATTCATTTGTTGTTGTTTGAGATGATTACTGTGGGAGTGACAAAAATGGTCTGCAGCTAGGTGACTATGAGGAAAGGAAAGGTTTACCAAGGGGCTCTATGTATTGTAAATTCTATGCTGTGAAACCAAGTTAAATCTCCATTAACTAGTTTTTAGTATAACGCATCAAAGATACTGCTATTCTGTAGCATGATGAGAAATATAAAATATATTTTCTTCTTATGAACTAGGTTTTTCTGGCGACTGCACCCCCAGATGGTTGAGGCAGAACTGGTGTTACTTAAATCCTTTTGGCCAGAGCTTCCAAATAAAATAGATGCAGCTTATGAAAACCCCATCAAAGATCTTGTGTTCATGTTTAAGGGTGAGTTTTCAGTTTTGTTGTTGGCAGAAGAATATATGTATTTAGTCAAGCTGGGACAGTGGTGTAAAGGTAATCAATTGAAGAACAACACATCCTACCTTCCTCGCTCAAAAAATAAATTCTGTTGGTTTCACCCCATGCAATATAATTTTCAGTGAATTAGGAGATGCACAATTAAGTTCAGATGTCTAGGATCATATTTATCATAAACAGTGTAATACCTGCTGAGTTTGTGACCTAAGAATCTGTTATTTTCAGGAAAGAAAGTCTGGGCTTTGAATGGATATGATATAGTTGAAGACTTTCCTAAAAAGATATATGAAATGGGATTCCCAAAAGAAATGAAAAGAATAGATGCAGCTGTCCATATTAAAGACACTGGCAAGACTCTCTTTTTTACTGGAAATAAATACTGGAGGTAAGCTGGAGACAGTTGATGTTTCTTTTCAGTGCCCCTAGTCATAACCTGTCCAGAAGTCTCAAAAGATTATCAGGTTGTTTCAAACCAGGCACTTGATTGTGGCTCATGTTTCCAGTCTGTGGTTTTCATTGGTGCTATAGCTGTATAGAATATGTCATATAGGTATATGCAAGATTTCTATAAACATGTGGGCACAGCCTTTAAAAGCTGAAAGAGTGAAAGAAAGGAAAGGAGAAAAAAGTGCCCTAATCTGGGAGAGTTTGTAATATGGTCACGTCTCCTAGACAAAATTCCCATCTTGCTTCCTTGAGTTGTTTGTGTGACACAAGGTGGTATCAGTGCTGTGGGAGATGGCTGGTTTCTGCTGTCCGTGACTGGCACTTACGGCCAGGTCTGATACATAATTAAGACATTTCCATCCCTTCCCAGTATCTCTGTGCCAAGCAGCATCAGGATAGGCTTGTACTGCCAATACATCCAGGTACAATCATCTCCATATAATATGTACTTTATAGATCAGTTCTGAAAATGTAGCTTGATTAGTTTTGTGTTTATTGGGCTTGTACTTCTTGTGGAAGAGTGCCCTGTTTATTAATCTGAGTTTCATTATCGCACTAGATATAAGGTACCTAAAGGCTGCTGGCTACTTCTGACATGGGTATCTTCAAAGCATATAAAGGGCACATACCAAAATCTCAGGCTGTTTAAATCCACTGAATTTTTCATTTTTCTTTTGTGTTTAATATAGTTATGATGAAGAGGCGGAGGTTATGGAAGCAGGCTACCCCAGGCTGATAGAGGAAGAATTTGCAGGAATTGGTGATAGAGTGGATGCAGTCTATGAAAGAAATGGTACATAATCTGATAATGAAACTTTATTACAATTAGTTGTCATTAAAACTTGAGATTATTGTCCTGTGGGAGATTCTGCCATTTGTAATTTTTGATTTCTTCACATCAGTGCTTCAGTTCTCAACTGAATCAGGTGTCTGATCTAAATTGCCCTCTGGCCAAAGTGCTCTTATAAGATGTGTACATATATATTTGAGAAGCCAAAAAAGACCTACCTCCTTGCTTAGGGGACCTAAAGAGATATGTTTAATATAGAGGTATTGTAATGTATCTGTTCCTTCAAATAGGAACATTTCTATCCAACTCTTCAAGGAGTGTTTCCAAGTCAGAGTCTTAAACGCTAATAGGCAAACTCTGTATTTTCCTAAGCAAATACTGTATAGTAATAAAATGTAGAGCTTGACATTAAACTAAAATCTCTGTTATTTTAAAACACTGGTCCAGGTCTGGCAAATGGAATGAGGACCTTAGAAAATTTAACGCAGCTTTTTAAACACTAAAATATTACATTTAAAATTGTTATTAAAAATGAAAGCAAACAGGATTGCTTTTATTTAAAGGATAATTGTAACATCACAACACAGTTTTCTCAGGGTTAATTCAATTTAACTTTCCTTTTCCTTAGGTTATCTCTACTTCTTCAATGGACCACTGCAGTTTGAATACAGCATCTGGAGCAAAAGAATTGTCCGTGTCCTGCATACTAACTCCATATTTTGGTGCTAATTACAGTTGAGTGCCATGTCATAGGCTGCAGAGCAGCTTGTAGTACATGGGAATAATAATATGGACATATAGATTTATAGAGGACAGCAAGATTCTGTGAACAAGCACTGGCTACCTACCACCAAATGTATACTGTATATATGGAACTATATAGCTGTATGTCAGTCTGGGACTGAATTAACTTAATAGGAAAGAAGAAAAGAAATTATTATCATTTCAAGGGGCATTACACCTTTTAAAGTTTGTCTATTATTAAAGTGAGCTGGATACATCCTACATGCTCATGAACACTATTAACTCCCAGTAATCTGAGCATGTTTAGCATCTTTCAAGGATCTCCTATCATGTCGCAGGAAATAGCCCTGATAAACCCAGGAGTGTTATATTTTTAAGCTAACCCTTCAGCTCTTTCTGAAATTCCTGTTAATGAACTGGGAATTCAGATGTGTAATGAATGAGTCAGGACTGTATGGTGGCTCTCCGAGCTGGATAACACCAGACTGCAACACTGAAGTGAAAGAATTCAAGGATATTTGAATGTATCCCCATTTGAATGGGAGTGTCCCCCTGGAAACAAATGCCCCATCATCTTTGGAATGAGCAGAAGGTATAGAAGTGATGAGGTGTCATTCCAAAGCAGACAGAAAGCAAGAAAAGGGAATAGTGTTCCCTGCAGAAATCATTAGACTGTACGACACTGGGGAAACCAGAAAGAAATAGCAACAAGAGAATTATGCAGGCTGAAACCTTGCATGAAGCTACATATGGTAACACAGCCCATGTTTTCAGCTGGTGTAAACTGAAGTACTTCAAGTGACATTTATAGAGGTTGTGCCTAGTTGTGCCAGCAGAGAACCTGAATGTTCAGATCAAGATTTTCAAAAGAATACCTTTTTTCATGTTGGTCACTCTTCCAATATCTATAGCAATTGTTTCAGTACAATGTAAGTTTTGGTTTTTGGTTTGTTTTTTTTTTAATCAGTGCAAATGATGTGGGACTGTGATTATTTTTTGGTTTTAAAAAAAATTATTAAATAAATTGGAAGAATAAAGTTACATTGTGAAATGACTCAGTGCTTGTCAGGCCATAGCTGGAATATTGTGTTGAGTTTTGGTCCCTGTGTGGCAGGTGCACCTGCCCTGACAAAGACCAGGGCTTTCCGACTGTTGAAGCAAACTGGTTGCTGATAATTTTCATGCCATTACTTTTCATGCCCTTACTTTTTGCGCCCTAACTGCCTTGCTGTGACTGCTGTCACGTACACAGACACTTTTGGCCAACAGTTAACAGACATGACCATCTATGACCACAGGTCAGATTCCACTAGGGTATAAATGCAGTCCTGATGGGGGGCAAATTCAGCTGCTCCTCCTCGGAGCAGGTCTGCAGTCACAGACTGTCCCCTTGAGTCAGGAAGCTGCCCAGGGTAAATCCTTGAGGTTGAGAGCCCTCACCTTATTGGGTGACTTATTGTATATATTGGGTCATCATTCTAAAGCTTAGGAATTCTTAAATCAGCTGTGTAGTATTAACTTCTGTTGGCATCCTGAACCTGTGGTTAACAAATGTTCATCAGGGTATCAAAACACTTTTCGTTAGAATAAATCTTATTTTGGGTTACACCACCTGCCTAATTTGACTCTGTGTAGCTCCGTAACACCCCACAATACAAAAGAGTTGTGGACAGGCTAGAGGGGGCCCAGAGAAGGGCCACAAAGACTATCAAATTACTGGAAAGCCTGCCATATGAGGAAAAGCTAAGAGAACTGGTTTGTTCAGCCTTGAAAAAAAGAAGGCTTAGGGGAGACCTTATCACCATGTTCCAGTATTTAAAGGGTGGCTACAAAGAATATGGATACTTGCTTTTTACAAGGAGTCACATGGAAATGACAAGGAATAGTGGGTACAAGTTGGTGCAAGAGGAAATTTTTTCACAGTAAGAACAATCATCCATTGGAATAATCTCCCCATGGGAAGTGGTGGATTCCCCAACATTGGACATTTTTAAGTATCAGCTGGACAGGGTGCTGGCCCATCTTGTCTAGACTGTGCTTTTGTCATGAAAGGTTGGACCAGATGTTCCTTGAGGTCTCTTCAAACCTGGTATTCTATGATTTTATGATTCTATAACTTAAATTAAAATATCCTACGATGCATGTCGTAAAAGCAAGACAGAGCTAGTGGATAAAAGCAATATCAGGAACCCTAACCTGTGCATTTTATTGATTAAAATTTTCACCTCTATTTAAAAATCTGGTTTGCTTTTTGTCTCTCTGAGAAAATTAATTTTATAGAAAAGAGAGGAGAGAAAGACAGAAACAGAGGAAAATGGAAAGAAGCCTCAAATCTGCAGAATAAGAACTAAGTTGGCATTAGTCTTTATCATTACAAAAAGTATGAGAAATTATTAAGAAATACAGTGAAATTCAGTTCCACATTAATTTGAATGCTAAACATTAATAACTAATTGAAACTACACTGTTATCTTCTGCCTGATCAAAACCAGTCCCTAAGTCAATCAGCCAGGCCTGCCAAGCAAATTCAACACTGAATACTTGGCATAAATTGCCAGGCTTACCCACCAATGGACTAGATAAGTTTGATTCTGTATCTTACATAACATAGATAGTCAGACAAGATACCCTAACAGATTTAGTGATCTGACTATAAAACTGTGAATTAATGAATTCCAGACCTTAATATGCTTAAAGGAAATGAGAGGAAATAGAGCTAAAAGAACCCTTTACAAATGGAAAAACTTAAAGTGAACTAAGATCAAAGTTCTGTTACATGACATAATATTGATGAAACTTTATGGTGAATATTCATGATGATTGGGAAGAAATCAGTACAACTGTCTATGCATAATAAACAGAAATTGATTCAATTATTTGTCAAAATAATTTTTGTGATAATGCTTGATATTGGGGTGCAGTTTAGCTTAATTACTCTGCAGCAAATTAAGGTTCTGGACATGTAATCATAGTCCTCATTATTCTTAGTATAAAGACTTGGTGGAAATTTTTGTGTCAAAATAATAAAGAATCTTCCATAAGGGCTAGCTGTTGAGTCTGAGTGTTCTGAATTTCAGAGGTCGGTCTGACCTGAGCCTCAGTGAAGCAGGGAATGCAAAGGTGCACAGGGAAGCAAGGAGACATCAATGAATGTCTCTCATATCTTTGAGAATTTCTATTAAACCTCAATGTTTGGCAGGGAAAAAAGCTACTGCAGAGGTAGCTGGGTCTTCCAGAGGCTTCAGTATGATCATATCCAGCTGCTCCCCAGGCCAAACAGTCAGATTCCTGTTTGCCGCTTGGCTGACTGGAAGCAGCCTTTGGCACAAGTCCAAGCATGGCTCCAGCTCATGCGTCTGCAACCCCAGCAAGAGACGTGCACTGCTCTGCGGTTAGCTCTATCTCAGCTGAGGAAAAAAACAGGCTGTCAGTTCCTGGCATTTCTTTAAGAAAAAATGGAAAACAAAAATGCCTGTGCTACAGAAGAGGAAGCCTGAGGTCAGAGCCAGAGGGGTCCTGATGCTGCCGTCAGCCAGAAAGGAAAACTCTCCAGAGGGGCTTGGAGGGGACCTATATGTGATATCACCCAAGACCACCAAGTATTGAAAAGAAATGAGTACTTTTCTTGAGAGAGATACTGAACTGACTGCTTTCCCCTGAGAAGTCATGAGTGAGGAAAGGATGACGAGAGCCTGAGACAGCTGTGTCCCCGGATGTAATAAAAGCAGAACTAATAACTTCCCACCAGGTTGCTAGTTTTTATGTGGAACTACACAAATCCACCTAATAGTACGTGAACTGTTGTTGATTAATATGCCTTTTATATCCATTTTGATCTCTGCTAAGAATGATCATTTGAGGGGGACAAAGGATAAGGCAGGAAAAGGAATCTGTCAGATGCTCCTCAGGATTAGTTTCTGTGCTGGTTAAATGCTCCTGAACAAGTATGAAAAAATATATATATTTGCATATATATATATAGATATATATTAGAGGATGCAAATATATATTTCAGGAGAGAAAGAAGTGAGCAAACATCATTTAAACTTTCCAAAGTGAGAAACTAGACAGCTGTCCTCTAAATTAATTAATACATTGAAAAGACAACAAACACTGTAAAGAGGTACTGTGAGCTATAGGAGATTTACTACTAGCTGAGGAAAAGGAGAAGAATTTTAATCTTATAATGAAAACTTTTTTTCTCAGCATAATCTCCAGAAACCTGCTCTAAAGACACTAGGTGGCAGCGACAACTTTGCTCCTTAAAGCATCTGCACAGAACCAAAATTATATGGTGGGTGAGGAAGCTGCAGCTAACTATTTCTAATTCTTACATTTGGTGAGGATATAAAAAGACAACACTAATAAGAATTTAATAATTATATTCTGTTGAAATGTGGATCTCTGAGTAACAAGTTAGGATATTAAAATGCTCACTGTTAGGGCCACAAATTTTTCAGTCTATTGATAGCCCTTTTCCCAGCGTCAGTGAAATATACTTAAAACAATATACTCTGTGGCTAGACCTACAAATAATACAATCCTACAGTTTAACTTCATTCACTGGAAAAATTACACACACATGCATGCATAGACATATTCCAGTTCCTCAGGAACATGAGAGCCTTTCAGGATATGACTTGATGTCTGAAAAAATGACACTGCAGAATATGGAAGTAAGGCAAAAGTGGAGAAAAATATCAGTTGCAAAGAACCCAAGTAAAACATTACAAATATAATCAAACGTTTCTGAAATATCAAGTATGTGATCACATCCGCTTGGACGACTTAAGGACAATTTCTAAGCCTTTCACAGTTCATTCTGACCTAGTATTTCCAGGCTTGTGAATATTTTACAGATGAAGAACATGGTCTTGATATTTGAAAACCTAATACTGCCAAGATCAGTAAGACTACTGAGCATTTTGAGCTCAGCAAAATTGACTTTCTTACCCAAAATATACTTTTGAGACTTTCAAATATCTTTACTGTCTGCAAGAGAAAGAAACAAGAAATTTTGGAAATTTTTAATGGAAAAATATTTGTCGTCTGGGATAGTCTGTAACCATATTGCCAACCAGCATATTTACTGGATCTGGGGGGAATCACAGAATGGTAGGGGTTGGAAGGGACCTCTGGAGATCATCTTGTCCAACCCCCCTGCTTGAGCAGGGACACCTAGAGCAGGGGGCACAGCAACACATCCAGGCAGGTTTTGAGTATATCGAGAAGGAGACTCCACAACCTCCCTGGGCAGCCTGTTCCACTGCTCTGTCACCCTCACAGGAAAGAAGTGTTTTCTCAAGTTTAGGTGGAACTTCCTGTGTTCCAACTTGAGCCCATTGCCCCTTGACTTGTCACTGGGTGCTATTGAAAAGAGTCTAGCCCCATCCTCTTGACACGCACCATTCAGATATTTATAAGCATTGATGAGATCTCCCCTCAGTCTTCTCTTCTCCAGGCTAAACAAACCCAAGTCTCTCAGCCTTTTTTCAGAAGGGAGATGCTCCAGTCCCCTGATCATCTTCACAGCTCTCTGCTGGACTCGCTCCAGTAGTTACCTGTCTTTCTTGTACTGGGGAGCCCAGAATTGGACACAGTTCTCCAGATGTGGCCTCACTAGGGCGGAGTAGATGGGGAGGAGAACCTCACTTGATCTGATGGCCACACTCTTTTTAATGCACCCCAGGACACCGTTGGCCTTCTTGGCCACAAGGGCACAGTGCTGGCTCAGGGTCAGCTTGCTGTCCACCAGCACTCCCAGGTCCTTCTCAACTGAGCCGCTTTCCAGTAGTTCAGCCCCCAGCCTGTACTGGTGCATGGGGTTGTTCCTCCCCAGGTGCAGGACCTTACACTTGCTCTTGCTGAATTTCATGAGGTTTCCCTCGGCCCAGCTCTCCAGCCTGTCCAGGTCTCGCTGGATGGCAGCACAGCCTTGTGGTGTATCAGCCACTCCTCCCAGCTTGGTGTCATCAGCAAACTTGCTAAGCTTAGACTCTATCCCTTCATCCAGTACATTGATGAATATGTTGAAGAGGACTAGACCCAGCACAGACCCCTGGGGAACACCACTAGTGACGGGCCTCCATCCAGACTCAGTCCCATTGATCATGACCCTCTGAGTTCTGTTGTTGAGCCAGTTCTCTGTCCACCTCACTCTCCGCTCATCCAACCCACACTTCCTTAGCTTGCCTGTGAGAATGCTATGGGAGACAGTATCGAATGCTTTACTGAAGTCAAGATAGACAACATCCACTGCTCTCCCTCTGTTGACCCAGCCAGTCACGCCATCATAGAAAGCTATCAGGTTGGTCAAGCACGATCTTCCCTTGATGAATCCATGTTGAATACTTCTGATAACCTTCTTGTCCTCTACATGCCTGGAGGTGACCTCCAGAATGAACTGTTCCATCACCTTTTTGGGGATGGAGGTGAGGCTGACTGGCCTATAGTTCCCCAGGTCCTCCTTCTTGCCCTTTTTGAAGACTGGAGTGACATTGGCTAACCTCCAGTCCTCGGGCACCTCTCCTGTCCTCCAAGAACTCCAAGAAATTCAGTTTTTTGCTCATATTCATTTAAACAAGGGTCTAGACCTCAATCTTTAGTCTTCTAAGTGGGAGAACTGCACATTCACTTATTTTATGGTGAGTTTCTTTCCATCCGTCGTGCTGGGTATGTTTCCTGTTTACACAAATGCAATTAAATAGTACTCTTTAGAAAGACTGACTGCCCACTAATCAGAAAGATCATTTGGGATGTAGGATCAAGCCCTTCTGTCAATTATGTTTGGGTTTTTTTGTACAAAGTGGGGTGTCTATACACACTGTGAGTCCACACCAATTTTCAATTTTGATGGTTCTGCTGGTTTTTAGGGAAAAACATTTCCAGAGAAGACCTCACCAGTTCTCCCTAACATGATGCAGAGGCCACAGTGCCCACAGAGACTGTGTCTGGCCTTGGATCTTCCTCCTTCTTACCTAACACAGTCTTCCTGTGGTTGACATATCCTTTTTAGTCACAGCCTTTCAATTACACACTGCAGTTTGAATTTCAAGCCAGTCCTGTTCAGGAGTACCTCTGGCACTCACTTCAGCTATCCCCTCAACTTTGTACACTGTTATATCCCATGCACTGTGCTATAGAGTGCTCTGCCCCTGCTTTCCTAATAGAACATGTATGAGGGAGCATTTTGCTGTAAGAAAAATCTTTCTAGGCAGCAGAGAACCAGTTATCGCTTTCTTATCTACATGTCATATAACAAATTTCCTACTTCCATAATAAGACAGAATGATGCAGTTCTGTGCGTATCTGAGCAAACCACACAAGTCGTATCTTTACTTTTCGCACAGACTACACCAGGATCCTACCACCAGGCAGTAGGAGGCTTATGGAGCAGTGTCCTGAGAATGGCCACATCCATACTGCATAGTCTTTGCTGATCAATGCATGATTCTGTTCTGCTCTTCTTAAAAGAGACAGATACAGGGTCAAGTGATGCTTTCTCTGGCCCAAATTACATTTTATGGTGCTCCGTAAGTTCACCATTAGAAGGACTGCCACCCTAGGAAGAGAGTAAGAAAAAATCCTTTTTATATCTGCATGACTTCTGTGTCTGAACATATTCTTCACAGGAGCATAAAATGACATACCCCTCTCCAGGGCCTGCAATCATAAGAGCAACCTGGGGGAGTCTGTTGGGAACCAGCTGTGTCTGAAGGGTCTGAAGTTCACAGTGCCCTTCCCACTATCTCTTTGTCTAACAAACACCCTTTTCAGACTCACCTTGGGCTCTCTCCTAAGTCATGTCCCCCATTGTGCCCCGTCCTGAGATGGGTAAGTAGTTCAAGCACTGCAAATGCCTACTGCACAGGAACGGTCCTTAACTAACCCAGTGAGCATTAGGGAGGGAGCACAAGCAAGTAAGTGTAGTTGGGAGGAGGGGTCCACTTTAGGGAGTTCTTTTGCCTGTGCAGTTGGGTGGTGTTCCCTGAGTGGTCCATGCAGACAATCCACAGTCTCAGCCAGGAAGGACATGGGCAACCGTAGCTTTGGCTGGTGGAGTCAATGCTTTTGGTAGAGGGACCAAGATAATTTAGGTGGACTCAGTAGACAATCATGACTTTAGGGCCCCAGCAGCAAGGCATACCATGCATATACATTGAATTAATGGTTCCAAACTGTTTCCAGGAGAATCAGGAGGTCAAGTCATTCCTGACCATGGTCCCTGCTGCTGTCAAGGACAGGAAGGTGCAGAAAATGCCCCTCCTTAGGGCAAACACTATTAGTGTTAAAATAGTATTTTAAATTGTTAATGTTAAAAAAAAATTACACTGGTACAGTTTTGTTATTGTCAGGGCTAAAACTAATATAATTCGATGGGTGCTTCTTGCATTATGACTACTGATTCTGGGAGGGACATAGCTCCAAAAGACTTTCTTTCTTCTCCATTCACATTATCCAAAGAATTATCTCCCCCCTGACATTTACCACTGGCTATGGCTCTGGGTACTCTGAGGTCAGTTGATTCTGGCCTGGGCCTGTGAGATACCTCAATAAAAGAGGGTATGCCGGCCTAAGAGCAGGTATCACAGAAGCCTTGGGACATGTTGTGAAGCCTTGGCCACTGAGTACTGGGGAGATGTCACCACTCACAGGTGCCCAGCCTGAGAGGTTTGAAGCTAGATATCTAACCGTCCGCAGGCCTCTAGGTTCTGGCACAGATGTGTCTTGGCCATAGAAAATTGATAACTTGTAAATGTTATCCCTGGTCCAAATTATGTGTTCTTTTATTACAGCACATGAGTGGACAATGGCAAGGAAATCATGCAGCGCTGCATGATGGGGTCAAAAGACATCAGTGGTGCAAAGAAGTCAGGGTAAGACAAATGCAAGAAAATTTTGTCATGGGAAGCTGCAGGGATATATGCAATAAGATGACATGTTTGAGGCATCCTGAGGGAAACTGCAGTGTGGGTACCCCAGGGCAATTAGAAGATGCCTGCAGTGCAATGGAGTGCAGCTTCAACAAGGCACAGCCCGATGAAGTGGCTCACCAGGGCAGTGAGGATGTGGCCAGGCAACTGGAATAAGTGAGCTTGGTAAAATGCATGCGCTCCTTGGTAAAATGCATGCTCTCCTTCTGGTTACATATTTTGATCTATTAAGCTCAGTCTATTAGACCCTGCAGGCAAAAGCCATAAAGGAAAACAATTTTTATAATTCTGACACAGCCTAGAGACAATGTTGGTTCATGCCCCAAAGTAGCCTGTATCAGAGACTTAGCTGATGGCTGGAGTGTCCAGCTGTACTCTCCAGGAACCATCCAAGGAACTTTCTCATGAAAAATTCGTGTGTCACACTAACAATTTAGCAGAGTGTTTTATTGACAAAATGCTTTGGGAACATTTTTGTAGTTCCAAAGTGGAAGCTCTGCTCCAAAACAAGGGGAAAGAACCTCCAATATGACCATCGATCCAAAAATTAGCTTGCATATGAGAATACATTTCCAGCTGAGGTCAATTCCAAATTAAGAGAAGGAAAAATTAAATGAGGTTGTCATAAGTACTTCATAAGTGTGCTGTCTAAAACTCTGTTGGAAGTCATGGTGCAAAAAAGCTTCAGCCATAAGGAAATTATGGGATCTCAGCATTCCTTGGAAATAAAATGCACCTAGCTCTGCCTACAGTGACACCAAACAGTGAAAGGGCAGCATAGTGATATAGCAGGAAGATATAGAGCTATAACAGGAGAATCAAGATGTAGTGGGAAATATAAAGCAAGTGATAACACCAGTTTATTTCCAATTACTTAATTTGTGTAACTATTATGAGCATTTAAAGTGTGAGAACTAAGAAATAAATAATCAGTAAGAAGCCCTGCTAGGGTCTGAACCAAAATTCAGACAAAATAGAAATTGTAACATTGACTTCTCTTGGCTTTGGTTCAGGAATTAATTGCTTAGATAGCAGCTGCTTTGCAGACTCTATGTGGGAAACTTATTCCTCCTATACAAGCAGTCTCAAGTTTAACAATAACTTGAAGAAGATGCTAACAACATATGTGCATTGTTTTGGAAGAGCACCTGGGTCTGGTACCATTCGAGTGTTTCCACTTCAGCAGTTTTCTGCTGGGTGCCAAGGAGGAAATGCACAGCTCATAGCTTTGCATTTGGGAATTTTCTGCATTGTGCTCATAATACATGCTCTGAAATGAGTCACTTGATGTGCAAAGTAAATATCGGATGTGGGCTCACTACGCCTATGTGAGGCTGCAGAAGCATCAGCTCCAGAGGGAAAATACGTGTTGAAAGTTCAGGCTCAAACAAACTGGTACTGTGCGTGCAGCCTTAAATGAACACCGGAAATTTTAATTTTTATGGTTCCTCCATTCACAGCTTTCTGCATTGGATTTTTTATGGTCCTCCAAGGAATGACTTGCATCAGGTTGACATGTGTTTAAAGTGTGAAGTTTCTCCTTGGATCTAATGATTACAGTTGCAGAACATCAGAATTACCCAACTGTCCAAATCAGAGGCCATCTCAGACTGTCCTATTCCTCTCTATCCTTAATGGAAGTGAGGAGTAAACAAAATCCTGTCATGGAATATTTCAAGAGCTGCTGACTTTTGCATTGCTTTTCTTAAGTTCTTTCTCACATAGATACAGGCATTCTTAATATCCACGCTCTCATTTGAATCTCAGATTTAAAATAATATAGTACACTGCCGGTTTTTTGTGCTCTTTATGAAAGACTAGTTCCCTATTATCTATTTTTAAACTGTTGTCCTAGTTCGCTGTGTCATTGTTCTTATATCAAGAAGCAGAGAAATAAGAGCATTTATTTTCTGTAAGTGTTTGTTTATATAATTTTAGAAGATCTTTTATTTGTTTTAACTTTAAAATTGATATTACAATTTTTTGACCTTTGATGTGAGCAATATTTTTAAATCCTCCTGATGTTTTTGGCAGGCATTTATTCTTGCTGTCTGCTTTGTAAGACTGTGTGACCAGAACTGGACACAATATTCGGGTCATACTGAATCAGGTCATTATGTTTCTGGAATGATCATCAACCTCTTTGTCTATACTTTATAACCTTATTGTTTATAGACAGCTGTATTATAAGAGGTTTACTTTAACCTCTGTTATCAGAAATACCATCTAATAAGGGAAGACAAGCCAAGGGAACAAAAATTTAAGAATTCCTCCAAAATAACAGACAAATAAGCAGGAACCAAGGACATCATCAGCATTACTTCAGTGATTAGTTATCTGCAGTTTACCATTTTCTCTGTGTTTATTAAAGGTCAGAGATTTACAAGCTTAATATGTGTCAACACTAACTGCCAATACTGAATCACAAACAAAGCCCAGCCATCCTGTTACAGTGGAACCACTTGGGACTAAAGTAATAGATACTAGCATTAGATACAGACAGAGGGTTATGTGAAACTATGACTTGTTTTACTTCCTCTGATATATCTTACTACAGGGTACTTGCCACTCAGATTACTCTGCCAATTTTATAATACCAGGTTTGAATGAGTTTAAAAGCAGCCAGAAGGAAAGAAATCCAGCCTGAAAATGCACTTCTCGGAAGCAAAGTATTTGGGAAAACAAGCTACTTTATGACAGGGTAGAAATTTAATGAATGTATGGAATTTAAACTTTGGGGGGCAGGATAGGAAAAAACTGTAGAACAGGAAAATGGGTGGGTTGCCATTACCAGTAAACTCCGCCAGTGCTGTTACCCTTAAAAGGGAGGATACATAAAAGCAAAACTCCCAGGAGCAAGAAACATCAAGACAACTTGACAAATATGTGAGACCCATGCATTTCATCCTATGCAGAAATACACAGACAGATTAAATCACCCATCATTGCAGATCAGGCTGCAAGGTTACGTAGGTGTAATTCCACCCACACACACACACACACCTTACAACAACCACAGCTGTGTAGGCGACACAGACGGGTTTGGGCTCAGAGTGGGTAGGCTACATTTTGGTGAGATGATATAATCAAAACAATTCTGAGTATTACTTCCAGAAATCTGATTTGTTACTGAAAACACTGCACACATGAAGTATCTATTTTTAAAAATATCACAATGATGTAACCAGCCTCATTTCCTCTGTTTGATGACTAAACAACAACATACTGTATGTCTATGCAGTCAAGATAGAAGTTGCAAACCTATTTGATATGACAATTACTGTGTCATTAATGACTCTCATTGAGAATGACCAAAAGGGATTCTTGCTTCTTCTGAAATATTGGTATAGAAACAGAGGCAGGCTTTAGGAGCCGTGCAACTCAAGGTAAAAAGCTTTCTGTTTTGGCACAGACATGCTGTATCTTGTGGTCCCAGTGAAAACAGTCTTCATAATTCCAATTTGGGATGAGTCAATTCCTCCTCCAAAGAGTTTACGTTCCAGGTAGATGTAACACACAGTGAGCTGGCAGGTGTAACTGCAGTAGCCTGTGAGCAGAGCTCCAGCCTGCAGGAGCCCGTCTGCAGTTCATTTGTTTTCCCAATGTTTGGATGACATGCTGTTGAATGGAGAAGCCACTAGGCAGAATAGCAAAGACAGAGAGAAGGACCACCATGAAGAGGGCCTGGCAGGGAGCAGGGAAGGGGAGGAAGTGAGAGATGGGCAGGGGAGGTGAGAAGGATAGGTGATTATCTCAGACTGCTCCTGGACCCTGCGGCAGGTCAATGCTGTAGTGCAGCCTGCTCATATGGACAGCTGCAACAGGGAAACGCTGGCGCGGGTCCATTGCTGCTCAGTTTTCCTTCTGTGGGGGAGATAGTTTGTGCTTGATTTGATTCCCAGAGGGAACTGAAACATGGCCAGGGACCTGTGAGCTGGGAATTGCTCTTAAATCCCTTTTCTTAGGTGTAGCAATGATGCTTAAGTGTCCTGGCTTTCTTACAGGTCACATTAAATGGCTTGATTCAACATTTTACCTTCAAACTTTCATATTAATGGTGCTTGGTAACTGAGCTTTTTTTTTTTAGAGTATGGTCTATACTGGACCTTCTGCTAAGGAAATAGCAGGCTTATATGTAGAGCCGGATAGAGAAAAGGTTTCCAAGCCTGCCTGTTTATTCTCTCAGGACTGTTTTCAGAGTCAGGCTGAACTCTTCCTGTTTGAAGTTTCAGAAGAAGAAGGATGAGTTATTTTTATGTAAGCAGTAAACATTTTCCATGAGCTGGTTTACCAGATCCTGCATTCCCTGCCTTCACAAAAGGAGATATTTACTGCGATTTGGTGTTAAGTTTGAAATGTTGCATCTTTCCGCAAAAAATTTCTGTTGCTACTCAACACAAATAATGCCAAGGAAAGCCTTGTAACCCCATGTGTGAGACTAACTAATAAGCAGCTCTGGGTTGTCATGTTGTCTCATTCCTTCCCATTATGATGATAACAAAGCAAAAAGCAAACACGCAAGTTGGTGGTAGAGTGATAATGCCAGAGATCTGCCTTCAAAGGCAGAGTCACTGAGGTCACTCCCACAGCTTTTAACACAAAAACATTGAAATAAGTTGCATTTCTTAAACATCTGGGACTACATTTCAGTGTCACTTATACAGCTAAGCATCTCTTTCAGTAGTCTAGCTGCACATTTACAAAACCCCCAGCTAAATCTATAAGTCCATAAGGATCTGATATTTCTGATGCCTAGCATGGCCGGAATTGCATAAGTGGTTAGGCATACAATCAGGCTGCAGCAAGTTATGAAGCACAGAATGCATACGAAGCAGCTGAAAACCCCTGGAGGCTGATGAGGGGGCAGAAATATTTGGCTCGCTTGATTGTTAGATCACTTATGCAGATTACAAGACATTCAGGTTCAAAATCCTTCTTTTCCTAGGAGAACCAAATACCTGCCATCTAATTCCTAGAGAGAGTTGTAATCACCAGATTGCTGAGCTTCTCAAAGGCGTTTTCTTGGCCCTTTCCACTGAAGCTGTTCCTGTATAAACAACCATACTAAGCCAGCAAGAAGGCAGTGACACTGGAGCCCAGGTTTAGGGACACCTGGCAGCAGGGGACTGTGGCTCCATTCTTAGTTGCACTGGACTTATTCAAATTCAAACAATTTTTCTGTAGGGGTCTGAGAAAGTGACTCTGCTCCATACTGGTCAGCAGTATTTTGGTTATTTTTGATACTGGAGATCATAATGAGCAACTGTTGGGTTTTTTTCTTGGCAACATCCCAGATTTGATGTGTGGGTGTAGTACTTGTCTAGCATCATCCAGTTGACTAGTCTGCTTCCTCACTTTGAATCATTAGTTATTTCTATCAAGCAGTTTGCATTGATTTAATTTTCTTTCAGCTCTCAGGTGCCACAGATCTTTTCTCATTTGCTGTGTCAGGTATCCTTGCTTCAGACGGCATGGAGTAAATAGCTAAGACTTGGAGGGCTTTTCAGCACCCAGCAGAAGAACAAACACATAAGGCTGTGTTGTCTCATGTAACAGGAAATAATGCTTGCTAGGCCTTGCATGAAGATTAATATAACTTGGATTAGTATTGAAAGACAAACCTTCCTTAGCCTGTTAATGTACTTATATGTAATTTCTGTAGTAGCGTCTGCATTTGAATATCATCAAAGCAAGTAGGATCCCCATCCTGATTGGATCCCGCACTGCTGTCACATAAATGACACAAATTAGGCGTCTCATTCCTCACTCCCCTGATGCCTTAAAATCTTTCATGTCGTTCAGTTTCAAAGAGTGCAGAATTCAAGTATCATCCAGGGAAAAACACCCTGCAGGTAAAGAGATGTGATATATATGTCCTGAGACTTTATCAAACACTTCTCAGCTACAGTCTTGTCCTCAAATCACCTGCCAATGAACAGGTTATAACATGTGATGACAGATGATGGAACATAAGGGACTAATTTCTTAGAATGAGCAATTGCAAAACAGAGTTATTCAGCAAAGGAAGGTTCAGGACAACCTTCAGGGCTGTAAGAGAAAGTATAAACCCAGAAAACAACATGCACTTTCTTAAAGATTTGTTTCAGCAGACCAGATTAAATGCTTCCACTGTGTTACAGAAAAATGAAGAAAATAAGCTAAGTATATAGCAGAAATAAGCAAATCATTTTGTGCCACAGAACTATAGGATAAATTGTAAAACTGATTTTTCATACTTAGCTGTGAGACAGAAATGGCAGAGGCAGCACACTGGAGTAATTACTTCCTTATTAATAGTAAACACTTCTTCCGTCCATTTAATCAGTTGAGTTAATGTAATTTCTTTCCTTTGCATTCATTGAACCAGGGTTTGCTTAAAGTCAAATAACTCAGACATTATGCACCTAGTTTTGATTTGAGCTTAAGGAAGAGGAGATGTATCTTGCGAGTAGAACGGATTGACTGTGAGATAAAAATAAATTCCTCTTTTGGAAAGATAGAAATAATTTTGGTTAAAGAATGAGCTGGTTTATAGTATTTTTAATAGTAATTTATTGATCCGGGAGGAAAATCTAGTGACTCTGCAATTATTTTCCAGACATAGAGGCTAGCTGGATTGTTAGGAAGGGAGGTTCACCTTCCACCCACCCCAGACATATGTTTTTGAGTTCTATGTAGTTTCCTTATGAGAACAGTTTGACTAGAACTGCTGTATTAACTAATAATTCTGTTCAATGGATAACATGGAAAAACAGCAATAAAATATATTTGACTCACAGATCATGGTTCTGTGATGGTTTATGTTAAATAATGTCCAGATTAGAAATGGATACACAATTACATTTCTAGTGAATAAGATAGAGCTGGTGACAAAGAATGTATTGTGGGTTTTATCTGGTTTATACTGTTGCTCAGAGAATAGACAATACCAATGCAGTATGAACTCTGCCCACACACAACCCATCAGAACTTTTGAATTCATGTGAACTAGTGAAGACAGCTTCTATGATTTTAGACTCACAGAATACCTTGAGTTGTAAGGGACCCATAAGACTCATCGAGTCCAACACCTAGCTCCTCACAGGACTACCTAAAACTAAACCAAATGACAAAAAGCATCGTCCAGATGCTCCTTGAACTCTAACAAGCTTGGTGCCATGACCACTGCCCTGACAGGCCTGTTCCAATGACCAACCACCCTCTCAGTGAAGAACCTTTTCCTAATGTCCAACCTGAACTTCCCCTGATGCAGCTTCATTCATTTTCCTTATGTCCTATCACTGGTCATACTGACATCACGAGTTATGTAAATGAAACAATTTTCACCATTACCACAGAAACAAATAAAAAAAAAGAGAAAAGATTAATTTTATGGTTAAGTGCATAAATAAAGTACAAAGCTTTTGTTGTTACTGAAGGTAGATTAATGCTCTAAATAAGGACAACACACTGAGATACTTGTGTGTTACGCAAAATGCAGAACTGCTCCATTTTATAGTCTAAACCTGATTTATATTACCTAAGGGATTCTGGCTATTTTTCAGTTTTATTCTCTTTCTGCCTCATCTTGGGGCATCCCTGCAGTTGTACAATTTGCCTAATCATCGCTATTGATTAACAGATTTTTTCATCTTGGTTCACTTTTCAATGTATCTCCTTTTGAGCAGATTGAGTCCACACAGACTACTAACTGTTGCTACAAAATAAATCTAAACTAAACACAATTTAATCAATAACAGTTGTCTAGACAATTGCTATCACAGCTGAAACAACCTAGAATCTGTTCAGCATGAAACAAGTCCAGAGAAAACCTGGCAGGTCAGTACAAAGACTACGGATTTTTTCTAATGGCAAAAACTTGATTTACGGGGCGACACAGTGCTAAGAATTTTGACAGAGTAGAAGAATTCAAAATCTACTACTTTGAAAGTATTGATTATAATGGTATATATTCACTTTGTACAATCATAACTTTAATAAAGTGCTTCTTCAGGAAGCTTGTTCAGAATACCTAAGTGGGAGTCACAAAATATTGTTCCACCAAAGTGCAAGACATACTTGTAGAAAATAGGAAGTAGGAAATTGTTTTCATTCTAGCGATGCTTGTGGAGCTGTTTTCTCTTGCTGGATTTAGTCAGGACTTCCTCTTGCTCTCTTGCCTGTGTAGAACAGCATAAGAAGATGTCTGTTTATGAGCTCTGTCAAGTCTGATAACTCAGATTCTTTACTGAGAACGATTTTGTACCATTAAAAAAAACAGTGCTTTCTTCCTGCCTAATCTGAAATTGGAAAAGTGACTCAGCTGAAAAATTGTTGTTAGAGGAAAGCATAAGTTAAAGACATAGGTGTTTGGTTTTAATTTCCTTACTGAGATCACTAAGTGTAAGCTTCTATTCCACCTGCAACAAAGTGGCTCCTCACGTCTTCATGTTCATGCCTGATAAAGGGCTTGCAGAGCCTTCACATAGGATTTCAGCCCAGCCTGCTGTGGGTCACGGCTCAAGGCCCTTCTCAGCAGCCCATCCTGGTGGCACCCTCCAGCTCTGTCCCCACGCTGCATCATGGGTCCCAGCCTGCTGGAACTCCAACCCAGCTCTGCCCCACTCCCCACCCTCTCCCACCTGTGGTCTGTTGTAAGCCCTGGGCAAATTTGTCCTCCTACCAAAACACCAGAAGGCAAATTTCTCATAATAAACTTCTCAAAGAAAGTTTCATTAAGAGTTATAAACCAAGTCCTTTGCACAGCTGCACAGTGCAGTGCAGGCTGATAAAGATCCATTGGTTGCCCAATAATCTGCCTTAGTACCTTCTCCCACAAACGTAACCTTATCTGTTGAAGGCAGGTCAGTCTGGGAATATCAACAGTTTGTTTCCCACACAGGTCTTTAAATATATCTGGATCACATATATGATCACATATGTATGTTGTGCTCTGTTAAGATTCGGCACCCTGGTAGGCAATCCAGATTGCATATACACATATTCACATTTACAGCCTGTTTGTTGCAGTGCTGCCAAATATTGTCACATCACTAACTTTTATGGAGAGGTTAATTTACTCTGCAGATCAGGAGTAGTAACAGCAGAAGTTTTAATGAATATGGATTGGCAGTTGTAACAAAATCTACTCTTACTCCTATTCTATGGCTTATTCCCACAAGAAAACAAATTACAGGTTTCCAGCGAAACTCACCATTTAATAAGGCATTTCTGTTAAAAACAACATATTATCTACCATTTTAATAGTCATATCAGCTTTTTTGATAACAAGGCATAGTAAAAAATATACAATGCTGATGCACGTGGTTGCATTAAAGGTATGCTAGAGCACTTTTCTGAATTTTGTATTTTACTTCTGACTTAGATCCTACAATTAATTCCTGCTTTTTTTCTTTTTTTTTTTGTTTTTGTTTTTATTTTGTAAAAAGCTGAAATAATGAGGAAAAGGGATAAAAAGGAAGGGAAAGGCTAAGTTTAATTGGTTTAAATTTTCTTAGAGGCATATGCATAAATGAATGAGAATCTTGATTAACTGGAGAGAAGAAACTGAATTTAGACCAAAGAGAGCTGTTTGAAATAGCCCTGAAATAATTTACATTTTAGATTATTACTTTTTGGACTTTTAGGCTAGGACTAATGTTTACTTGACTTTAGTCATCTGAAGGTCAAATTGTCTAGACCTTCTCTATAATCAAGGGAGGTAACTTTATGCACCCAGAGGTGATTCAGCCCATCTTAACATAGGTAAAAAAGTAATAAAATTAGCCGAACATAGCAAGCAAAATGAAAGATGATGAAGATATTAGTTTTCTCATGCATATCCTTGACATTTTCTAATCAATACCTAATAAAACACACTGTTCATTTTTTAATGTTCTTGCCTAGGAGATAAGGGATGTTGTGGGAATGAGACTGACATCAGGGGCTATATAATATTTTAACGACCACTTCTAGCAAGGACCGTCTGACAGGATGCCTGTCAGGATACAGAATTCTCTCTTTGGTTTGCTTAAGGGAACAGATAATGAACCAAGGATTCAGAAGAGACTGTGAGCAATGGACTCAAAATTTCAGCTAGAAAGGACTGGTATGGCTTACTACTGTATCTTTCAGAATTTTGTTAGTTGCTTTTTTCTTATCTTTGCTGTGAAGCATTCAGCTCTCTGGACACCAAGTGTGTCGTCTAAGTGGAGTTGACTTGTACCACAGAAGCCTGTTCTCACAAGAACGAAAAGCAGATATACTGTCAGGTGTCTTGCACCTGGTGTAAAATATGGAAGATTTCTAGAGCTCCAATATGTATTTTGTGTTGTGCTGCACCTGATGTATTGGTAAATCTCAATACTGACAAGTAATGAAAGCACCTTTTTGGCAAGGTTTCTGGGCTGTATTAGGAGGATTATGACTAAAGAATCACATCAGTCTCCTGAGAGTCTTCAATCTTGAATTTTGTAGTTTCATTCTATTTCTTTTATACGAGATCTCAGGATCATCCTGCATCACCCTCTTGTATATTGACAGTGCCTCCTAGTTAGTTTTTTGTGCCCAAGCCTTTAGTTAAATCACTGAAGAAGAAAGATCCCATGACCTAGCCAGTCCCTGAAGCTCTGCAGTTCTCTTAGCATACCCTTTAGTTATCTTTACAGTTAGCTCCTTGTTCTCCATGCAGTTCTACTTCTAATCATAATGTGCTCTGTTTTAATTAGTTTTCCTTTGGTATTGCTTCAAATGCTTTTCTGAAGCCCAAGAAAATGTGATCTAACACAGTGTCTATTAAAACATTTGCATTAGACAAAGAAAGATATGTTCATTTATCACATTCTTTTGTTAAGTTCATGTCATACTTATATTCTGTTAGCTTCCATGTTTAGTTATCCTTACCTTCAAATTTTGTTAATGCTTTGCATACTACTATGGATGGGTTAGCAGGCTTTCTTTTGTCTAGATCGTTGTTCCACCACATCCAATATGGTTGTATATTTATGAAATTCTAGTCATTCTATGTCACTTCTTTTCAAGAAACATCTTCCAGCACTTGCTTACTGACTTTTTGCAGTTTTCAGTTCATATTTTGCTCTGAATTATGCTTAAGCTTAAAAATGTTGCTTTCTACTCCATGCACACACCCTCCTACTCATCTAGTGTTTCGTCTCATGTTCAGTGCCAGTATTCCTGCTGTATAGTGGAATGAAAAATTTTGCTTTCAAGCCATATCTAGAACATCTTAAATTTCTACCCCCACTTTACACATACCATCTTTGTTTCTTCTTGCCCTCTTTTTTTTTTTTAATATCTCTACATGCTTGACATATTTCTTGATACTTAGCTTTTGTTTCAAGACCCAATTTGGTTTGACATCTTCCACTTTATCCCTACATTTCCTAGCCTCTAAATCAGATCCTTCTTTGAATGCCTGCATTCTTCCACTTAACTTCAGGCCTCTAAATGAAATGCTAAGCCAGATGTAAAAGTATTCCCTGCTTCCCATATAGTCAATGGAGAGATATAGACAGAAAGTGATTCCACCCAGTAATATCTCAGCTTCTGTCTGAAGACATCTGTGTTTCTTCATTGACTGTAATAAGGAAACTGGATGACTATGTTCCTAACCTAGACAAATCTATAAAGCATCTACATTTATGGGAGATTTACCTTAGATTTAGCCTGTTTTCTGTCTCATACATATGTGACCTCAGCTTTCATTTTTAAATCAAATTATTAGTATTCTATATGTTGAAATACTTTTCTAAGATTGTGTTTTTTGGAGATCCAGTTTCTTTTCACCTTTGACTCATAGAAAATTCAGATCTCCTCTCATTCAAGTTCCTGAACTTTTTATTCCAGTTGACTTCTGCTTGATTCCTTGATTTTTCCCAATGAAAGTCAATATGCTATTACTAGTCAGTCAATGCAATCCCACATTTTGTAGTCAGCTTTTCCTTAATATCCTTGGTACTTAGCAAAGTCCAAGCCAAAACAGAAATACTTCATAATGAGGGCAATGATTACTGGTAAACACTGTATTGACTATAATACCAAGGTCCATCTGGACACTGCAGCTGTTAATATTATTTGTTAGGAAGCTGCAGTGAGACCCTTCTGGTGAAACACAAATGTTTAAACCCATGATAATCACCTTTAGTGTCATCTTATAGTTAAAGAAATTTACTCTTCTTATAAAGCTCTAGTCATGTATTTCAAGCATGCACTTTAGGATGAGATGAATCACATTCTCGGTATGCGTATCTTTCAAAGGGAGGGAGCTGACATTACGGGAAGTTAATTTCACTCCTGAAGATGACTTTTATAGCTTTTCTTTCTCTAAAAGCATATCAAAGTATATGTTCAGAATCTACCCAGGGATCTCAGTCAGATACTCAACATAATTTTCATCCAGATAAATTACTTTTCTATTGAAGTTACTTTCTTGGTTTTATTCTGTCACGTTATAATGCTTAAGGCTAATGGATCATCCCTTTCTTCCTTCTCACCTCTGCCCACAACATGCACACATCAGTAATTATGTTCCACTCAGACTTGTTGCTTTGTTGTATTATTGCTAACTCTGTCCTTGGATTCTTGTTCTGAGATACTGTTTAATATGTTTTAAAGCCTTCAGCATTTAAATGGTTGGTGACTCTGTTTACAGTCAAAAAATCAGAATTAAAATTCCAGAATATTTTTCAAAATAAAAAGGATTGGTGAGAAAGTATAAAAAGTAATATAAAATAACAAAAAGAAAGAAAAGTTATATATTTGCTTGTAAGCAATTGTTGTGAAGAAGTGAATCTTTACTGTACATATGTTTTTCCAACTATGCTTGAGGACATATAAAACTGATGATGCAGAAAGAGTCAGGAAACCTTTGTGGTCAATAATTCTCTTGGACAAATAATGTCGAACTGTGGGAAAAGACAGAAAGAAGCCAAATCCTTGCTGATGTTGATAACAGGGAAGGGAAGGAGGAAAGGCAGATTTCTGGTGAGGGATTACTGGATTCAGTTTTCTGTCTTTTCTCACAAGGATTTTGTTATTACAAAGCAATGAAACAGCCCAGACTGATCAATATTGCACAAGTAATAAATTCATATTTACGAATAGGTAAATGGCAGCTTTTACCTGTGTTTGTTACATCAGTTGTCTTTAGGATTGATATTTCTTCTGCAGAGGTGTCAGGTAAATAAAAAGGTACCCAAATCCTCCACTAAAATATTCCAAAGTGAGACATCAGCAAACTCAAACCCAGCTTCTAGGTCTATCTCCTGTGTTCTGGCAGGGCTTGGGGAGAAGAGGAGGATGGTGGTGTCTCTGCCAAGTGCAGTGAGACCACATATGGGTGGCAGCCACTGGGTGGCCAGGTTCTCCTTCTGGCATGGGGACCAAGCTGCATGGCCTCCAGCATGGCACTGGGGAAAGGACGGAAGAAACCTTCTTCTGACTTCATTGGGCTCCCAGCTCTGGCAGCTACTACGGCTTGCAGAGGAAATACTACCTGTGACAGTAGAGACTACACCTACACTGCTAAGCTGATAGGGACAAGGCTTCAGCAGTGGTGGGTGACTGACTGTGCTATTCAACTTTCAGCCCATTCCCAGTGCCAGTTAGCACCCTGCAGGCAATGCCTCTGTGCACTTCTAGGTACCCCACTTGAGAGTATCGATCAAAGGTGCCTGTTTTGGAGCAGGGAGGGCAAGAAACCTTGGCTGTGGGAGGGCATGGGGTGCACCATGCTTTTCAGTACCAGTACATGATCGTTTTTATTTACCTGGGTAGGTAACACCAGGAGGCTGACATCACCCTCTCCCTGTGGGTTCATAGTTTACCTACACGACACACAGTGTAGATTTCTGTAGTAAGGCCTGTGCTGCCTCACCTGCATTGGTAACAATGTCCTTATTTAAAGATGTAGACATGCCTCAGACTCAAGGCCATACATTCAACTCTGTCATTGGATGTATTCTCTCAAGGAAATTCTTCAAACAAGTATTGGCCTTATCTACTGTTTGGGAAGAATCAGTGCCTAGGCCCTCCTTAAAGCACACAAGATTTTCAGAATATTCCCCTGTCCTACTTGTGTTTCCTCGTTCCCGTAGACCTGTGTCTTCTGGGCATTTTTTCAGTCTCCATCAGAATAGTTCTGCCAGGTGTGGAAGTGGGTACGTGACTGTTGCAGCAAAATGCAAATAATTTCCAGTAGTCTTTACTCAAGAACAGAGCCTCAAGCAGATAGTAATAATGGACTCACTCTGCTAAATAAATTTTAAGCACCTGAGTCATGCATCATTTTAATGCTTTTAAGAAGGAATTAGCTTCAAGAAGACTGATATGGATTACTGAGTCAAAATAATTTTCAAGCAATAAAATCTAGGTTAAATGCTCCTTTCCTGAAATGCTTGTTGGGAGGAATTGAAATATATTGGCACGTTCTGCTTAATTCCACAACTGGAGTATGGTAAAAATGGTTGCACTTGAGATTTTTTTCTAGAAAACTCTCTAGAGAAATTAACTAAATATTTTTCTTTTATTGCCACTGGGAAAAGATGCTATAGGATGATGAAAATCCTGTTACACTTTCCCATTATTCTTTATTTAACAGCAAACATGATGGTTTTGCCTTTTCTTTTCATTATCCTTCTTGTACTGATAACAAACACTGTTGTCTTTAATTGACCAGATTGAGTCTCCTATAAATTGCTTGTGGGCAGAAGATATTATTGTCTATTTTTGCCATTCTCTGTGCTAATGGTTCAGTAGTTAACATGACAGCCAGCTGTTTTTGGCACTATCTTTTTTTACTAAAAGGAAAAATACAGTATTATTTGTACAGCTGCACCAAAATGTTGAATGTATGTCTTGTGGAAGGATTTATCTCACTGTTATAAAACTAATTTTATGGTCAATGGAGAAACAGAGGAAACTTTCTAAAAGTTGTTTCAGCCTATCCTATGGGAGTTATTTCAGGCATTTTGAGTGAATTATGTTCCACAGATGCCTCTTACACAACCTTGAAACTAATGGGAGCTACACTAGTAACAAACTGGACCCCTGACTTTACACAGACAGAAGTAGTTTAAGTGAACCCCATCCTTAATACGCTGGGGTTTCAGAACTAACGAAGGGCATGGATGTTATGATTTTTTCTAGTCCTTTAAAGCAATTTGCATGTACAAAGACCTCCATTCATGTCCTCCTTCCTTCAGGATCTGCTAGTACAGTGGAGGAATCTCCTTCCTCTAATCCCTTTACCTATAAATTATGTCCTCTCCAAGGCCAACTGTGCCTTCAGTAGTCTTATTAATATTTAAGAAAGGTTTAGGGCAGACAGGACAAGTCAAGGTATATAAGCAACTGCTGTAGTTGTCCAGCTCTCCTTGCTCTCTCTCTGCCTTTGGGCATACAGATTGTGTTCCTCACACAGATGTTTCCTCATCAGCTGTGAAAGATGAAATCACAAGTATTGCTTTGAGTGTTGGTCTCCCCCTGCTCTGATGGATGTGATTATTTCAGTCTGGAAGTTACAAAGTAGTTTTTGTCAAAGATGGCTGCTTTTATTTTGTTTTAGTTAGAACTGTGTTTCAATCTTTTTGTGTGTGTGAGTGGTTATTCATCTGTGTTATGATCCCTTGATACCAGGATGATGTACCAGTAAGGCAATGTATCACATAGTTCTCCAGAGACCACCTCTGAGTGAGTCTGAATAGTCCAAAGGAAAGCATATTTAACCTCCTCACAAAATAGAGATCTGGAGGTAAGAATAGTATGAAAAGGCAAGAACTTCAAAAGTTAATGAGTAAAGAGGGAGGAAGGAAGATTCTTGGCAGGAGAATAAAAGCTGCCACACTTAATGAGAGCAAGACCTGTCTCTCCCATGCTCCAACTCCAGTGTCCCATAGATTCTGATGGAAAGCAGTACAAAAAGAGGGTCATACAGTGAGCATCTTCTGCGACTGTCCTCTCCCACCATCTGAGAAGCTCTGACTAATCATAGAACCATAGAATAGTTTGGGTTGGAAAGGACTTTTAAAAGTCATCTAGGTCAACCCCCCCTGCAGTGAGCAGGGGCATCTTCAACTTGATCAGGTTGCTCAGAGGCCCATGCAACCTAACCTTGAACCTTTCCAGGGATGGCACATCTACCACATCTCTGGGCAACTTGTTCCAGTGCTTCACCACCCTCATTGTAGAAAAATTCTTCCTTATATCCAGTCTAAATCTACCCTCTCTTAATTTAAAACCATTACCCCTTGTCCTGTCACAACAGACCCTGTTAAAAATTTGTTCTCCATCTTTTTATAAGCCCCTTTAAGTACTGAAAGGCCTCAATAAGGTGTCCCCAGAGCCTTCTCTTCTCCAGGCTGAACAACCCCAACTCTCTCAGCCTGTCCTCATAGCAGAGGTGCTCCAGCCCTAGGGTAATTTTTGTCGCCCTCCTCTGGACCCGCTCCAACAGGTCCATGTCTTTCTTCCATTGAGGGCTCCAGAGCTGGACATAGCACTGCAGGTAGGTCTGAGCAGAGCGGAGTAGAGGGGCACAATCACCTCCCTCGACCTGCTGGCCATGCTTCTTTTGATGCAGCCCCGATTCAGTTGGTCTTCTGGGTTGGGCGTGTACATTGCCAGCTCATGTCCAGCTTTTCATCCACCAGTACCCCCAAGTCCTTCTCCTGCTCTCAATCCCTTCATCCCCCAGCCAGTATTGATACTGGGGGTTGCCCCATCCCATGTGCAGGAAAGGCAGCCTGTGAGAGAGAAGCATCTCAGCTTTGAATTTTATTTTTTCATCATAATGCCTGTGTTTATAGTCACTGCATTGCTCTATATATGAGGTAGATTCATAGGCAAACAGCGTGGATGGATGAGTGTACCATCTGTGGCACCACTGTAAGATTAACAGCTACGTCTTTCCATTTCTGTGCACTTACCTGAACATTAGGTACTCTTTTATATACTGTGTTTAAGAAAAAAAATTATTTTTTCCTGTTAAATGCAAAATCTGTTTTACAAAAAATATATACATAATAGAACTTCATGCCTTATAGGTTGTTTTCATAAAAAAGAAATAATATGTGTAAAACCAGAAATCCAAACTTGCCAAGTTCAGGAGAAGAAGTAACCTTGAATCTTTTCAGTGCTCTTGGGACTCAATGACCTCTGAATTTAATGTGGTTTAAAAATTTGTTGCAATAAGCTCTTTCCCTTTATTTGTCAGCTTTGGGCAGCCTAAATATATGAGGTAATAAGTGGCGTAGAAGCTTGGAACACCTAAAATATAATCCGGGAAATTTTGACTGTATTTGACTAGTATATTTTCTAAAGGCAAAAAAAAACATTCTTGGTGGAGGAAAGAAAAACAAAGAGTTGCCTAGTATAGTATGTTTGAGAAATAATAAAGAATTCTCTCTTAACAATTTAACAGTCTTTTATGATTACTTTTAACATATACTGCATATATATGTATTATACATACATATATGCATATTACATGGAATTTCTCAGGTGGGTACCAATTTGTTTCATTATCTGCCCAACTATGATTTTTATTAAAATTTAATCATGTTTGAGCCATTATTGCAACAATAAAACTCAGGGGAATTTTTTGACTCTTCCACCTGTGAAATTCCTATTAACACTAAAGGGAATTCAGACCAGATTCTCAGTCACTTCACATAAAATGAACAGTTTTTCATGTCAGTTAAACTTTTCTTAATTTTACCCTGCAATAACATGTGAATATCTTCTCAAATAGTCATCAAAGGAGAAAAGAAGTCCTTTCTTTGCAGGACTCAGGAAAAAACATACACAATGTCTGTTTTCAGAAGAAATAAACCATTAAAAGAAATGCTAGATGTTTTATTAGAAGTTGGTTTCAGATGCATTGAGATGAACTGTTCTTTGAATGAATCATTTTTTCCTCACCTTTACATTTTTTCCAGAATATAAAGGAAGATACACCTGTTTCTTGCAGAATTTTGGCATGTCAAAAGGATGAAGTTTTTCAGATGGAAAATAGAAAGAAATCAAGCTTTTAAATGATCCTGCTCTCTGCATGTCTTCAACTAACAATAATACCTGGACAACAACAAAAATTTTCACTTTATTCTTCTTCCATATAGTGTGAATAGAATGAAAATACCTCTATTTTGTTGCATTTTTAATTGCTTCACAAATATTATTTGCATTCTCAGATAGTATGAGGAGAGAATATATTGCACGGATGTTACAGGAATGAACTAATGATCCATTTTACACAGCATCTTGGATCTAAGAGAATAATATTTGGATGCTGCAAAGACAAATTCCACACAGTGTAACTCCTTTGAGAAGATCAGTGTCGGAAAGGATATTCCTGTGTCACCTGAGGCAGTTCTAACCCTGTATTCTATTGTGCAAGACCAAAGATCAATGACCATTTCAAGAAACACTAAAATATAAAAAAATATGCAAAATATGTTAAAAAATCACAGCCTATTCCCTGTGGCCTTTTAATATTTTTAATACTAATTAAACTGAATCTGATTTCTATTTTTTATGTTGTAGGTATCCATTTGGTAAATAGCATAGATAAAAGAAGCTATAATATTAGATAAATTTTCATGCCAACAAGCTTTTCTTTGGGTGTGAAAGAGAAGCAGATGGCTTCAGAATCAAATACAATATGAAATTATTTATTTAGAGTCAAATTACAGGTGTATCAAGTAATCATCTCTGTAGGAAAAGATAATTGACATATGTGGGGCTGAGAAGCTATTACTAAAAGGCAGGTAAGGCTAACTAAAATTTCCCTGGGGAAATAAAATATTCCCTCGTTATATCTGAAAGGAAAAGAAAAACCAAATTTTGACCTGTGGACAGTAGATAGATTAGTGACTGGGAGGGAGATCATGATGTGCCATAATTTTGTCTGTGTTGATGCTGTGGTTTTTGATATACAACACAGCCATGCGATTTAGTTCCCAGCTCATCTTGGAAAGGCACTGTGTAAGTCTCCCTTAGTTTGCCCTACATAGCTACCGAGAGAGTACATGGTGCACTGGATGAAGTGTCTTCCACTGCAAGAAGTTCATGCATGATCTAGAGATTATAATGGTTTTATGATGAGGTGTTTATAGTAAGGACAGAGGAGATGCATTGACAAGCTTTGTGTGGCTTGTAAATGCATGATCTAGGGAAAAAATCAGTTATGAATTACGCAGCTGCCTATTACATCATTCCTCAAACTTCATGACAACCCACAGCACTTCCTTCTCTTCATATTCACCTCAACTACTTCTCATAGCTCTGGGAGCAGTTTACTGGGTCTTTAGCATGTGAAGCATTAGCCTAAGGGATTTTGGAGGGAAAAGGCTGCGATCAAGTCTTACAAAACTACAATGAAGCAACATCCTGATGAGCCTGCCTTGTGCTCTTTTAGTTAGCTAGAGGCCACTGGATAGTAATTTCCAACTAAGTCACATGAGTCCTATTCCTTGAGAACTTTGTGACCATGAAAAAATAATTTCATTTAACATCTGAAACCTAATCCCTGTCCTTGCTCATGACTGCATATACGAGCTTGGCTTTTGCACCCTCATCAGCAGTGCCAGCTGGAGAGATTGCTGCTCACCAGTGTCTCCCTCTGCTCCACAGCAAAGCTGACGCCTCCCTGACATGCTCCACTCAGATCACTTGAGTTTGGTTAAACAAATAAAGTTACAAAGGTTTAATAATCCAACTTCTTTTGGGTGAGGTAACATGAATTTATTTGAATATATCAGCAAGATATTCTGAGAGGACAGTAATGTCTGTGCAGAGAACTAGTGGTGAGCTGGAGAAAGCCGCTGCCAGAAAGTGACATATTAATAAGGTCTTTTCATCTCTTTGCTTTGGCCTGAGTCTGCATTCCTGAGATCACAGGTGGTTCTCTATTAACTACAAGAATATATGCTCAAAGCAATTTTTATATAAATTAAATAGATCCTGAATTCAATATTTGCAGTATTTATTAAAATTCATCCTTTTGTTTAGTCAAGAAACATTCTTGGAATTGTGTTCCAAGACAGTTTGATGTGTTAACTGTGGTGTTTGATTATTTGAATTGGTATTTAAAATAAGTATTTTCTTTGGTATTCAGGTTTAAAAGAGATATGAAAAGCTGATTGTTTCCTTTTAGCTTAGCATTGCCACAAATGGGCAATGGTATCACCTACATGCAGTGAGCATCTTTAAAGAGTGATTTGAAAAATCGACCAGCTTTTTTTTTTTTATCAAGAGTTTAAAATAAATAAATATTTTCCTTCTTTTAGACATAGAACAAATATTCAGTTCTTTTGGCTACCCTGTTTATGTATGGCAATCACCCTATGGCCTGTGGCTTCATGTAGATCTCTAAAACCATTTAACTGCCAAAATTATTACAAAGCTGATAAATTATACCCTTGGCTGCCTGTGGAGACAACTAAAGATTTCCTTCTTCATCACTTTGTTCAAAGACATCCTTCTGCTAAGTGAAACATTTGTGAGTGCAGGGCTGCTTGGACCAGACAGGGCTTTAAGATGGCTATCAGCACTTCTGAGCAGGGGAGCAGCTCCACAGGAGATACTTCCTCCATGTGATTTTTGCACCATCTGAAAGGAAATAAGCCATTTCATTCAGAAGTATGGACCATTTGAAAAATATGTATTTCTGGTGGAAGCACCAGAAATTTTGAACCAAATCATGGTGCCTTCCACTGTCTTGTGTGTTTCCCTAGTGCCTCCAGCTCTCTTTGGCAAAGGACTATCTCAGAAGGCAGGGCCAATGCATGAGGCATGAACAGGGAGGGCAAGATACAGAACTGCGTGGCTGTTACATGCATACCAATAACTCTCAAATGTCTCCAATCCATCTGGTTGGCACACATATATGTTTTTACAGGGGGAGAGTTAGAATACTATATACTTTCTAACATGAATTCTTCAAAGTAAAAGAAGTCATTGATTGCACAAATGATGTAGATCTCCAGCTAAAGATGACAAGTAATGAAGGTAAAATTCATTTTCGGTACTCATGGTCTACTGGCAGCTATTTAAGGATCATTGTACACTACTATAAAAAGTGGTGATCATATCCAGATGAAAAAAGGGTCAAGGAAATATGGAGAGGACAAAGAATTCCAAGTTTATTAATATTCAAGTCTCCTTCAAAAAATGGATGCCTGCCACACAGAGCTTAAGACTGCACCAATTGCTGGCCAAGTTCATTACTCAAAATTTTAAATGGTTGTTCTAGTCTCTGTACCTAAATAAATAAACCTGTTGCAACTATCACAAGACATTTGTATCCAGCAGACTTTCTGCTTAAGAAGCACACATGAAAGACAGCAGATATTGTATGAGATTCCAACATTAAAATATACAACATGAACTGAAGACCAAGACTGCCAGTAGCTGATTGCCTAAATTTTCAAATTATAACCACTACATGTAACAGCAGGATGACAGACGATTTCCTAGAGTGCTTCCCTGCTCACGTCCAAAAGAATCCAAGAACGCAGGCTTCTTAAGGATGCATCTTGAGTTTCATGTAGTTATAGCATCTTGACTGATTATCTCAGCCAGGGCTTCCATGTCAAATTATCAAAGCTGTAAGCTTTTTCCAACCCACACTAAAAGGAATTCCAGAAAAGTTTGGACACTTTAAATGGCAAAGCTCCCTATCTCTTCCTAATACTCAGTCCAGAGCAATGTAATCAAGTTCCTATAACATTAACATATATTAACAACATCGCTCACGGAAACATCTAAGTCAAATGCTTAAACAGTTGTTAAGAGATGGGATGACCAGCTACACATGGGAAAACATTTTCTGTGGACTTGCTTTCTGTCCTACAAAACCAAGAAACTACAGAAAATCTTCCTGAGGCAAAACGACCATCACCTTAACTACCAACCCACAGATGTGGAAGTTTGTTGATACTCTTTAGAACAGAATAAAAATCACACAGCTTTAGGTCCTTGGCCATTAAAGTCTGTGCATGGGAAGAGAGAGGGACACAATATTTTACTGACCATTCCCCTTCAGAAGGAGAGTTGGGATCGTGACCACATTTCAGTTTCTTCAGTGGTTTGATATGCTGGGACAGTGGCATAGTCTGAATCTAGTAGGGGCCAGGATGCTAAAGAGGAAACAGTGAATTAATTGTGTCTCACAACCACAGTGCTTCCTGCCTCACCCATTGCTCAGGGCTGTGTCTAAATTCAGAGTATGGCCCCGATGTATTGTTGCTTATGAAATAAGCGGACATCTGCAGAGTGCCAAAATTTCAAAGTTTTATATTCCAGTCTCATTGCTGCAGACCTCAAAATTCTTGGGCATTGGATTCTTGCCTATCTCTTGTTCACCGATGGATGATAAAACACCAACGGACTGCAATCGCTTTGTGACCGTGCCTTCATAAGAAACTACTACGTCAGACATTGCTGAAAGGAAATGATATGCAACTTATGAAACTTGTTTATACACTAAACACAACTGTGGAAGTTATTTCAGCTTTGTTATTGTTGATAATACTCAAGGAGAGGATACAGACATGAAAAAAAAAGATCTGAATACCAGTTTAATTAAAATCAGCCATTGAGGTTATCTCTACATGCCATCTTTCAGTTTGTAATGGAACCTGGACAAAATACTCAGATGAAGCAGAAAAGTGACTAACATAATTATTAACAGCAGGTCTATATTATAAAACTAGGATAAAGAGATCCCACTGATGAATGGAAGTATATGCATGTATAGGCAAAATTTTGGAATTCAAGTCAATACCAATTTCAGGCTCAGTTTCAATAGTCTCAAAATACTGTCCTGCAGACATAGATTGAAAGTGTTTAAATTTCAGTAAATATTCCCTGTTTTCCCTGAGTCTTTTAATAGCAGACCTACTTTTTTTCCATGTGGCAAATTTTCTACTTGCCTACCTACCCAGTGACTTCTTTGCTATTATCTAGCTGTTACCTAGCAAAGACTGGCCTGTATAATGATGTAAAGGGCTTGTGTCTTTTTCTGTTCAGTTATTCCTCAGGTCCCAGAACCCGCTTGTATGAATTTAGCTCCTAATCCCATTCAAGTGGAAAAAACTACCAGCTTCCACCGTGTCTGGGTATGTCCAAGACCTTCAAAGTCCATCCTACCTCTTTGGCACAGGCAGGTCAGAGGGGGACAGTTTAGAAACAGTATGACCAAAGAGGAGGTGGGAAAAAAAAGTCTACAGATCCTTCTATAAATTCTGGAGGTGAAATCATAGTGTGTGTATGTTTAGTTAGTTCAAACTTCCTTTGACCTAATTTGCAGTTTATACAGTTAAAGACAATTGTTTATATTACTATGTTAAGTATCCTTCCACTTCTTTCTGTAAGTCAAAACTGCCAAACAGAACTGATATGACATTTCTGGATGGAATTTCAATCATGTAAAAATACAAAATGGCAAAATTCCCAGCTAGAACTTTGACAAATCTGCTAAAAAGTCTGGCACTTGGGCTAGACCCAACAGGATAGTACAAATTACACTGTCAGAGGACAAACAGTTCTGTGGTGGAGGAGTATTAGACTGGATGTTGGCAGGCTTTCAGTGAAATGCTCTGTTCTGCTGCAGGGGTCTTCCTGGGAAAGCACCCGCTCTTGTCCCTGAGTGTGGTGATTAAGGCACTCACTGGTGATATGGGACGTATGAGTCTGAGTGCCGATGAGCTGAGGGAAGAAATGAGCAATATTCCTGAATCCATCCTGGCTGCTTTACTGCTGTATAAGCAGGCAAGGGACACCACTGCAGCCTGTGGGGTCTCCAACTCAGCTGGACAGCAACAGTGACTTGGGACACGGAGGGGAGCAACTTCCCGGGGCAGATGAGAAGATCAGCATCTTGTTGGGGTTACCTATGGGACCAAGGCAAGAAACAGGCACCTGACTTGCTCAGCCTTATCAAGAATTAAGTGTTTCTGGGCACCCTTGAAGCAAAACTCATGAACCAGTAGACCTATAGGTAAGGCAAAAGTGCCATTTGAGGTCGTCTTGTCAGTTCAGCTCATCCCATTTAGATCAGAGCTGCGTCTTTGCCAATAGTTCTTCACCATGTCCACTGACAAGGTAGTTTTCAAGGATGTTAAACCTCTGATTAAAGCCACAACACTGTTCCTGTTTGCATCCTGGAATGCCTAAACCAAGGTCTGAATACCCATATTAGTTTGAACCCTAAAAGTTGCTGATGGCTTTGGGGTCAGTACAAGAAGAAAAGTCCTCTCTTGGATCCACATGCAAGGAAAAAGAACACTTGCTCACCCATTCAGAGCCATGCAGGCTGCCTCAGCTGTGAATTTTCCCCACTTGTGCTGCCAAACACATTCACACGGCAAGACCCCACTCTCCCCACCCAGCCTCACCAGCCACTCCATAAATGTCAGCTTGAACACGCAGGCAACAGACTCTGGAAAGTGAAGCCAACAGCTATGAAGCAGCTGTATCATGCCTATCGGCAGCCATGCAAAAATCAGTGAGAAATAATAGCTTCCTAAACATTAAAAAGGGCTTGCTAAAATGTTTGCCAACTGCTTGTACTGCATCTTGCCGCTCAGACTTCTTCACCCCAGATTGCCTGGACACAGCAAGCATGTTTTCAAAACATTTAGCTGAAAGCAAAGAGGGTAAGTGCCATGTGCTAACTGCTGCTGCTAGGTGCAGAGATACAAACACAGTATTTAAAATGTCCCCGCTTTGTGCCTGAATTTCTTTGGGGAAATGCAGGCACCATACTTTACAAATGCAGTTTGGGGTGCTGTTCCATGACCAGCAGAGATAATCTTTTACCTTGCTGCTGCCAAAATGAGACGTCATAACATCCCAGCCTCATGCCTGGCTGCCTCCCTGCAACCCCGTTCCCATCTGTGATATCCCACCCCTCCTTCCTGCTGGCTCAGGTGCTCTTCTCACCCCTTAGGGACCCAGTTGCTAACCCAAGCAGAAAACTGTCATTGGTAGCATTGGGGTTATTTTTCTGGGCTGCTTTCCCATAGCTTCAGCCCCCTGAAGCAGTTCACTGAGGGCACACAATATCAGAAGGGCACAGGGCAAGAGCAGGCGTGCTGGCCAGGATGGGAGGAGCAGAAGCACCCCCTTACAGCAGCAGTGAGCTATTGGCAAAGCCATCCTCATCGGACTGCAGCCTTAGACGTAAACATCTGTGCCACTTAACTCAGTGGTTCAGGGACCTGGGCTCTGACCTGGGTCATGCATGCAGTGTGACCCTACTCTGGTTCAACTCCAGTTTCCTTTGGAAGGAGGCCATACCTTTACACCAGGCCACCTTGCAGACTGCAAAGCTCAGCTGCTGTGGCGCTAGGGTTGTTTTTTTTGAAGTTTCCAATATGTTTGCTCTCACTGGAAAAGTGGTTTCTTTTACTTCTTTTTCTCATGTTCAAAAAGAAGTAGTTTATTTTTAGCTCATATTTCTCCTTTCAAACACATCTGGGCACTAAGTCAACACAGGAGAACTGTGCTTCAAAAGATGGATGTCTCAGAAATGACAGGCAAGAAAGAAGGAACTGTGTGACAGTGGTTCTGCAACTCCTGCGTAAAATGCAATGCACCACACTCAGAAAAGGACATAGGAACCGAAAGTAGGACTTTGGCAAATTGGGGAACTTGGAATCTACAGCTCAAACCCTCACCATCTTCCATCTGACTTTGGAGACATGTATTAAAGTGTTCCTCTGAAGACCTCCACACCTCCAAGGTGCCTGTTGAACTCTAGAGCAATTCCTGCCATCTCATTAGCTATGAAAATGCCCTTGGCTGATAGGCTATGTAGACCAGGATGTATGATCTGGGGTGCTCTGATGAGACTTTTACATTCTGTATGGGAGAACAAAGGGATGCAGACATAAATCTGTGATTACATGGGCCACGTAGCAGCACAGGTGATGGTTCTGTAACCATGCTGGGTTATCAGGTTCAAGAGAAGAGATGAGCACTTGTATAATCAGCTATGTCACTAAAATTATCTGGGACAAGATGGACTAAAGGAAGGGGTTAATCCCTGACATGCTGAGGTCCTGCATGGGTGCTACACTGAGAAAACTGAGGGGCAGTTTCTGGAGGTTTCTTATCACATACCACAAGGATTTACAGACTTCCGTCCCTCACAAAGAGCCAGGTCCCTTTAGCACCTCTGAAAAATGGGGTGATTTTTATCTGGGTGAACAATTATAGATTTAGATGCTTGTAAGTTTAAAATACTGTCCAGCTTATGAATGAAGAAAAAAAAAATACTGTCCAATAATATGATTGTGAAATCAGGGGGTTTTGGGCAAGGTAAACTGTCATGTGTTAACTTGCTTCTAAAACCAAATTTGTCTTCTGTGTTTCTGTGGGAAATTAGAGGATGTTATAAACTGAGTCATGCAGTTATTGACTTTAGCAAGCATACAACTGATATAAATAGAGAAACACTGGTGAGCCTTAGACAGAAGAAGAAGAGATTGAGAGGTCTTCTAGCAAGGGCTGATACGACAGGGAGGCAAAGATGAAGACAAAGATCCTTCTTTTCCTTGTGTCACTATATGTTGCATGTTCCTCTGCTTTCCCAGTGATTCCAGAAAATGAAAAAGGAGACATGCAATTTGCTAAGGTAAGGACTACAGACAGAACTTAAGAAATTATTTATTGAGAAAATTAAGGTAGTGGTGCAGAAGTGATTTAGGATATTTTATTAACAACTCTTTGCATTTGAAAAGAAATGTTTATGATCTAAACTGTTGCTTTTTCTTCCCCATCAGAAATATCTGGAAAACTTTTATGATTTTAAAGAAGAGAAAAATTCTCTCTTTAAATCAAAGAACCTCAATCGCATGACTGACAAAATCCGAGAAATGCAGTCGTTCTTTGGACTAGAGGTGACTGGGGAGCTGAATCGTAAGACACTGGACATGATGAAGCAGCCTAGATGTGGAATACCAGATGTCCGTTCTTACAGCACCTTCCCACAGAGCCCTAGGTGGAAGAAAGAAGATGTGACATATCGGTAACATATATTAAAGCATGATTCTCTGTGCACCACTGGGAAGCTTTGTGAATGCTAGGCAGAAATAATGCCAACAGGTTCTTTACTATTCATTCCTGTATTTTTCCATATAAAAGCCCCACTCAGGATGAAAGGATGATGAACGTGGGGACTATTCATATACTCTGTTTTAGGCTTCCAAACAGTGATGAAAATACCAAAATAGGAGTTTACATTAGTTAGTTAACAGCCAACTAAATAATATACTCAGTGGATAGAAGGGATACAACTGAGAGTATATATTTGTTAGGATTTCTGAAAGATGTGACATAAAACTATGCAAACTTCCTCTGTTATGGAAGCAAATAATTTGAAAATAAACAACTCAAGATACATAAATAATAATAACCACGAATTAAAATATTTGTCCTTGAGACTATGTGCCCCAGCCACATGTGATCTGGTTGCTTTTAATTCCTTTCTCCTTATTTCACAGGATTTTGAACTACACTCCAGACATGCTACAAGCTGATGTAGAGGAAGCAATTGCAAAAGCCTTCCAGCTCTGGAGCAGTGTCACCCCTTTGAGATTCACCAGGCTCTACAGTGGTCAAGCAGATATAATGATCTCCTTTGCAGCTGGATGTAAGGGGACTCCCTTGCCTAGGAATGATAAGTATTTGTCACTTTTTCTTACAGAGGTGAAGAAAAGCATAACTTTTTTTCCTTTTCTTTTTAGTTCATAGTGACTTCTATTCCTTTGATGGTCCAGGAGGGACTCTGGCTCATGCCTACCCCCCCGGCAGTGGGCTCGGAGGAGATGCCCACTTTGACGAAGATGAAAACTGGACCAAATTTACAACTAATAATGGTAGGTAACCTTAAATATATATTGTGTTGCCTGTTTTTTATTAGACAGTGTTGCTTGAAGACACTGTAAAGTCACAGATCCCACGGCAGTAGTTCTAGTGCTTACAGATATGTAAAATCTCAGTGTAATTTAGTAAAATGATTCTGCATATTTTTTACCTGGGCTGAAGTTATGACAGTCACCTGAAGTTAATGCACAGACTGCTATTACAGCTCCAGTGAAGGAAATGAGATTAGCATGAAACAGCAATATTGGGTAATCATGACATTGTAAGGCAGGGAATTTTCACCCTCAGGTAATGACCTTAAAAGCTGTAATATATGGAGCTCTCCCTTTTTTTTTTTTTTTTGCAAATCTTTAACTTCTGCAAAGGAAAAAAAATCTTGAGTTTGTTGGTAAATACAGTCAAATATAACAGTCAAGTGTTCTGGTTTCTAGCCATGTCCAGGGATGATGCTGCATGTTACTGGTCTTTGTGAAGTAGTTACAAAGTGAATTCAATGTCATTTATGATTCCCAAAAGCTGACCGTGACTAAAATGTTCTCACCAGTTTTCAGTTGTAACTAACTTAGAGAAACTCTGATTCTTTGTTGGCAGGCAAATTTCTGTAACCTGAGCAAAAACTGTCCCCAGATTAGTTAAGCTGCAAGAAATAAATGTTTATAATTTGAAACTCATTTCTTCTCCAAGATGCCAGAGAACCTCTTAATTCAGACATAGTTAGATTTTGTTGTTTTATTAAGACTATAAATATTATCATGCATGAGAGGATAGTACCTGTATCCCACTGACATGCAAGAAAATTTATTTAGTGTTTGTTCTTTGTGATGAACTTTTTTTTAGGATACAACTTATTTCTTGTTGCTGCTCATGAGTTGGGCCACTCACTAGGTCTCGGTCATTCCAATGTCTTTGGCGCTTTGATGTATCCTATATATATGGCCAGGGATACAAGGGACTACAGGCTTCCTCAAGATGATATTGATGGCATTCAGGCCCTCTATGGTAAGCAAGAAGCATCATTTTTTGGTGGATGATGGATAAGCATTTATAATGAATTTTACCCGACAGCTAAAATGTACTGAAATTTCTACTGCAAGGATACCGAGGTTTCATTGCCTGGTATTATCTTGGGGCAAATCTCTTGGTTCATTTGTGGCTAAGAGTCTACATCTTCAAAATGGAATCTGTGGGCTGTATCCATGCCAGTAATTCAAAAGGTCTAAGAGTCTTTCTCCAATGATACCAGAGGAACAGCCTATGTCTGTAGTATTAAACACTCCTGCCTTCTACAAAAGGGTGGTCACATGCACAACTGCCTTTGGAAATGGTGTTTGCTCTACATTAACTCCTAAGCACATACTGTTTGAGAGACAAACAGCTTGTCAAGGCAAAACAATGCCAGAGACCATTTTAACAGTCAGCAGCACAGACAGCCAAGTTAAATTGCCCAGGAACTTTCCCTGGCATTAATTTACCAGTTGAGTTTTAACCTTAAGAAACCTCTGCATTTGGCTCCACATGGTGCATCCTGAGGCTCTACAACATGAAACACCCTAATTCACCTTTATTCTACACTTACCTATTTCCCAAAGGATCCCCCAGGGAACCTCCTGCACTTCCAACGAAAGCTCCTCCCCCACAAGAACCAACCAAAATCACACCTGCAGAAGCGCCAACTGAAATGTCACCCCGGGAAGAATCAACAGAAATGACACCCTCACAGACCCCCACAAGACCAGAAGACTGTGACCCTCATTTGACTTTTGATGCTATCACCACTCTCCGTGGGGAAATACTGTTCTTCAAAGGCAGGTAAGTGCTTTCATTTCTAGCAACACTTTTTTGTGGGACTTATAAAGGCAAGCCATAAAGTTCAGTTCAAGGAATTTATCTTCCCTTGGTTACAAAGGAAGATATTTCTTTCTGAAAGTATTAAGACAACTTTGCAAAATTTTACTAGCCCAGCTAGGCTGGGTGAGTAACATGGTTTACTGACAGGTGAGTAAAATGTTTTAAGCCATCATACATCCTCACCCATGTCTGTTAAAATTGTGCAAGGCTGAATAATCCCAGTTTCACGCCTCAGCCTGTAGCTGCTTCACATACTTCACCATCCTTATCACACCATCCTACGTGTGGGTTCAGGAAGCTGTAGAAAATGTCACTGGTGACTTTCAGTAGCACTCTGATCTAGGAGTTTCCACTGGACCACTGCCCAGTACTGTCTGTAGGGAGCCCCTGCTGTTACAGGTGTCCACTTTTGGGGCACTCTCTGACATTGGGCACTGCAGCGGGTTGTTGGCTGGGTACATCCACTTTGGTGAGGGAGAACAGCATGTCAGGGCCAGGGTTTCACCCACTGCTTGGGTTGGTAGTTGTGTTTTGATTAGACAAATTTCCTTTGATGATGTGTCTGATTTTCTTTCTAAAACACATGATCAAGAATCGTAGCTTAAAAACTTACTCATTTTCAGGGAAGGGGAGGAAGGAGCAGTTCCTGCTTAAACTGGGTTTTAACGTTTTTCTTGAGAATGTTTAATGAACATTTGTAACCAAGCTGAAATTAAGAACGCAGCTGTGCCTACCTGCACAGGACATGGTGAAAAGAAAGCTTCAACTGTCAGCACTACCACAGACATCACATGTTGTCTTGGGCTAGCTATCAGGGTGCCAGTGGAGAAGTCTACATGTCCACCAGCTCTAGGTGCCCCTGCTTGAGCCAAGGGGTTGGACAAGGTGCACTCCAGATGTCCCTTCCAACCTCAACCATTCTATGACCTCAGAGCAACCAGTAGTAAAGGCTAAATGTCTATGAGAGAGCAGGGCAATGTGAAGCACTACATCCCTTTTGGGATACAGACAGTAGGATTTAAAGTACTTTTCTGGGCTACTGATCTCCACGTGAAATACAGACAATGAAACACTGCTGTTTTCACTTCTATCAGCTATGTCTGGCGCAAAAGTCCATACTTCTCAAGCATTGAGCATGACACCATCTCCTCGTTCTGGCCGTCACTGGCAGCTGGTTTTGATGCTGCTTATGAGGTTGACAAGAAGGATCGAGTGATATTTTTTAAAGGTATTTCTCTTACATTTCCATCAGTCCATCAGTTATAGTAGTACTGCTAATGTTAGTTAATAAAAATGGAAGTAATAATATACTAATACTAATAGAAGATATTCTTAATATTTAAATCCATTTTCATTTTAAAAATGCTGTTACTGTCATTAACTAATGCTGCTTCACAAAAGCCCTGTACAATATGATATTGCTCTTTTTTTGTTGGTGAGAAAGAAGGTCATAGCTGAGACAAAATTGTCTACATTAGGTTATTTAAATACATTTTTAAAGGTGTCAGGCACACCTAGAAAATATGTTGAGTTTTAACTATTGAGTATATAATACTATAATGACTATAAAAAGTGGAAAGTTCAACAGCACTGAAATATTCAAATTAGGAAATACTCAAACGTAGGTGTTCCTGGCCATAGTCTCAGCTGGGGATTTGTGCTATTTTGTGGCATTTACTACATAGAAAGCTGTGGGGCTTTGATGAAAAGGAGCTCAGTCTCCTCAGGAATCCCTAATAACTTTTTCTGTTTTTCCTGCAGGCAACCAGTACTGGGCTGTCAGTGGCTACAGCATAGAGCCGGGCTTCCCCAAACCTATTCAGAACCTAGGCCTCCCCACCAGTGTCACGAAAATCGATGCAGCTGTTCATGATCAAATTACCAGTAAAATCTATTTCTTTGTAGGCAACAAGTACTGGAGGTAAGGTTTATTCCTCTTTTGTACAACAGATAATAAAAATAACTTTTACAATGTCAAGTTATATTAGTATTTGAATATTATCAGCCTTCTCAGCCAGTATTAAGCTGAAACTCAGAGTCAGTTACTCATGCCTTTTCAGAGAACAAAATCTGTAATACCTGAGATAAAGACAACTTCCATTTACTCTTACCAGTCTGTGATTAACAGACAAATGAGCTTTGTTTATTTTTACTCACCAAAAGGGTCGTCAGGCAATGGAACAGGCTGCCCAGGGAGGTGGTTGAGTCTCCATCCCTGGAGGTATTTAAAAGAAGGTTAGATGTGGTGCTTGAGGATATGGTTTAGTGGTGGAATTGGCAGTGATAGGTTGGTGGTTGGACTCGATCTTAAGGGTCTTTTCCAGCCTTAATGATTCTATGATTAGTATATTGATATAATAATATTAATAAACAATATTATTAATATTCATTATTTTATAATATAAAGTTGACAATATTAATATTAATATACTATTATAAAATAATATTATTATTAATAAAAGAGTATTACATGAACTTAGTATAAAAAGATAATGTGAGTAGACTGTCATCATGTCATGTATCCATTCAGTAGGTATTAAGCGGAAGAAGTGAAATGTAAAAATGACAAATCTATCAAGAAGGTTATGGAAGGAGATTAAAATATTTACTTTTTAAGAAACAGTTCAGTTAAGCAACATTAGCCCTAACAATTAATCTGTAATATTATCTTGAAAGGGTATTATTACACCAGAAGTCTACATTGCACTCACATGGTCACTTCATAGATTGGATGCTGTAAAATTAAAATATTCAGTTTGAATAATTATTTAAGTTTATTGCTCAGTATAAGCCCCATCCAGCCTTATTATCAATCTCAGGGAATGGAAGTGAATTATTTAGTTTGATGATCTGAAACAGCCTTGCATAGGCCACTAAAGATGTAAATATTCACACAGCCAGGATTTATGCAGTTCTATGAGATCACAGATGCTCGCAGTTACTGGATTTTCAGCTGAGAGTAGGCTTATTTGGTAAAAATTCCACCTGGTTTCAACACTGAACATCACATGCTTTTTTTCTTGTTTTCATGCAATTTCTTTATTTAGTTTCAATGAAAATACCCAATCAATGGAAAGGGGATATCCAAGAAAAATAGCAGCTGACTTCCAAGGAATTGGCCACACGGTTGATGCTGCCCTTCAGAAAAATGGTAAATAAATTAAAATGTAAATAAAAACAAAACAAAAGACCACAAACCGAAGTCAAAATAGTGTATATTTCAAATACATATATAAATATGAAATGTTTGTTCTGATTTTTAAAAAATCTCCCAAGAAAATAACAAGTATATATCAATAGCTGTACAAAAGGGAAATATTAATTTGCCAATATTTTGTCCTTCCAATTCCAGGACATTTCTACTTTTTCCATGGATCAAACCAGTACGAGGTTGACATCAAGAACAAGAAACTCATCCGTAAAATGAAGAGCAACAGCTGGTTTAATTGCTAGAAATACTAAGTAATGGTGCAGGGCTGTATTTGTACCAGAAATGTTTCTTCATATTCTTGGTTATAAACAATATCATTCAGCTGTTACTGTGCATCTGAGTCTGAAATGATGGCCTTTGATAATTCTAATTTAAAGCCTTAAAATGTAAAACTTAATGTACAGTTTTAATTTATTTTGTTTCCAACTATTTATTAACAAACTTGTTTTTCAGTAATAAAGTATTTTCCTTGAGTACAGCAGCATTTTGTGTTCTGGTTTGGTCCACTGGAGACAAGGCATCTGATATAACCACATACAAGCCTGAATGGCACCAGGACCCCACCGCCATTTTTAGCAGGGCTCAGTGTCCATACGGGGGAAGTTAAAGAGAAGTAGAAGTTGGTGGGCAGTTTTGACAGGCAATAGGACCTGGGAGACAGAGGAGGGAAACAAAGATACTCAGGAACAATGTGGGGGGAGAAGGAAGAGGTAGGAGGACATCCTACACAATGGTGGGTGTGGGTCTTTTTTGCGGGCAGAGTCGTTGGTACAGCAGGACATGAGAGACTGGAGAGAAGAACAGGTGTCCAGTATAGGGATGGAGGCGGTACACAGGAAGGGTGGGAAGTGATAGAGGTATGGTCATGGGGTCCCAGGGAGTCAGGGGATTACCCCTGCTGAGCTGGGACCATGTCCCATGGGAATGGAGTCAGACCTGATGGTCCAATTCGCAATGCTGGTCAAGAAACCACTGACAAGAATCACTTTCCAGAGCAAACCACCCAAACAAAGAAAAAATCCCAGAATTTTCATGTAGCTACCAGACATGAATCCTCCAGAGGAAGAGTGGTCTCTTTTGTTAGAGACACTGATAAAAGCATGTGCCCTTCCTCCACCCACCCTGTTTGGGTTCCCCTTATAGGGCAATAGCTCAGTGACCTAAACATCCCTTGAGTGATGATGTGATTGGACAAGGAAGTTGACTCCTTATTGCTATTCCTCTTTCTCTAGCAGAATTGGCAAAGGCAGCAAGGGATAGGAATGGCTGTTGAGGACAGTCTTCCATTTACCACAGCTCAAACCCCATTAGGCAGAGGTGAGATTTACTCCCGGTCTTCTGCACAGGGCAGATCCCTCAGACGTCTGGTCAAAACACCTAGTAACATCTATCACACCATCCATCAGGGCCAGAGGAAGCCATGTGTCTCCCAGTATACACACAGACCCACTGTGCTAGCAGGCAAGAACGAGGACAGGCAGCTGAGAGGCTGCCATGTCTGATCTTGGAAAACCTCATCTGCCATTTTCTGCTCGTTCATGCATGCTTTGTGCCATGCTAGATATGCACTGACCACCACTAAAGCAAGGCCTAAAACCAACCTAGGTGAGAAATTAAGCCATGAATCTCAGCAGGACTTAAAATTCAAGTAGGGACTGAACAGTTCAGCATTGCCCCAAGGGCAGTGGTACTCCATGGTGACGTCATGGACTGACAAGTGGGTGAGCTCACCTGGCAGCAGTCCGGGCAGGGCAGAGACACAGGAAAACTGGTGTTGCCCCAACATCTCCCAATATCTTTCTCAATAGCTTGTGCTGTGTAAACAGCCTGTCCAGAATAAACTTCAGTGCAAGGACTTTAGATGCCTCCAGGGTTAGGCAGGGTGCTTGTGAGTACTGCTTGTACATAAGTAATGGAGTTAATTCCCTTTGATTTTAAAAGTGCCTACACACTTTGATATCCTAACTAGATACCTTCTTGATTATGACAGTGTATTTTGTTTGCATGGCAAGGTTTTGGTAGTGGGGGGGCTAGAGGGGTGGCTTCTGTAAGAAGCTTTTATAAGATTCCCCTGTACCCAAGAGGACCAATGCCAGCCAGCTTCAAGAGGGACCCTCTGCTGGCTAAGGCTGAGCCCATCAGCTTAGTGGTAGAACCTCTGGGATAAGGGATTTAAGAAGTGGGTGGGCAGGGGTGGGAACCCAAACAAAAAACTGGTGCAACTGCAGCCAGAGAGAAGAGTGAGAATATGTGAGAGGAACAACTCTGCAGACACCAAGGTCAGTGAAGAAGGAGGGGGAGGAGGTGGTCCAGGTGCCAGAGCAGAGATTTCCCTGCAGCCTCTCGTGAAGACCATGGTGAGGCAGGCTGTCCCCCTGCAGCCCATGGAGGACCCCACGCCAGAGCAGGTGGATGCCTGAAGGAGGCTGTGACCCCATGAGAAGGCCATGCTGGAGCAGGTTCCTGGCAGGAGCTGTGGACCCATGGAGAGAGGAGCCCACGCTGGAGCAGGTTTGTTGGCAGAACTTGTGACCCCATGGGGGACCTGCTCTGGAGCAGCCTATTCCTGAAGGACTGCACCCTGTGGAAGAGACTCACGCTGGAGCAGTTCGTGAAGAATTACAGCCCATGGGAAGGACCCACACTGGAGAAATTAATGTAGGACTGTCTCCTGTGGGAAGGACCCCACACTGGAGCAGGAGAAGAGTGTAAGAAGTCCTCCCCCTGAGGAGGAAGGAGCGGTAGACACATGTGATGAACTGACCACAACCCTCATTCCCCATCCCCCTGCGGTGCTGAGAGGGAGGAGGTAGAGGAAATTGGGAGTGAAGTTAAGTCTGGGAAGAAGAGAAGGATCAGGGAAAGATGTTTTAAGATTTGGTTTTATTTCTCATTACCCTACTCTGATTTGATTGTTAATAAATTAAACTAATTTCTCCAAGTCGAGTCTGTTTTGCCCTTATCTCAACTCATGAGCCTTTCATTATATTTTCTCTACCCTGTCCAGCTGAGGAGGGAGAGTGATAGAGCAGCTTTGGTGGGCACCTCTCATCCAGCCAGGGTCAACCCACCACAGAAGTCTACCTTCAGAAATCAGGCCTTTAGACTCTGGTTTTTGGCTGACACCTGAAAATGATTAAAGAGGAACCAAAAAGAACATTTCAGCAATGGCAAAGCAGAACACTGACGATGTTTATGATGACTCACCTTGGCTATTATATTAGCTTATTTCTCGTTCGTAAGGCTGGTACTGTTTTTTAGTTATGATTTCAAGGAAACAGCTAAACTAAAATACTCCCCCCACCTCCAGATATTAATTAGCTTAAAATACCAGTATCTGAAAAATGAATGATGTTTGCTTGGCTGTGAAGGAGAATCTAGAAAGTGTCCTGTGTTTTGGTCTAACCTGGACCATAAATAGAAGACAGCATGTATTTCACCTGGACAAGGGGATTGGTGAGATGTGTTAACCATGGATTTTCCATTTGTACTTCTGCTTTATTAATGTCTTAAACTTTAGGAACAAAAGAACACTTGGTTTGGGAAAAGCAATGAAATTCCTGGCAAGTGGTATAATAATACGAAAACCAGACGGGTTTGGAAACATGAGTGCTGGAGCTGCCTGTCTACACTTAGTGGGCAAGAGAAGATTTCTTGTAACCATGATTTTGTTATAACTCATAAGTGATTGCTGGAATTAAAGACCTCTTGGATACCAGCAGGGGAAATTTGTTCATAAACAAAATTTCAAGTACTCATCCTCTATGAATATGAACTTTCCCTGGAGTCTGAGACTGGGCATGCAAAAATACAGATACACAAAGAAAACCCAGTTACGTCTGAAATTCTTGATGGCACAACAGTTGTCCCAGACCTAATCTCTTGCACATGAAAACTGAGGCAAAAAGTCTTAATGACTTCACTGACAGTTTAATAGGCCCCTTATGGAGTATTAGCTGTGCGGTCTTGTAACAGTACATACTATCACAAAAATGTCAGAAGCACAAGAAACAAAAAGAATCTGGAGAACACCTGCTCTCCTGGCACTTCAGTTACATGTACTGGGCACTTCTAAATGCTACAGCAAAGCCAGGGGCTCCAGTTCTGGATATCCTACAGTTCAGTCACGAGCACTTGCTACTTGGCTGGAAGACTGGTTTAGTCCCACTAGCAGCAGCAGTCATATATTGTTTTTTGGGAAGGAGAATGAGTGTGTTACACAGAGGTCTTCAGAAATGTTGTGACAAGGATCTTCTGCATTTCCTCCTCCTGGCCTGATTTTTCAAGGCAGTTGCTGTGGTTGCAGTGGAAATTTGGAAATATATATCTAATGCTGTTCTCTGTGCCCGGGATTTAAGATCTTCCTGGGCAGATTTTGCATACACAGCAAGACTCTACTCACAGGGACAGACAGCACTGCCACAAGCAAGGAGAAAATGAAGAATTAAGCTGCCAGGAGGCCCTGAATACTCAGCACTGGGGAGCAAGGGTGACCTTGTGTGCAAGCTGACTGAGACAATAGGGGCACTGTCAGTGAATAAGCATTACTGTGCTGGAAACAGATGACTGTTATATAAAAGCCAGAAGTAGGTCACACACTCATCTTCATCAGTAATATGATATTTTTGAGGCTAGGTTTGTGTAGCCAGGTCTGAGGGTTTGCAGCACAGCCAGCAAGGAGGTGCCAAAGGCACTCAGTTAAGCACTGCACATCAGCAGCACAGGCAGAAGCTGCAGTTTTGCAGCTCAGAAGCTTCCTGTACACAGGCTTGCTCTTCCAGGTTTTGGCCAGGGGTCCTACACTGCTACCAGAGTCCAGCCTGGCCAGGACACTGAGGGTGCATAAAGCAGCAGAGTGGGGCAGTTTCAAGCTCCATGTAATTAAGCCCTTGCCCTTTGCAGAACAAATTAACTTAACTACATCCTGTTGAGGCTCTATGAGATGCTTTTTCACTTTACTTTTCTCTATACTATAGTATTCATTTGTTTTTAAATATGTAAACTGTACATTAACAACAATCTTGCCAAAAAATGAGCAAATTTTAACACCTCTCATCAGTGTTACATGTATTTCTCTGGTACAGCTAGCAGATGTTGGGGCTATGGGAACGCATCCAAGGCAGAATATTGATAAGGGCAACCTTAAGAGAATATCCAGGCACTTTTAAAGGTTGAAAGATGGAGAACATAGCAATTCTCACACTCACTTCTTTAAGTCAAAACAAGAGATTGTCATTATATGTTGTACTACTTTTGGATGAAGTAACCTCAAAGGATTACATCAAAGAAGATCTCTGGGGTTATGGCATTTTCTTCATAAAGCATATTCTACATGACTGAAAAATACTTGAAAAAGTGATTGATCGCTTGAGGGCAATGGTGAATGGTATCAAGAAAACTTAGAAAGAGATTGACAGAGTAGCAAAAGGAAGCATTTGAGAAGGCTGCTGATCAGAAAACTGTATAAATTTAATCAAAACCTTCCTAGTGGTTTTGATGGCTTCTAATGGCCCTTTCATTAGAAAGAAAGATAAGTGAGGAAAGATTATCAAGTCTTACAGGCTGGAAAGTTAATTCTTTCCTCTAGAACCATAGATACACTCTACACATAGAGACACTGTGTGGGAAGAAAAAAAATTTGGAAAGCTATAGTGGGGCCGTAAGTACCAGAAGCTATTTCTGCAGAGAGGTGTTGTGCGTGTGTAAGCTGCACAGGAGAACTCTGCACCCAATTTTTAGATTCATCTCATCCACTCACTTAGGGGCACCTAACATAACTATGTGAGTAGAGTCATTATCAAAAGCTACCTGAGGGGATCGCTTCCCCTTGGCTCAGCTGCCCCAGTTCTGTGTTGTTCCCTGAGCCTGTCCATCTCCTTCCGGGACCAGGGAGGGGGCCTCTGCCCTAACATGAATGCCTTGGTTAGGTGTCTGCTCTCAGGGTAGGAATTCAACCCTCAGTGACCAGACAACCCCTGCAGAGTCCCACAGGCCTTGCCAGGGTCTGGCCCTGTTTCAGCTGCCCAGACTTAGCAATCCCCCATTTCCTTTTGTGGATGGCCGCAAGGGATCGTTCCGGTACCAACACAGCGCTCTTCAGCAGGAAACAATTTCAGCAAATATCTCAGGGGTACAATGTATTTATAATCTCTCCTTTCGCAGCTCTATTATCCTGCCAGCTCTGTGGAAGTGGGTTTATTTCTCTGCACATGCGACATCCCACCTGCCCTGCAGTTTTGCAGGTGTACCCTAAACCCTGTTTCAGCCCCCCCCCCCGAAGTCTCAGATACAGAAGGCTGTTTTCAATGGCAGTAGACATCTCTCTTCAGGATTCCCAGGGCCTTCACCATCACCTCTGCATTGTCCTTATTCGTGGCAGTGTGTGGAGGGTGTGATTGGACATGGGGGAAAAGTAGACTCAGTGTAAGAGTAGACCTGATGTTGAGTCTCAGCAGTTCTTACCACCAACAGCAGACATGGAGAACAGAGAACCCTCTCCTCTGACTGGGAAAGCCATCAAGGAGTTTGACCCAAAAACCTCAGGGCTTTTTAAAACCTTATAGTAAGTATAAAGAAGGATACTGCGAAATATGAAGTAATTAGGCGTTTCTCTGAGAACAGTGGAAACTGCTGAATAAAAGTGACATGCAAACACCTTGGCTCAGTTTTTATAATGTGTTTAGCTATGCTGAGAAAAGTGTTTTCATTTTCTTGTGGGCCTTCTACATTTTCCTGCACCAAAAGTAAGTTTCATCCAGGTAAGAACTGTACCAAAGGAAAACTGTATAAACAAAGCATTACTTCATCAAACAGGGAGTTACAGCACTGACCTTTTAATTTTGAAAGACTCTAACAAACGGAAAGATGATGGCACTATAATAGCCTCCAAAAGTACATGTTCCTGTATAAACAACTACAAAAAACCCTAGAAAACCAATTCTGTACTTGTAGGCTACAGTCCTGTAACCTTGAATGTTACTGCCTTTCATTCTGTGAACGTTTTTCCCTTTAGATATCTCAACAACCAATTTGAAATCATGAACTTCGAAAGGAAAACATTAACGAGAGGTGCTTTAAGTTTTTGGAGAGTAAGACTACATTTTAATAACTAAAAGGTTAATGAGCTTATTACAAAGATCCACAGGTTTATTATCGCCTCATTAATTATATTTCCGTGTTGCAAAACCCGCACAAGAGTGGAACTGGATTAAAAGAGCACCAACCTTTTTTTTTATGGTAAAAAAATTGCTTTGCATGTGTTTTGTTGCTAACTAGAAATTGTGGGAAATAATGAGTCAAAGATTGGAAAGCTTTACAAAGCAAACAAATACTATATAAAGGTGAAGCAGGTGTGCTTCGCATTACCAAGAAGACTTTTCTAAAGGCTAGTGAAAATGAGAATTTCTCCTGTTATTATGTGCAGCACTTTCTTGTGCTTTTCCTGCAGATACAAGGCAGAAGAAGGCATGCAGCTTATCCAGGTGAGGAAGGTAGACCTCTGGGGAGGAGATCTTTAGCAACTGTTGAGCATCCATTGCAGTCCCCCAAACTAGTATATAATAGCCGAGGAGCTAGTTCTGCAAACTACAGTAGAGTGAATAAAGTGATTGACTATTTCTCAAAATAGAGGGGACTGCATTCTATACCATGATGACAAACACTTCTTTAACTTTGACTCATCCTTGGTTTATTTTTTTGTAGAGAAAAATTAAAACCGATGATGCATTCACTTATGTGTTGATTCTACATATAATTAAACACCTGAGTCAGTCTATATTTTATTTGTAGTTCAGGTGGAAATGTGGTTATGTGAACTCCGGCATTATGAGACATTAACTCTTCATAAAATACGGATATTATTTTGAATTATTATGGTCAAAAAACGTGGGAAAATGAGATATTACTGCTGAAATTTTGTATTCAGTCATATATTTCTAACAGCTTCTGCACTGCCTGCTCTAAAGGACTCAGGGTAACACTAGAGCACAGGATAAGTGCAGGGTACATTACCAGAAAATAATCTATTTATTAAACAAATGCTAATTTTTAATGTATTCTGCATAAACCACAATTATTAGTGTTAATATAGTGCAAAACACTATCATTAAGAGAAAAGTATTCATAAAGGCTTTAACAGACTCTATTAACTGTGCTCCCACAGAACAGAGAGAAAAGGAGCAAAGGTACATGTCTGAAGTGGTGTTAGTATAAATTTTTAAGACCTTCAAAAACAAACACTATTGACTGTCCTAAAATCCCTTTTTTTAAAATTTTATTTTATTAGAAGTACCTGGAAAATTACTATGGCTTTAAGAAAGATGGGTAATCTTTCATCTGGAAAAGTAATAGTCCAATGACACCAAAAATAAAAGAAATGCAGGAATTCTGTGGGTTGGAGGTGATAGGGAAACTGGATTCTGGCACTTTGGACCTGGTACAGAAATGTTGCTGTGGATTCCCTGAGACAGCTGGGTTTTCCACCTCTGCAGAGGAGCCAAAATGGGCAAAACAAGTTCTGACATACAGGTAATTACAATGGAATTCTTAATTTAAAGACAGTGTGTTACACAGTGTAAGCTGTAAGAACACGTCTGCTTTTCTACCTTTTATTTTAAAGGATGTTAAACTACACACCAGACCTGTGTCCAGAAGATGTCAATGCAGGGATCAAGAAAGCGTTGTTTGGAGCAGTGTGACCACACTGCAATTCATCAGGAAGGACAGAGGTGATGCAAACATAATGATCTCCTTTGCAGCTAGAGGTAAAACTCTACACAACCATCGTGAGTTGTTGCCAAGTTACTGTCTGTATGGAGCAGCTGACCTGAAATGCTAATGATTTCTTCTCATAGATAGTATGTGCGAAGTTAAGGGGTGGGTTAAACAAGCAGCCAGAAAAACACAGTTCCTGCTCAATGTAATGATTTCATTATTTTTCTTTCTGACCAGAATTTCATCTTCAACTGATTTTCCCATAACGTCTTCACTTGCTTAGACAAGCAGTTCTGAAAACTGCTGAACTACCCTATGTCCTTCATGTTTTCAGGACAAATTAAAAGACACAGCTCTGCTATTATGTGTTTTGTTCATTGTTTTCATGTACAAACCTGTTTTATGTTGCTGTCCGTGCATTTGGCAATTCATTAGGACTTTTCCATTCCAAAGACCCCAATGCTCTGATGTACTCAGTTTATAGGAAATTGGACCCTTCAGAATTCCCTCTTCATCAGGATGATATTAATGGCATTCTGTACCTCTATGGTAATTCACAATTATTAATCAACTAGTGCTTATAATTTCAAAAACTTTGGAATACCTTTCAGTGACATTTTTGTATACTGGATTTACCTGAATGAGTTCTCACTTTAATTTCTTCCATAAACTGCTTCTTTTAGGACCATCTTCTAACACACACATTAGCCAAAGGGAATCTACCAAGATAAAAGACCCAACCGAGTCAAAAGATTCTGCACTGCCAAGCATGTGTAACCCCGATTTAACTTTTGATGCTGTCACCATTTTCCATGGAGAAATAATATTCTTTAAAGACCATCAAGTCAGCTTCCTGAAAGTAAAATAGCTGGATATTATTTTTAAATCATGCCCTGCAGCATTTAAAAATAATTTTACCCAGGATATCAGCCATTGTAGGCGGGAAGTCGAGACAGGGAATTAGGATAAGAGGGAGGCAAATACAAAGAGGGTGGTGGAGGAATTGAGAGAGATAAGTATAAGGAGGAAGATCAACTTTGAAACAATATGCTTTGAACAGGATGGGGAAAGATAGCTCCTCTGAAAACATGGGCTGTTTTCACTTTAGGCTGTAAGCAAGTCCCAAGTCTTTGGCATCTGTGAGAGTTCAGCTTTGGCAAAAGACAGCCCTGAGACACTCAGCACTTCCATTGCTGTCCTTGCTTCGAGTTCTGACATAATACCCGCTTGAAAAGCCCCCATAGTGGTGATTTAGTATAATAATTACAGGAAATAGTAATAGATTCAGTGGTAAATTCAGGCAAACTGTCCCTCTCCACGGCATGACAGCCCAAAGTGTTGAGGAGAAGGGGTAAAAGAGCTGATTCCCCTCCTTTTCATGTGGCAGGGATGTGCTTCCCCTGCTTCAGACCCTCCCCAAAATCAACATTAAAGTGAGTTTTCACCTCATGGTTTGGAGTCCACGAGGCCAGTAAAGTGTTATTTTGCAGAAGATCTTCATGCACACCAACTGTTTCTCTAAGCTGGTGTTAGTAACCCCAGAGTGAGGTTTCATTCCCAAAGTCTTACCCCATACCGGCCATGTGAGCCAGGTCACTCTAGGATCCCTTTCTGCGTAAGGGAAAATAATAACAGTTTTGACAAAACAGTTCATCTGACCTATTTTAGATGTCTGCATCAAGATGAGAGGAATACCAACGTGGAAATAACTTTCCATTGGCATTACAGGGTGCTTAGGATGACTAACTTAGGGTACATGGCTGGGTTTAGTCAGATATATCCTGGCCTAGTTGCCATGATGTGGTTTCATGCATTCATGTGTGTGAATGCCTGATTTTATTTAAAACCTGTTCTATATTTACGTAAGGCATTTTTGGCACTAGCATCCTGCAGCCAGAACAGCTGATTTTAATTTAATATCTTCATTCTGGCCATGGCTGCCATCTGGTGTTGATGCTGCATATGAAATTCCTGAAAAAGATGAAACTATCAATTTTAAAGGTAAAAAGTTGTCCTTTCATTTTCCTATGTTGTCTTTCCAAGTAGCCTTGAGAGTTTGTGTCTGGCTTAAAAAACACTTAAGCTCTTTCTGTAGGATTCCACAAGCATTAATTTAGTCCAATAAATTGGTGCATTTCAATCACAGGGATAACAAAAATATTATCCAAGATAAGGAATATGTATCTTTTTTTTTTCCTGCCAAAATAAATGTAACTATTTTCCTTATTTTCTGAAAAATCATCTATTGAATTTAAAAATGATAACACATGCTTCCTTCTAGCTTGTGGAAAATTAGTATAAGTATGAAGGAAGACTGAAACTTTAGCTTTCATAAAAGGTGTGAAGAACTATTCTTACTTTTTTTTTGGACTCTAGAACTAGTATGTGGAATATTTTCAAGTAACCAGTATTTTCTTTCTGCATTTTTTCTTTAAAAGATTAACTTTCATGAAAAGGACTGTGTTATTCCCACATGAAGATTCTGATACCATGTTTTCATCACCTTTTCTTGAAAGTGAATTAATTCTGATTGTAGGAGGTGATACCATTCTTCCTGGATACCCCCGAAAAGACTGCTCCCTGGGCTTTTCAAAGGATGTTACCAAAATTGATGCTGCTTTTTATAATGGAAATGAGAGGAAAACGTATTACTTCATAATGGACAAATTTTGGAGATAATATTTCCTGTGTTACTTTCCAAAATAGGAGCAAACATAATCACATGATCGGTATCCTGTCATGATTTAGGACGCATTAGTCACAGAGTTAGGCAACCTCTTTCAGTGTCACAGCTGGTTATGGAAAAATATTTGAAAGGGAGGCGAAAGAGTGCTTTGAGCTTTCCTTTTAATTTATTTAATTATTTAACAATTATTTTTCTTTCTTTTTGTTTGTTTGTTTGTTTGTTTGTATTTAATTGGCTTGGGGAAAAAAAAGCCATCCTACAGCTCCACAGGGCAGCTCAGGAAATCAGTCAGAACCTCGCTATAACAAAAACGTTTCTGTGGGGTAAGGAGTATCCCAGCCTTTTTCCAGTTACCAACAGATAGTTTCATAAAGTTACTGATAAATGCCATGTACTGCAAAGAATTATCTGCTGTGCATGGCTATTATTTCCTCTTTTCAATCCAATCCCTACTGCTCAGGTTTGAGTTACAAGACACATATTTCTAACAACTGAAGGAGGTGCCCCTATAACAGAAGCAATATATAACTTGAATTTTTGCACATGAATGACACAACTTCTCTCCTTCCTGCCACCACAATGCCCAAGTCATTTTTCATACAGGGATCATCCTGGAGTAATTATTCAGCTACATATTTGTAGTTTAAGCAGATAAGGCTTCCATATTTTAGTTCAGACTCTCATAGCTTGAAGGACTTCAGCTAAGCAGTTCATCTGACCATTCAATCTCTTACTGAGCAAAGGTATCAGAAGGATAATGCTTTCAGAAGCCTTCTTATTCCAGCACTGATAGATACACTGCACTTCACTAAACATGTAACAGCCTGCTATAAGTAACTTAAGTAAAATGACTTAAACTAACTTATAACTTAAGAAAAAATCAGATTTTTCCTGATAAACATTTCTTACAGGGGCAGAATATGAAAGCAATCTTTTTGTAATCTTACAAATCTAACTTATGTTTGAAATAAGGTTATCTACCTCTCCTTTGGGTACCACCTCTTAGAAAAAATATTTAGCAGATTTATTATGATGGTTCAAATATTAGGTATTCTTAGACATATCTTGAGCTTAATGTAAACAGAAGCAATTCTTCCAGTGCAGCTAATAGAGTAATAAATATTTATGGCACATGGTATCTGTCTCGATGTTACCTAAATGATACGATAGTCTTCAGTGAACTCAGTTACCTGTTGGTGGGTAGAAGGTAATGAGCAGTTTTCATTGACACGAGTTCAGTTCTCTCAGTTATAATAAACAGAAGCCCGTACTGATAAGAGATGCATCTCCAGGAATTAATGGGAAGGTTGATGCTGTTTTTCAACATAGAAGCGAGTAACTGATCTTAAAATCTGTATGAAATGCTCAGGATCATAGGGCTCAGAGTGCTTGGACAGAGGGAGACACTTCTAAATGCTGCTTATAGCCCTTAGGATGACCAACAAGATCCTGAAATAGTCACATAACATTCCCATGCTTAATTTAATCCCCTTGAAAAATAGTGATGATATACATTTGTGACAGCTTCACAGCTGGAAAGGACAGCTCTAAGGGACAGATTGATATATCTGCATTCATGTTGACATGCACCTCACACCATGAAGAGCACCTCTCAAGATAGTGACATCTTAACAACATAAGGTCTACCTGCTGTGAGCAATGCTATCACAGCCTGGCCCTCTGACATAAAATCACACTGCTTTGAGAATAATAATTGGCACTAGCTTCTCCTGCCTGAGGGAGAATGTTACATAGGCAGGGAGATGCTGGAACAGACTCAAGGGTACATCCACACTGCCAAAGGGCACAGCTGCTTCTTTTCACTCTTCCTGTTGCACATCACCCTACACAGAGCATACCAGCCAGGAGTCCATGAGGAAGAGCATTTCTGTTCCTAGAGCTAGGATTGCTTTTAACCAGTTTTAGTTATTTCAAAGTTAAGCAAGCAGGCTAATCAAAGCTACCGCTCATAATTACAGAGACAGACAGGAGCTCCAGAGAGCAATCCCTCCCAGCCAGGACAGGAGCAGAGGGACACATTGGCATTTAGTGGAGTCCCAGTCATCCCTGACCTGCCTTCACTCCTCTAGCTGTCCCAGGGGAGCCCCCATCACCACCTGTCACCATGTGTCAACAGAAGAGGACCCCCATCACCTCACAAGCTGAGGGGTAACTACCAGGGGGACAGGGGTCAGTATGCAGGGGAAGAGCATTTGGGGATGTTATAAAACTTATTATGTCATGTTTGAAGGGGACTGTGAGAATGTGCAAAATTCATTATGGGTTGATTAGGGGAAAGACCAAAGGCAGGGAAATGGAAGGTTCAAGGCAGATTGGGGAGGAAGATGTTTGGGAAAATAGAGAGATAAGTGGATAAAGGGGGCTGGTTACGTGCGAACAGGCGCAGGTCAGTGGGCTTCTTTGGCCATGACTTGCACATTTGGTCCTGTCTTCTCAGTAAATCATATCTCATGTGTGGGTGAGTTCTTTCTACATATGTTTGGGTGAACTTCAAGCTGGACTGGCTGCCAAGTAGGTTAAGAGGTCTGAGTACCAGCAGCTGGTGCATGGCTACAAGATGTGGGGACTTGTATGTTACCGGGGATACAGGAGGTGCAGGGGCAGCTACTGGGAGGACTGTGTGTCAGAGCGCAGCTGCTGAGGGCATCCACACTGTTTGTATTTCCATGTCCATGTTTCACCAGTGGATGGAAGTCCTCATCAGCCAGAGGGGAAGAAAAGAATGGGGCCACCAGTCCTTTTCATATTTGTCCAAGTGCTCTATGTTTTCTGTCAGTGATGATCTCTGTGGCCAGCCTCATCTCTCTCTGGACATGGGGGACAGAAATGCAGCAGCTGCCAGTTCAGTACTGCTGACAATAATCTCCCTGCTGCTGAAGTCAGGCATCACTTGATAGTGCTCCATACGGGCCCTTAAGTGTTCAGATGGACAGCTAGCAAGATCTAAGGTCTTAGAGAAGGTATCTTTTCTTTTATGCTTGTAAAAAATCTTGCCCAGTACCCACTGTCTCCCCCTCATTAGAAAACTTCTCTAAAAAAGAGAAATAAACAGAGAAAAGACAGTTGTTCTGTTTGATTCCTCTTCTCCATGAATCACAAAATCACACCTTGTCCAACCCCACTGCTCAAACAGGGCCGTGTAGAGTGGGTTGCTGAGGCTCTATGTGGCTTTTGGAGATGCTACTTTTGCACATATCCAAAGAGGGAGACTACCACTTCACTGGGCAACCTGTGTCAGTGCTTGGTCGCCCTCAGGGTCAAAAAAGTGTTTCCTGATGTTCAGTGAGAACTTTCTGTGTTTCAGTTTCTGCCCACTGCCTCTGGTCCTGTCAGGACAAGGCAACTGCACTGTATTTATATATACAATTGTATTGTATGAATGCCATGAGATATTTCAACAAACTTTATGGAACCTTTTTTATGATGCATTTGCAAAACACCTAGTAGCAGGACTACTCAAATGGGACACTCCAGGGTGGATATAGACACTGAGCAAATTTTATCTTACTTCTATCAAAGTCCAAAACATATTATGGCACTCTCAGTCTTGCAAGACAACAACTGCTGCCATACCCTCCTGCGGAGGTGACAAACAAGACTTTGCTGACCAAGCAGAATTAGAGTCAATATGATAAGTTTTAATTACAGCACCTCCAGAAAAGGAAATGAGTAGCTCTAATTGGTATCTGACATTGCCAGGGTCAGGGAAGGTTCAAGTCTTCTAACTTGAATGTTTTTATTGAATTTAGTAGGAAATACTGCAGCGCTGTTTATTTCATCCTTACTATTTGCCTCATGCCATTCTTGTTTTCTAATTCTGGTTTCCCTTCACATTTTTGTTACGGTGTTTTGAGTGGGCTCATAGCTGCAAGACTTAATCAGTCTACAGTCTCAGCTATAACAGTAGAAGTCAAAAGATGCATGAACATTTTGGCTCACACTTTATAGATTTTTAGTTCCTTAAGGAAGTTTCTATCCATCCCAGGTTAGAGTAGCTTTCTTCAGTTGTTCCTACTGCTGATCTTCCTCTATCTGTGCATTCCATAGCACTACAGCTGTGGTTAACTGCACTAGACCATGTTATTTTAATGGGATAATCTCTTCCAGCTCTGATCTTTCCAACTTTTTTGGGAAATACTCTCTCTTAGATGGAATTATAGTTCTCAGAGCAAACCTGGTTTGTCCTAGACTTTTCATGATTGTTTTGTAGTTTTCTGGCTCCCAAATACTCATCTGACTAGTTCTTCCTTGTTTTTGATGACTTCTGATTAGTTGGGAATCTTTCCTTCCTTGTTTCACAAACTGCACACATACTAACTATTGAATATGAAGTCTTGGAAGTAGAGCTTAACTGTCTCTAGTACTATGCATCTTAATATAATTTATCTATTTTAATGTTGGATGTTGGTGTCTTTTTTCCTTCACAATTCTTATTTTGAAAATCTCTGGTACTACTGACAAGCCAGCTTCATCATTTGGGTGAAAGCAGGCTTTTGAACTGAAGGTCATTGGCCTGTATTCAATATCCTGTGTTCTTCTGAGATACAGTTTGAGACCTGGACTCTGAGTTGATATATTCATTGTCTGTGGCACACTCAGTCCAAGCATTCCAGTTTTCGTTTTCTCAGCCTTCTAAACACATCAGATTTCTCTACACTACTGCAGATTTCTTGCCTGTTTGCATGGAAAATTGGGTGAAGGCAAAAGTCCCTTCACAAGGCACAGGCTTACCATGTGACACTTTCTCCTCTAGAATTCAGATCACAAAAATAACTTTTTTTTTCTTCAATGTTTTTCTATAATGGTGTCATTTGTTGTGGTTTTCACCATCTTGTCTTGGAGGACGTTTTACCTACATCTGAATGCATCTGCCTTTTTTTTTTGCCAAGGACTCCATAATGCGTCCATCAGACACAATGCAGGAAGTTCAACAGGGAAGGCCCAACACTATGTACCCCAGGAAAAGCCAGCTTGTTTTGGATGTTCTTTATCTTACCATTTATTGGTTTCCTTCGTTTCACACATTCACCCTGCCTGGAATGGACAAATGCCCTTTTATCTTGTTCTTGGCATGATTACATATGTATTACCACAATAGGTAGGGTTGTGGTAGTGAACTGAAAAGGTATTTTGTAATGATTTGGACACCCGGAACTAAAAGACCCTAGAGAGTTTACCACCTAAGTAAAACAGACGAAGGTAACTAATACGTCCTGGCAGAAAAGAACAAAATTAAAATTAGTCCGTTTAACTATTGTTTGCAGGAAGTCGTTCCTAGTGAAATGTTGGCTTGGGTTTAAGGAAATGGGGAAAAAAAGTACCCCCTTTCTTGGTGACAGAAGCGCTGAAGGCACCTCAGAACTGCAAACATGCATCTCTCATCTGCCATCGGCATTCTAGAGAAAAGAGGTAAAAGCTGCCCAGGTGCAGACTTTGTTTCCAGATGATTCCCTGACAGCATCTAAACTGCCATCTAACTGGTCTCCAGTTAGCTCATTCATGTTTGCTCCCTGCCAGCAAGACAACTGCCTTTGCAGGTTCTTAAGCAGTAGCTGTCTCATGGGATATTTTGGTGTTGGTGCCATGCCTCTAACCGGGGGTCTGTGAGCCTGTAGCAATTCTACCGTGTCCCAAATGGTCCAGATCCCCTGGACATATGCAGATCTATTTCGGAGATCAGTGTGGAGACATTGATCTCTTCTTGCTGCCTCTTTCAGGGCAAGTTTTACATCTGCACAGCTTGCGTGACAACTGCCATGTTCAGAAGCAAAGGAGTTCAAGCTGGTAAGGCTGTCTCTGCAAGGCATCCCAGGGTCTGTCTGCCATCAGGGAAGTCATGCCCAGGACACAACAGAGCAGGTTCCCATCCCAGGCAACAACTCAGCTGCAGGCATGAAGAATGTGATTTAATTTTCCTGTGTGTTCAGGAAACAGGTGCTTGGCATGGAAAGTGGCACTCCTTCCCTCCTCCTTTTACTGAAATCGTTGATGATGCCATGTCTGAGACTGTGCAAGTCACTGAGGTGTAACTCAGGCACTGCCCTAGTTGGTGACTTGTCACATTGAATTGCCTTTCTACAATAGAATAATTAGGACTGATTCAGCACCTGACATCCTGAGCGCTATCGCAGCAGCCTTTGGACTTTACTGTGGTTTGAACTATACTGTTGTGTGCCTAACACTGCTCAGCACAGCACCCTGGTTTGTAAACGGAGTGACTGAGCATTTTCTTGGAGCAGAATCAACGGCATTTCTATAAAGGAAATGTTTAACACTGGGTGACATTAAGCCACAAGCTTGTGCAAACTTTAAGACTTCTGACTTGAAGGGTTGTTTTTGTTTTTTTCATCTCAGTATTCAAATGTACTTGGCTCATTAAGAGAAAATTCCCAATGCGTTCTTTAACTTCATGCAAATATCCAGCAACCGGTTGAATATTGCTGCACAGTGACATGATTTATATCTTTGATATTTCATTCTTTGCATGAAAAGTGACATCCTCCAAGGAAAATAGCTTGTTTCAGGATAGCATTCTGGGTTTGCAGAAAGATTTTTATTTTGTTCCTTCAAAATAGATTGGAAACACATAAAGAGATTAAGATAAGAGCGCAGAATGGGCATAAAAGCACTGCCTGCAAAAATTATGACTGTACTTCATAGTGCCACCTGCTACTGAGAAAGCAATAGCAAACCTCACTGTGACAAATTATAGCAGTAAACAAGCCTTAGAATTATGAATTACCAGTTTTCATTTTCGTAATATTAAAATTACAGAACTACCGATCGAAGTTCCCTTTTCTACAGTAATTCTGTAGTGATTCATACGGTGATTCACACTGTGAATTTATCTTTTCATTATTTAGTCAGGGGTGTGGGTGGATGTTTCTCCTTAGGGAGAGAAGTATGAAAACCATTAGAACATTTTAAAATATTATCAGACACAACTAGAAGAGAAGGCAAATAGCCTGAAGAGTCAAATGTAAGCCCTAGATAAGTGAGGTAAAAAGTAAATGGAAATCACTGAGACAGAAAATTGCTTGAGGCTGGGAAAGTCTTCTGTGGAAATGTCTCCTCTTGTGCTTCTGCCTAAATGTCCTTTTCAGTCAGTGCTGGAAAGAGGAAATGTTCTGGATAGACCTCTGGCAGTGCTTATATTCCTATGCAGACTTAATGAACAAGGAACTGTGAGTAGAGTACCTAGAAAAGGGACACTTCAAGGTCTCTTGCCTTAACATGAACAAAAAGGGTGCAGTTCTGCTGAGGAAGAAGTGTGCAAATGAAGCAGGATTATTGCTAATACTGGGAGACACAAGCCTGTACTACCTGGGTGGACAATAGAAAAACCCTAGAAAATGCTGGCCCTTTCTTAAGAACAGCATCAACCCCCTCTGCCCTAGGCACCCAATTTGGGTTTAGCAGTGGCTTAGCAGATGAGTCCCAGACCTGGCAAGGTGATTTGGGGTGACATGAGTGAGGTACAGGGGCAAGAGCTGCCTCTGAAGGACATCTGGGGGTAGGTAAGGGCAGTTTACCCCTCTCCATTGGTTACATGGAGATTTTAGGCAAACTTCAGGCAGGGCCAATGTGTTAGATGTCCAAAACTGGTACCCTAATAGACATGAAGCTGCTGCAGCTCCATGCCCCCAGGTCCAGCCAGCAGCAAGGCTGAGCATGTATTCCCAGTAGGCACATGCACAGACACGAACAAACACATGCACACAAGTACAGACACAGAGAGGCACTATAGATCCCCCAGCAGGTGGGTTCAGACACCCTGTCTATGCAGCACCTGCCCTGGGATGTGCTGGTATCCCCTGCTGCCTTATGCACGCACACACAAATAGGAGTCTCTGCCTACCCCAGACCCCCACAGGCTCCCCAGTTGTTGACTTGGGCCCCTTGTCCCTCAAGTAACCAGCCCACAGAACCATGGTCTCTCCAGTATCCAGCCTTGGCTTATGGCCACTTTGACTCCCAGCTCCTAGCCTCTGACCCTACTCACTGGCTCGTCTAGTTGGATCTTCATTAGTGCTCACACACATACAGAATCACAGAATCACAGAATCTTAGGTTGGAAGGGACTCAGGGATCATCTAGTCCAACCTTTCTAGGAAGAGCAGAGTCTAAACAAGATGGCCCAGCACCCTGTCCAGACGACTCTTGAAGGTGTCCAACGTGGCCGAGTCAACCACTTCCCTGGGGAGATTATTCCAGTGGGTGACTGTCCTCACTGTGAAAAATTTCCCTCTGGTGTCCAATCGGAATCTCCCCAACAGCAACTTGTGTCCATTCCCCCTTGTCCTCTCCATGTGACTCCTTGTAGAAAGAGAGTCTCTATCTTCTTTGTAACTTAAGTACTGGTATGTGGTGATGAGATCCCCTCTGATCCTCCTTTTCTCAAGGCTGAACAAACCCAGTTCTCCCAGCCTATCCTCATATGGCAGCTTCCCAGTCCTTGGATTATCTTGGTGGCCCTTCTCTGGACCCCTTCCAGCCTGTCCACATCCTTTTTGTAGAGCGGGGACCAGAACTGTACACAGTGCTCCAGGTGTGGCCTGACAAGCGATGAGTCGAGTGGGATGATGACTTCTTTCCCTCTGCTGGCGATGCTCTTTTTGATGCAACCCAGCATCCTGTTGGCCTTCTTGGCCGCAGCAGCACACTGTTCACTCATGTTGAGCATCCTGTCTACCAGGACCCCCAGGTCCCTTTCCACAGAGCTGCTCTCCAGCCAGGTGGATCCCAGTCTGTGCTGCACTCCCGGATTATGTTTGCCCAGGTGCAAGACCTTACACTTGTCCTTGTTGAACTTCATAAGGTTCTTGCTGGCCCACTCTTCCAGCCTATCCAGATCTCCCTGCAGAGCAGCTCTCCCTTCTGGAGTGTCTACTTCCCCACTCAGCTTGGTGTCATCAGCAAACTTCATCAGGCTACACTTGATGCTGTTGTCCAGGTCACTTATGAAGATGTTGAATAACATTGGGCCCAATATCGATCCCTGGGGGACCCCACTAGTGACAAGTTGCCAGTTTGAGAAAGAGCTATTTACCACCACCCTTTGGGTGCGGGTCAGCCAGTTCCCCACCCACTGCATAGTCCACTTGTCTAGGCCATAACACATTGATGTCTCCAGGAGGAGACTATGGGGAACCGTATCAAAGGCCTTGGAGAAGTCCAGGTAGACAATGTCCACTGCCCGCCCCATGTCAACCAGGCAAATCACTTTGTCATAGAAGGCCACCAGGTCTGTCAAGCACAATCTGCTTTTAGTGAAGTTGGCTTTTCCCAATCAGGTGCTTCAACTGACTTGTGATGGCCCCCAGGAGGACATATGCATCCAATTGGCATGCATGCACCCAGTGTCTCCATTCACAGCACCACAGACACAGGGACCTCCAGCCCCTGGTTCCACCCTAGGGGCTGTCACTGAAACCCCCCACACACACCCCTGCACACAGAACAGAGGTCCTGGCCCAGGACAATGGCTAGAAATGGGATTTAGCGAGAGGCCAGGACAGACTGTGGCAGTCAGGTGCAGGTGCAACACAACAGTTCTGCAAGCAAAGTGAGGCACCGTGTAGACACCAGTTGACACTCAGTAAAAATTTTCATGTATTTCGATGGGTCTCAGTTTCATTTTGGCATATTTATGTCTCCTTATGTTGGGTTTTGAGGTTTTTTTCTGAAGGTAAGTTCTTGAAAGGAGAGGGTGGCAATGTGCTAGCTGCCACACTATGGGAAGGGCAGATGACTGAAACCTTTCCTCCCCTCATTCAAGGGAGATGTGCTGAAGGACACGCAGTAGGAAGCCAATGCAGACGGTGAAATTGGACATGACTTTGTAGCCCAACACTGTGGAAATTCCCAAGACAGAGGGAAGCCACTGCTTCTGCTTCCTCTTCCTGAAGTTGTTTAAGGTTTTTCATTTGATGACTCTTCAAATACATAAACAGTTCCCACAGCCAGTGCTGGAGTCCAGGACTTTCTAGTTCTGCCACTGGCTGCCTTGGAAAGTAACTTATTTAAACTTTTTTAAAGTTTACTGGAAAAAAACAGATGTCCTCTCTTATCCTCTGCCTGACTCAGTATCTTCTTGGTCACATTAAAATTTGGCCATAGACCATTTGTAGAAAAGTGCAAGGCAGCAGACCTTCTCTGTGCAAGCTGCAACACATGATTTCCTAACATTCCCGTCTCAGCCACCGGATGCATCTGATTAATCTGCATCTCTTCTTTGCCTGTATGTGTTTAAACATGCCTATGATGCCCTTGGAAAATAAAAAAAAAAAAGGACAGAAGAAACAAGGAGTTAACTACTCCTTAGAAATAAAAATAAGAATAAAGAAACAGAGGTATTGAGTCAGGAACTATAAAAACCAGCCTATAGAAACACAAGAAGGAGAAATTTACAGGGAAATAACACTAGTTTATAAACAGTTAGATAAGTTAAGCAGCATTTCACAAATCCCAGGATCATGTGAGTTGTAGCAGACTTCAGAGAAGTATCCGACGCACAGAGCTCTTTTTGTTCTGGTCTGAACATCAAGATGAATTAAGAATAATCAACAATGGAGTTTCTTTCAACTATGAATCATGAGGCTGAATCTCTTTACATGTACAAAAGCTGTATCCTTTGAAGAACTGTCGTCCTAGTCATTTCAAATACCAGCACCAGACTGTTGCTTCTGCTTTTGAAATGTCCTGTATTAGCTTTAGTCTATCACTCCAGACAAGCAATGTGACTCACATTGGAAGGTACAAAGTAATTCACTTTTCCCAGGAATGATTCTGCTCTGCTGAACCTAGACATAATTAGGGAGTGCTACACTACAGTGAGTGTAGAATCATATACTAAGTACATTATTTTTCCCTGACGTTTGGGAAAGTAAGTGAAGTACTTTCCAGCACAATGAAATTTTTCATCCTGTATTGAGCTCGTTCGGAGCAAAACTTGCTCATGTACAAGGAAAAAATTATAACAGTACATATTTGTGTTTCTCCCTTTCACACTAACTTTTACTGTTTCCCTTTTAAGGTTTCCAAGGAGGCTCTTTACCTCCAACAAGGACAGCAACACCAAAACCATTCTGAAAGATGTCCAGCCTGTACTTGGCAGCTTCCAGAGTTAGCAAACATGCAGCCACTTCAGGCCATCTACTCTGGTGCTTAGCTGACCTTGCAGTTAGAAATGTTCTCAATTTAGAGGTCCACACTGTAGTTTCCCACATGTGTACTGGGTATTTAAACTCCTGTTATTGTTGACAGTGACCTACCCAATACAGTCAATGAGGTATAGAAAGCAGTTAATCTCATATTAAACTCCATGTCATATGGTCAGTTGAATCACTTTCTATAATCCATTATGCTAAATGGGAGCTTAGACATCTAACTTATGGATATCTACACAACAAAACACTTAAATCTGATTTGACCTCATTACTCGTTTGAATGTACTTGAGACACTCACCTGGTGCTGGCTGCCATGCATGACACAGGAGCTATGAAGACCTACATCCTTTTAGGGTAGCTGAAGGTCAGGTGGGATTCCCTAGAGTATCTCAAATAGCACTCATGCTCAGGCAGCTAAATCCAAAACTTCAGGTCTAAACTTAGTCACTGTTGTTTAAGACCATTTTAGAGTCTTGGAGAACAGTCACTGCTTCCCTTTTAGGAAAAAGCTTTCATATATTTAACAGCATTTATCATGGCTCCCCTCACTCTTCCCTCTGTGAACCAATGGACACAGAGTCACAAAATGATTACTTCAACCTTCCTTTTCCAGACTCTAAAAAATATTCCTGTTGGGCTTCATGGAGTCTTTCTGACCAGAGGTCATCTCTCTGCCTGGATCCAAACATGTTATTTCAGCTGGGACCTTCCATGCTGGTAGGTATACAAACATTTTACTTACCGTACATATGGGAACCGAGTTCATGCATTCCAGTAACATGATTGATTTTTGTTAATATCAGTCAAAAAAAGGTTGACTCATTTTAGCACTCAGTTTTGCTATCATCACAAGGTTGTTTTAGATACAACTTTTAGTCAGCTGATGACAGCCTTCCTGGAGTTACGATGCTGATTATTCCTGATAAGATTGGTTCTTTGTACTGTCTTTTATGTTTTATTATTACATATTATGACATAATATGCTATATTTTGTTACATATTATAACATATGTATCATATATATAGCATAATGTTATTCATTATAATCCGTCTTCTTTTGTTGCTGTTATATGATGTTTCCTATAATTTCTCCAGTTTGCCAAGACCTTGTGCCATAGTCTGAATTCAGGATTCAAAAAAGCCCATGAATGTAACTCCACAATTTACCTGAAAAGCAATTCCTTAAACACGCTACAAAATTGCCCAAAACAAAAAGTTGCAGGGAAAATAAGGACAGTAACAGTAGTTAAACACATTGCATCACTACCTGATGATGAAACTGTTATGCAATATTTTTACTAATCAGAGGATGTTATACAACATGAGTCAGAATGTCACTGATTTACAAATTAGCTATATAAACAGAGCTAAGAAGCATGTTCACTAGCTCAAGTGTGAAACCGAGGCAGACAACCTTAGACGAGGATGAAGACCCTTTCGTTTCTCCTGTTGCTATCTGTAGCCTTCTCCTCTGCTTTTCCTGTGGCTCCAGAAGCAGAAGATGAAGGACAAACCCTACAGCTTGTAGAGGTAAACATTTTTCAGTGCATTTCTAAATGAAACATAAGGTAGTTTGAGAGATAACCGTAATTGTGATTTTTTTTTTCACAAAATAAGGCTGGAAATTAAAGATGTACCATTTTGCAGAGGTTTCAAGAGAACATGTTTCCTATCAATCTAGAAAATGTGTGAAAATCATGTGGAACTTATTTACCCAAAAGTCATCTGAATATTGCATAACTTCACTTTTGATGTTGTCAGTAACGTAATAACAAACTACCAACGCATGAGTTCTAGCAGCAAGGCTCTGTGGCTGTGCAGAAAGAGCCAAATTCATCAACAATTTGCATTTCAGAGTGTGCTTTGAAACTTGTGATATGACTGGTCTCAGTCACATAGGGGAGGAAACTGGCTTGAAGCAGGCATGTATTTCAGCATTTTGCTGAATGGATCTTTTGTGGAATACTTTGAAAAAAGGGACATCTATGAGAAATACAACACTGACATAGATAAAACACTATTTATTGGAGACAAAATTATTGACATTTAGTAGGAGTACCTAATATCATATTTCATAGCTAAAAATAAAGGCCATGATTTGCCAAGTGCTGACTCTCTAGTAGTAGTCACCTGCTTCATTGGGAGTCCTGGCTGTGCGGAGTCTCACTGCCAATCTCTATTTCCTTGAAAGAGAGCAGTTATAAGCTTCCTCATAAGTTTTGCTGTTAATCGGGCATCATTAATAATGTGGAATTAATCATTAATAGTAAATATTAGATTTAAAGACATATCTTCATATATTCTATGAGTGAAACAAGAAATTCAGAAAATGATATGAAAACTGAAAGTTATATCTAACTCTTCACACCAGTTCCTGGGAAAATAAGTTGTTCTTGCTCCTGATAAACACAGGGCATTTGGGTATGGGAATAGTTCAAGATTACTTAGAAAATTTCAGTGTGACTGAAGACAGTACTGATATGCCACAATGCTCTCCTTTTTTTAAACTCTGGTTCAGAGTTATCTACAGAATTTCTACAATCTTCAAAGGGATCACCAGCCTCATTTAAGAAAACACAGTGAAAACCCCCTCGTTGCAAAGCTCAAGGAAATGCAGGAATTCTTTGGACTACAAGTGACTGGGAAACCTGATCTTGACACTTTGGAGATGATGAAAAAACCCAGATGCGGTATACCTGATATAGGGCAATACATGTTAACACCAGGGAATCCAAAATGGAAAAGAAATAATCTGACATACAGGTAACTTTCTTAATCTGGTTCAAAAAGGTATAGATCTGGCATCCCAAATTTAGGGAGGGTCTGAACATTATGCCATATACGAACATCCAGAGTGATGAACTGATTTCTAGAAGAAGACAGGTACTTCAGGAGGTGGTATCTAAAATTAAGGCATTATTAATTTTCATTAATGAAAGATGCATCGAAGATTTCTGACTTTTGCACATGTTATTATTTTTCAGCTAAAATGCTGTATTCTTAACAATTTGTAATGTTTTGGGTTTGCTTTGAAGGATTTTGAATTACACCCCGAAGATGAGACAAGCTGATGTAGATGAAGCAATCCAAAAAGCTCTCAGTGTCTGGAGCAATGTGACACAATTGACATTCCAAAAGATTGAGGACAAAGAAGCAGATATAATGATCTCTTTTGCTTATAGAGGTAACGTTGATATATTTACATATTAAATAGCCAGCTACAATCATAGAAATAATTTATGAGTCTAACTGGTTTTTCCCCACTTCATTTTAGACCACCGCGACAACTCTCCTTTTGATGGTCCCAATGGGCAGCTAGCTCATGCCTTCCAGCCTGGTGAAGGTATTGGAGGAGATGTGCATCTTGATGAAGAGGAAGCCTGGACAAAAGGTGGAAGGGGTAAGGACTTTGTAACTGTATCTATTTATATAGTTTTACCTGGTACAATATTAGTTCATGTGATACTTAGTTCATGAGCCTGAACAGAGGCAAAAAGAAAGTAAAAGTTGCAAAACTCATCCTTTTAAAGTGCTTTGCTCTTTTTTCTGCCATTTGTAGGAATCAAGATTTTTAGGTCATAGTGCTTTATAATGGTGACTATGTCAGCACTTAAAAATACTTTTTTTTGTTCAGATGAAACCTAAAACTTGGATACAGGAAGATCTGGTGGTAAACTTCTCAAGTCAAATTCTTTATCTTTCTTAATCTATCACTTCAAAGTTTGGTGCTAACTAGGGTATTCGAGTACCACCAAAACTGTCCTCTCAGTGTTTTGTTTTGAAGGTTTTTTTTCTGTTGGACCATTCATAGTTCGCATGCTCCTTGATCTGAGCAGTTTATGTCATAGCAGGAGAAACAGGGTTTCTGTTTAAGACACATGGACACTAAAGAAAGGACAATGAGACCAGAGTTAAGGCTGGACATTCTTCAAGTACTCATTCAGCTCTTCCATTATGATATTTTTGAGTTTGTGATGTTGATAACATTACTTGCAGCCTCTCTTGTACCTGTAGTGTATTTTGGGAGGATGCTTAAGTGTTTCCCATTTAGTCAATTGTGCTGAATACTGAAACATATTTTACCTTGTTTCATATTATTTTTATCCTACAGGCTACAATTTATTCATTGTTATGGCCCATGAGCTTGGCCACTCACTGGGTCTGTCTCATTCAAATGATCCTGGAGCACTAATGTATCCAACTTACTCCTACACGGACCCCAATGAATTCCGTCTTCCTCAGGACGATATTGATGGCATTCAAGCCATCTATGGTAAGAAAAAAATATTTTTATTTAATATTTCTACTTGGGAGGCTGGTAAACAGTAATAAGAATATACTTAAAATATGCTTATTCCACCAAAATAAGAAGTTTAACTGTTGCTGAACAATTGATAACAAAAGAGAGAAAATTCCTGGAAGCTACCTTCAGCTGAAGTCCAGTTCTGAAAATAATTCATTTTGGAAAAGATGACCACAAACGGTTTTACCAACATTAATAGCCTGCATTTAGTGACAGACCCTTAGTTTAAAACCATATGCCTTCTCATTCTCCGTAAAGATGGTTCTTGGTGTCCTCAGAGACCTTCTGAACACTGTCTTTATATTTCTTCATACTAAAAGATAAAATGTTCTTCCTATAGGAAAATCTAATGCTCCTGTGCAGCCAACAGGACCTGTAACTCCACAAGCTTGTGACCCAGATTTGACATTTGATGCTATTACTACCTTTCGTGGAGAAATAATATTCTTCAAGAACAGGTAACAACAATAAGCACATACATTCTCGCTTTAAAATATTCAGTAGTTTGAAAAAAAAAATTGTAATCCATGAGGGAAAACTGTCCTTTTGGAATGTATTACAAAAAGAAGCACTAGAAAACCACCATGTATTTACACAAGTGGAAGTTCTCAAATCATTAATCCCAAGACCCCTAATTGACAAGAGCAGTGAAGGAGATGGGGGCTTCTAGGTTGTTTTCCAACTATTCTGCTGCTGTGGCCACTGTTGCAACAAAGTTGTCTCTGAACTTGATTCAAGAGCAAAGCAAAGGCATTCCTATATCCCTTAGCAATGTGCCCAGGGGTCCCACACTGTACCTTTCTGCTACTCTTCAATACAAGAGCAGGGGCAGAACTGAAAGCATTGTTAAGTAGAAAGACGTCTGTTAGGTGGTTACTGAAGCCAACTCTTAGCCTGCTTGTCCTACAGAGAAATAGAAGGACTTATGTTCATCTTGCCTAATTTTTAGCATGTGGCTGAGGTTCTAAAGTTAAGAGTGCAATTACTCTAGATTTCTTTTACACTCAGTCAAGGGGAATATTCACACCCAGGTACCCATCTCCACCCGTTATACTCCAGGAGCTATAATAATTATTTTGCACTTATAATAGGAGTTGAACTATTTTAATACACAAATTTTGTTTAAACCAGGTATATGCTGCGCAAACATCCTGAGAGGACAGAGACAGAGCTCAATTTTATCTCAACATTCTGGCCAAAGTTATCATCAGGAATTCAAGCTGCTTATGAAAATGTTGAGAGGGATGAAGTTTTATTTTTTAAAGGTAATGGAATCTGAAACTCTCTACTTTTTTCTGACCAGTTGCATCCTGCTTCTTTGCAAACTGTCAGCACACTACCACTCTTCTTCTTTAAAGGTGTCAAATATTCTTTAAATGTCTCAAATAACTTCATTATGCACATATTACAGTACATGATATATTACCATATATTAATATGTTAATTGCATCTAAAATTACCAACATATTTTGATTAATCGTATGTCCTTCTTAACAATTTAATTTAATGCACATTGTCTAATTTTCAAAATATTATATGGCTCTATACTCAAATAGCAGACAACAGGAATTTAACAAACTCAATATCCCAATCCAATGTCAGTGGATTAACTCATAAACCTCCAGCTCTCCCCAAGTTATTACCCAGATTGATACTTTATATTAATTTGAAAAAAGTCTGGGGAAATTACTATCTGTACACCTTACGATTTTTTTTATTTTAAGATATTTTATGAGTTTTATTCATAAAAACAAAAGCTATTTCCACTGTCTTAATGATGTAGTCCCAGTGTAAGAATTAGACAATTTTCTAAAGTAATAAACTGAGAGGAATTATAATGATATCTAAGACACATTGTTTAGTACCCATCTAAAACACAATTAAATGCTGTTTATTGCAAAAACAAATGGAATTTGTTTATATTTTTTTCAGAGGATAAATATTGGGTTCTCAGGGGATTTGACATTTTACCTGGCTATCCTAAACCAATCTATCATTTGGGGTTCCCGAAGACTGTTAAAAGAGTTAATGCAGCTTACAGTGATGAAACCACAGGAAAAACATACTTCTTTATAGCTGACAGATACTGGAGGTAAGATGTAATGTTCACTTACTAGAGGGCATATTTTCACTTGTCCCTGAGGACTGATGTATAACTATAAAATTCAAGCACAATTATGTTTAAATCATGTATATTCTGGAAATTTAAACAGGATTTTCTGGAAGTTTAAAAATTTTAAGCATTTGCTTGGAAATGTCAAAGTTTCTATAGGATTTTTTTACCATTCATTATATTCTTGTAGCAGGAATCATAGAATCATAGAATCGTAAGGTTGGAAAAGACCTCTAGGATCATCAAGTCCAACCATCCATGCAATACCCCCATGTCTCCTAAACTATACCCTGAAGTGCCAGGTCTACATATTTTTTTGAACACCTCCAGGCATGGTGACTCCACCACCTCTCTGGGCAGCCTGTTCCAATGCCCAACCACACTTTCAATAAAGAAATTTCTCCTAATACCCAATCTAAACCTCCCCTCATGCAGCCTGAAGCTGTTTCTTCTCATTCTGTTGCTAGTAACTTGGGAGAAGAGACCAACACCCACCTTGCTACAACCGCCTTTCAGGTAGTTGTAGAGCGAAATAAGGTCTCCCCTCAGCCTCCTCTTCTCCAGACTAAACAACCCTAGTTCCATCAACCTCTTCTCATAAGACCTGCTATCCAGATCATACTCTCCAGAATGTAATTACTTACAACCAAATGAAAAATCTGCCCTATGAAAGAGTGATTTTCTAATATATTATTCACTTTTCTCCACAAAAGTGCTGCTTTTCTGTTCAGTGTTGTGATAGTGTTCACTTTTCATTCACATTTCAAACAAAATTAACTGCTAATAAGTGTTGCAATTTAATTTCTCTATGAACAAACTATAAATATTCTCCAGTTGGACAGTTGGTGGTATTTATAATTCAAGTGTAGCTCATGACAAATTTCAGAGAGTAATTTTGTTTAAGAAGTACATAGTTGACACCAATGCAAGTATGTTTCAGGACTGTGTTACTATCTTCTACTTCCAAGTTTTATGTTTTGCTTTTGTACTGAACTGGATATCCAGTGCCTCAAAATAGAAACTTATTTTATGTGCAAGTGATGGCCAAGGCTCTGGACAGTCCAGAAATGTATTATTAAGTTCCTGGGCTGCATTCCCAAGGTTCTTGAGACCCTTGTTACAAACTTTACCAACGGCAGAATTTTTGACTCTCAAGACACTCATAATGTGAGAACCTTAATACATAATAGGAAAAATCAAAAACCGACTTTAGCTAATCTTTATAAGACTTCTTAGTAACAGTAGAGTTGCTTATGTGTATGAGTTTGCTTTGGACTTTCAAAATATTGCTTGCTTCCTCACAAATTGTAATGGTGTTTCTTGTTTTAAGATATGATGAAAGAAAAAAATCCATGGATCATGGTTATCCCAGGAAAATAGTCTCCGACTTTGGAAAAATTGGCAGAGTTGACGCTGCTTTCCAGAAAGATGGTAAGTAAAACATACCTTTAATCTGGGTTTTCTTGAATATTTGTGTTTCTGTAGATAAAATCATTTGTTTTCAAAAAACTGTTATTTACCTTAATGAGATAGAAAGGAAAATAGCAAGTATACATGCACTGTTTTTGTTGGTGTTTTTCTTCCAAAATACTGAAAAGAAGTCACCTTTGAAATATAATTGGATTAAATTTTATTTCTAGGCTATATCTACTTCTTCCATAAAACAACTCAGTTCCAGTTTGATCCTCGTGCCAAACGGATTGTTGGACAAATGAAGAGCATCAGCTGGTTTAATTGCTAATTGTAATGTTTTTTCCATATGTTTTTATGTACTGAATTTTTCAGTATTTTATGACTAGCAGGTCAGATTGGATTTCTATCCAAGTTCTGTGGGAGTATATTCTTAATTACTTATTGTAAAACAAATACATTTATATAAGTTATTACAATTTTACCTGCTACATTAAAGTTTCCTAATAAATTAGGTTTGTCATATCATCGTGTCCTTGATGTCTTACTTGCACTAATACTCAAGAGCCAAGCCTCTCTTCCAAACACTAAAAAAATGTATTCTGGCATGAAACATCAGGTCATTTTCCCAAAGCCAGAAGAAGCAGCAGCCAGCTGACTCTGAATTCCACCACCCTCTAAAAGCCCTGGTGAAAATGGCTAGTTGGGTCTCATTAACACCAGTCTACAAATCACACTTCTACATTTCTGTTCCCCTTTTCCCCTCTTCCACTCTTAGCCTTTCCTCCAGGGTGTACACAGGACTTTTTTCCTCATGTTTTTGGGTTTGGAAACTGGGCTTAAGCCTGGAAATGTAGAATAGAAAGGACCCTGAGATCACTGAAACCAGTCCCTTGCTGTCACAGGTAGCCACATCACATAATGGACAAATAAACCTCTTTACTCAAGGTTCTTTCAAGTGCTTACTACTCCAGTAGTTAGTAAATCCCTCCTAATTTCAGTGGGTTAAATGATGAAGACATTTGCTTAAAAAATGAAAATTCTTGGCCAAAAATATTTCTGATACAAAAAGTTCATGAAAAAGACAGCTTGACTTCCAGATTAACTGCAGTTTTTTCAAATATCTGCAATTAAAATGGTGTTTAAAGGGTTATCCACTCTCTATTTAGCCTTTGTAGTTCACAGCATTAGCAGCTTTATGATCATAACAAAATGTATTATCTGGTACAACATCTGTATTATTCAACATAATTCAGAGGAAGGTTTCAGGTTACTGTAACAGAATTGCATTCTGAGAAATGAATGTGTTACCTTATAAAAACATGTCCATTCAGTTTTTCATTACTTAGGTGTATGTATTAGAAGCTTATTAAACTGTCTCCTTCATAAATAAGGAACAGACTTAGTAGTTCTTACAGTGATTAAATTCAGGAGTAAAAATTAGTCTAAATACTATTCAAAGATAAGAAACTGTATAACTGAAATTTAATTTGAATGTATTCTAGTCTTTATAAAGCCTAAAAATTATTATAAAATTATAAAAATTAAATTAGGGTAAATCAATGGCTTTAATTAAGAAGTTACTTTATGTGAACCCTCTTCTCACAAGGTGGTTTAGGTACCGGTTCTTTAGTTCGAAACCTTAGTAGCAATGCTATTTAAATCATGTTTTTGTGTGTAAGCCAGTGCTACTGAACTACCAATTACAATTAAAACAAAAATTATTTTAGAAGTATATAAATCTAAAATTATTTTTAGGAGAGATGGTCTACAAACATGACACAAGATATGCAGGGAAAGATAATATTTCTTATTAGACCACTTATATATTAAAAAATAAAAATTGGGAGCACATGTTCCCTTCAGATATGAAGTAGGAGCAGAAGATCTCAAGCAATGCCAGAACAGCTCTTCATATTTAAAGCAGAACACTAGCCCCTCTCTAGAGGGAAAAAGTAGCGGGTACTCATGGGGCAGAGAAAACATTAAATGGGAGACGAGGGGTAAGGAGGTGGTTATGTTTTGGAGAAAGAGAGATAAAGGGTAATTTACAAACCATGGAAGATGAAGAAGTTAAAGAGAGAATAAAGTTTATAATGGCATTATTTTTAGTCCATACATTTTGGTATACTGGTAAGTTCCTATTTTTAGTTGCCAGGCTATCACGGTTTCATCTGGGATAGAGTTAATTTTCTTCACTGCAGCTGGCATAGTGCTGTGCTTGGGACTTAGTATGAAAACAATGTTGATAACACACCCATGTTTTGGCTGTTGCTGGGCAGTGCTTGTACTAGTCAAGGACTTTTCCAGCTCCCCATGCTCTGCCGGGTGCACAAGAAGGCGGGAGGGGAGGGGGCACAGCTAAGAGAGCAGATCCAAACTGGCCAAAGGGATATTCCATATCATGTAATGTCATGCCCAGTATGTTACTGGGAGGAGCTGGCCGGGGGAAGGAGGCAGCAGTCGTGGCTCGGGGATGGGAAGCGTCAGTCGGCGGGTGGTGAGCGGTTGTATCGTTTGTGGTTTTGGTTTTTTCCCTTTTTCCCTTTTCCTTATTATTGTTATTATCATTACCATTATTACTATATTTTATTTATTAAACTGTTCTTATCTCAACCCACAAGTTTGGGGTTTTTTTTTGCTTTTGCTCTTCCAATTCTCTCCCCCATCACACCAGCGTGGGAGGAGTGAACGAGTGACTGCGTGGTGTTTAGTTGCTGACAGGGGCTGAACCACAACACAGCCACATTTTCTGAAATTTGTTCTGTGGATTTCCCTTGAGCAGGAAGACACAGAGCTCAAAATGAAGTGTTTTCTTCATGAGAAATATTCACTGTGCTTTTGTGAGTGAATATTTCCTTTGCCTGCATAAGCATGGCAATTGCTCCATTCCAGCCACACCATTAGAAGGAGTGCATGTCTGTTGCCAGCAGCTTTCACCTGCCTGAAGGCACAAGCACTGCTTTCAATAATTTGGAATCTAGGTGGTGTTTCCAGCTCAGTTCACACAATCATCTGCCATTTTCTTACTCCCTTTTAATAAGTGTATGGTCCTATTTGCTAATTACTGTGCTAGCATAGAGCACTGTACCACTCCCTAGTGTCTGGTTACTGGTTTTGTGTGTAGTTGTGGCCCACATCATTATTAAATGAGACATATTTGCCCAGGCAGGAATCCAAATCCCTAAACATGCATTTAGTACGTCTGAGGTGCTGTAGGGTATCCAAGTCACCCATGCAGGTATGAAACAGGACTTCTGGGAGACCAGCACTTCACAAAGCCCCACAGCCCCTACACTGTCTTTAGGCACCAATGTTTGGGTGGTTGAATCCTCCCCCTACAGGCCACAGTCTTTGCTAAAGGTTTGCCAAGGGTTAAATAATTATTCGAATCATTTGCCATTGTCTCATGTTTTTCATGCAAGCTGAAAAATGATTCAGCTTTGATGACTCTATGGTAGGATGGAGCCTGTAAAGTACTGGCTCAACTCAGCTGCCTGAACAGGTATCTAATGCCATTCAGTGCCTGAAGGCTTCCAGTTGGCCTTCAACTACCAGTGTAGAAGCCACATCTTCCTTCTAGGTCCTGGGTCACAGCCACCAGGCCTGTGTCAATGTCTCAGGTTCACTAGGCTATCTCAAAAGCACAACAAAACACTGTTTAGGCAGCTTAACTGTTTTCATGTAATCTCAGGCTTAGGCTTTCATCATAGTCAATGGTGTTGGCCAAAACATTTCATGAGCTCCTGAGAGCTGCATAAATCATCCTGAGTTTACCTCCTACATGTGGTCAGATTAAGTGTTCTCTAGATGCCACTTGACCATATTGATTTGACCATTTGATCATGGGCCCCGATGGCATGCACCCATGAGTACTGAGGGAGCTTGCAGATGTTCTTGCTGAGCCACTCTCCATCATCTTTGAAAGGTCGTGGAGGACAGGAGAGGTGCCTGAGGACTGGAGGACAGCAAATGTCACTCCAATCTTCAAAAAGGGCAAGAAGGAGGACCTGGGGAACCATAGGCCAGTCAGCCTCACCTCCATCCCCAGAAAGGTGATGGAGCAGTTCATCCTGGAGGTCACCTCCAGGCATGTAGAGGACAAGAAGGTTATCAGAAGCAATCAACCTGGATTCACCAAGGGAAGATCATGCTTGACCAACCTGATAGCATTCTACGATGGCATGACTGGCTGGGTCAACAGAGGGAGAGCAGTGGATGTTGTCTATCTTGACTTCAGTAAAGCATTCGATACTGTCTCCCATAGCATTCTCACAGGCAAGCTAAGGAAGTGTGGGTTGGATGAGTGGAGGGTGAGGTGGACAGAGAACTGCCTCAACAACAGAACTCAGAGGGTTATGATCAATGGGGCAGAGTCTGGATGGAGGCCTGTCACTAGTGGTGTTCCCCAGGGGTCTGTGCTGGGTCCAGTCCTCTTCAACATATTCGTTAATGTACTGGATGAAGGGATTGAGTCTAAGCTTAGCAAGTTTGATGATGACACCAAGCTGGGAGGAGTGGCTGATACACCAGAAGGCTGTGCTGCCATCCAGCGAGACCTGGACAGGCTGGAGAGCTGGGCCGAGGGAAATCTCATGAAATTCAGCAAGAGCAAGTGTAAGGTCCTGAACCTGGGGAGGAACAACCCCAGGCACCAGTACAGGCTGGGGGCTGGACTACTGGAAAACGGCTCAGCTGAGAGGGACTCTGGGAGTGCTGGTGGGCAGCAAGGTGACCCTGAGCCAGCACTGTGCCCTTGTGGCCAAGAAGGCCAACGGTGTCCTGGGATGTATTAAAAGGAGTGTGGCCATCAGATCAAGTGAGGTTATCCTCCCCCTCTACTCTGCTCTAGTGAGACCACATTTAGAGCACTGTGTCCAGTTTTGGGCCCCCCAGTTCAAGAAGGATGTGGAACTGCTTGAGCAAGTCCAGCAGAGAGCTGTGAAGATGATCAGGGGACGGGAGCATCACCCATATGAGGAAAGGCTGAGAGACTTGGGTTTGTTTAGCCTGGAGAAGAGAAGACTGAGGGGGGAATTTCATAAATACCTGTAAATATCTAAAGGGTGAGTGTCAGGATGATGGGACTAGGCTCTTCTCAATAGTTCCCAAGGACAGGACAAGGGGCAATGGGCACAAGTTGGAACACAGGAAGTTCCACCTCAATAGGAGAAAAAAACTCCTTTCCTGTGAGGGTGCCAGAGCAGTGGAACAGGCTGCCCAGGGAGGCTGTGGAGTCTCCTTCCCTGGAGACATTCAAACCCCACCTGGACGAGTTCCTGTGCCCCCTGCTCTGGGTGTGCCTGCTCAAGCAGTGGGGTCGGACAAGATGATCTCCACAGGTCCCTTCCAACCCCTACCACTCTGTGATCCTGTGATTCTGTGATTAGATTTATGTTGATATAATGCAAGCTTAAACTCACATGCAGACACCCACATCCCTGCTGTTATTGTGTTAAGATCACCATGATGCTGCAGTATTGATGATTCCTGTGATGCTCTGTATAGCATCACTTGGTACTACCAACGTGATGAGGATAGGCAGCAACTTTTCTGCGTTAAACCATGGGTCACACTGCTGCAGTCTGGATAAAACCAATTCTAGGTTGAGAAAAGAAGTCACAAGGTAGATCAACATCCACCAACTCTAACCAGTGTCAAAGATAAGCATTAGGAAACCATAACCAGCAGCTGCTGATGCAACTTCTTCTTTCGCTAGACCTCAAAGGCAGCTATAAGTGTATTTGCGAAACATTGCTTGCTAAAAAACCTGTGCAAGCCTTTTTCCTACAGTCAGTGGGAATTGGCTGCTATGTTGTGCAGGTGGTCAAGTTGCAAAACTGAAAGTGCTTTGAGTGACATCAGCCTGCATCATCTGTCACTCAAATGTCTTCTGAACAAGCACTAATGTAGCTTGAGCTGTTAGCTGAAACTCGAAATGTAGTCTAAATTAGTTGTTTAAGCTTCTCTATGTTCAATAAAGTCAGAGAGCACCTACAGAAGCCAGTTGTTTCTGTTCTAAGATAGCTGGTTGTATCACTCTCCAGAGATATGTATTCCTCCATTTTCTACAGAAGAATGCTTAATGCATAAAGCCACGTGCAACTAATCTTAACTTATCTGCTCTCATTGTGTCTATCCTTCCACTGCTAAAGAGCAGACAGCTGTGGGGATCTGATGGCCAACCACAGTGGAAAAAAACCCCACTTCTCCCAGTTCATACCAAATCTGTTCATAATGCTGCCTTGATTTTTTTACAAAATTAAATTCATATCAGCCAAAACATGTTTTCCAAAAATGTGTTCTAGTGACATTGTAAAATAGGCTTGGTGTAAAAGCCACTGACAAGGGTTTGTCTTTTGTGACCTACACCATGTATATAGTCAGATGATAGCACCATGGTCATTCCTTCTAGCTTTAAAACCTTTGAGACAAACAAATATATCCATTTATAAACATAAGAGACATCTCAAAAAAGGAACTCTGTGCTTCTGGATGAACACACATGTCATTTCCAGTATCAGTTCAGTTGAGCTCTCCATCTCATAAAATTCATTGTCACAGCTGGTACTTCAGTTACAGAACTGAATGGGATCTAGGCCTCAGGGGTCTCTTACCTTACAATACAATGTTAATAGAACCAAATTAGGGGAAGGGTTTGTTGTTTTGGTTTGGTTTTTATGGTAGCTGAGAAATGCCATTAACAAACAAGTTTAACTAAGAAGGCTACATTGTGAAATTCAGGCTAGAAAATTCATCACTAACATCTCCAGCTGGAGAAAATTTGGCTGCAAGTGACAGCAAAAAAACAAAAAACATGGAAGCAAGGATTTCCTGAAAAAGCCACAGTCCAACATCAGGGTATTTCTTACAAGTGTTTTCTAAATATTGAGTGTGTGCTGTCAGAGCTCCTCTGGGGTGCCAAATACCTTCAGCTCCCATAGCTGCCAGTGGAAGAGGAAGGTGCTTGGCCAGCATAGGGTGGAATCCCATCATTTGTCACAGCTTGTGTGACTCTTGAAACTTCCTTCATTCTGAATTACTTAAGACAGGAAATAATCATATCCCCTGTGGCTAATGTGGTTAAACTGAAGAAACCTTTTGTGATGAAATGGCAAATAGATGAGAGAGAGAGAGAGAGAGAGAGAGAGAGAGAGAGAGAGATGCATACATACGGTAAATGCAGACAGAGATAAAAGATCATTTGCAGCCTTTAGGCTGGATTTATAGGGTAAAATCTTTTTTGTTCATGTATATCTTGGATTTCACCAGTATAATTTGAAGGAAACACACCTCTTCAAAGAGTTGCAGAGAAGAGGTGGGGAGTGATTTGGGGTTTTCATCCATTTTCCAAAACACCCAGTCTCACTTTATGGATCAATTTAAAAATAAAACTTTCTGCTTACAGTAATTTTTACCAAAGTTTTAATTTTTTTGTATGGGTTTAATATCTGATGCATGACTCCCATTTTCTAGGCTGAGAATGGTTAAGAGTCCCTGGATATTTGGTAGCCTCATTTCACACAGCTGTGTTGGGATAACTTAAAAGGTTTTGTATTTGTCCACCATTTCCTGTGGTGTGAAATTGCTCAGATTCACTAAAATTCAGTGTAAATAATTAAAACTGAGTGCCAGTTTTGAAATGATAGCCAAAAAGCTTAGGAATATTCAAATACTAACAACTGACTTCAGATGTCTGTGAAGTCGGATGGGTTTAATTAAGTTTTCTTGTGCCGGCCAGCACAGTGTTATAGGATGTGTGGAGGTAATGAGAGCATGATAAACTCTGAGTCAGTCTACAGCTGACTCTACAAAGCATCCCATAACCATACGAACTGGGATGCGAGAGAGAATGCACAGAGAACAGAAAGACTCCTTTCCTACCAGGACAGAGTTGAGAGTAATAATGAAGGATCTTTTACTTTTGCTTTTAATGTGTGCAGCTGTTTCTAACACTCTTCCTGTCCACCCAGAGAAAGACAACAAAGAAGAAGATGCAAAGCTTGTACAGGTAACTCCATTGTCCATACCTGAGATCTATTGAGCCCTCTTTTTAGATATAATCTGTGTGTTCCAGCAACACAGCAGTCAGCTGTCTTTCTGAGATGATGTTATTACACAGAACTCTGTTGTAATAATCTACTTCACTAAAGCAGAATAAATCTGTACTGGAAATGTCAAGTAAATAAGAGTCAGGGACAATGGTGTCTGTTTCCGTTTAGCTACGATCCTCAGAAAAGCATTTGTTGTTCTCCAAAATCACAGGCAGATGACTTTGCCAGAAAAGTACTCAAACAATATCAGTCCTAAGGTATTTGTTTAAGAAACAGATCAAAATGTAAATGTGTTTGCTTTATCTTTTTACTAGGACTATTTAAATAAATTCTATGCTGTTGAGCCAGATCCAACTCAACTTGGATGGAAAATAAATGCTGAATCCACAGGTGAAAAACTTCAGAAAATGCAACAATTTTTTGGTTTGAAAGTGACTGGAAAACCAGATACTGAGACATTGGAAGTAATGAAGAAACCCAGGTGTGGAGTTCCTGATGTGGGTCTCTATGGTGTTACTCTGCCAGGATGGAAAAAAACTAACCTGACATACAGGTAGTATTTCAATAGTTACTTTTTGAGTTTAAATTTTGGTTTTCTGGGTATCCACATTTGTTATATTTAAATATAACTTCTATAGCAATTGTTTCCTGTTGGGAATATGAAAATGTTTCTCTTTCCCCAGCTGTTAGCTATACATATTCCTGAGACAAATTTCTGAGAGTCACGCTGGGTATTTTACATTTTCTGAGTCAACCACAGTCTTTTGCCTGTCATGTATCACTCCTGACAAATATTCTGTGAGCCAAACAGAAACATCGACTGTACCCTGTACAAGCCCCATTATCTTCAAAATTTGCTAAAATCAACAGTTTAATAGTCACAGAAACCTGAGGAGATTACTTTCTTCATGCTCAAGAGCCGACCTCCTGGCTAAGGGCCATTTTGAGAAAAACTGACACCATGTACACAATTATTATTATGGAAAAGGCATGTTGGACAGTTTTCACATTCCTCAAACTCATTCAGTCCAGGATGAATCTTGGGGGCTATTGGATTACAGGTTAAATTACTTCTTATACATCTCTGTTCATCATCTTAATAATATTAGATAAGTTCTTTCTGCAAATACTAAGTATTATTACTTGAACCCTCATAACTGTAGAATTGTGAACCACACACCAGATATGAGCAAAGAGGATGTGGATAAAGCAATCCAGAAGGCATTTAAAGTGTGGAGCACTGTCACCCCGCTGATTTTCACTCGTATTCATGAGGGAATAGCAGATATAATGATTGCTTTTGGCACCAAAGGTAATATGCTGACTGCAAACCAATGATAAGATTAATTTAAAGACTTTCCAATAGTCATAACATAAACTCAATGTTGTTTCAACATCATATTATTTAGCTCATGGACATTGCCCTCGTTATTTTGATGGCCCCCTTGGTGTCCTTGCTCATGCCTTTCCACCTGGCATTGGTTTTGGTGGTGATGTGCACTTTGACGAGGATGAACACTGGACCACAGGCTCAGCTGGTAGGTAAAAAAGGGTTTCTGAAGTGTTATGCAGATGGGTAAATTCCTTTCTGATTTTATTTAAGTGAAGGAATAGAATGAGATGAAATGCACCATTAACCATAAGAGCAGTTTGAGGATATTACAGGACATTCTCCAACTGGAATACTTGAAATGATGCTGACGTAAAATCAGCCTGATCTGCTGTAGTTCTTATTTAACACTGGTAAAGATACCAGCAGGACAACTCTTTTCAGATACGCATTCTACAGACATGGGCCACTCTTACCTTGGGGTTGGTAGGGGCCATGCCCATCAGAGTTTCACAAGCCTTGGTAGAAGTTTTCTGACTTTTTCCCCTCCTGGTGCACACACTGGCACAAAGCCTGGCACTACCACACACTGCAGAGGCACTGCCACACACTGTGCCTTGCAGCAGCCCTCAGAGGAGATCCCCACCACCTAAAAAACATTTACAGCCACCAGTGATAATGAAGAGTCTTCACTAATAATACCAAGATAGGTCCAACTATAGGCTGTCATAGCTTTACTCTGCATTCAAGCTAGGACGGGCTTATACACGAAAGTGTTCTTCAAGCAATTTCAGCTGCCTGTCAGCAACTGGAAGTCTGACCGTGCTGTAGCTCACCCATGGGCTGAGATACAGTGTGTAGAGCTGACTATAGATGTGTGCCACCAGGCCAGAAGAGAGGGGAACGCCAAGTGCTCAGCCGTCTGGCTGGGATCCATTTGCTTCCCTCAGCCCCTTCCCCTCAACCTCCAGGCTGGCCATACAGCACATACTGCCTCTGACAGATCCGTCAGTATACAGGCACCTTGTTGTACTTTAGACCCTCTTCTCATCCAGTTTTTGAGACGGAAACCTGCAGAGGATAACTGCAACAGGATAATTGAGGTCATGCTGCAGGAAAAGCAAGGAGCTAACAAACAGGGAGGTGCTGTCAGAGCACTGCACAGGGAGGAGAGGTGTGGGTTTATTGTGTTGGGGAAAAAATGAAGGATGAGGGGTGGACATATCGTGCTGATAAAATGTAATGTTTTCTCCACACTGGGCCTGAAGGGGTCAACTCCAGTTTTGCTGCTGTTCCTCAACAGCACAGCCAGGCATTGCAGAACTCATTGGAGAGCTCGGAGGACTCGTGAGAGGGAAGACTGGAAATACATGTGGAAAAATTGAGGCTTTGCTTGTTTTTTTGAGAAATGGATATCTTGGCTACATCCAGCCTTTCTTGGGCAATCGATGAGCAGTCCTCTGCTCTGCCACAGATTTGTGATCTTCACTAAGTCTGTTGACATTGCTGGCTCTTGGTCTGCAGGGCAGATGATCATTCTTCCCTAATTCAGAAAGGCGTGTTAATTGGAGGGATACATGTTGAATGAAATTTACTGTGTTAATATATTTCACTGGGAATAAGCATGCACAAGCATATTTTTAAAAGGTATTTTATTTGACAAGCCTATAAATAAATGACACACTTTAAAGTCCTAATGATAAAAAGGTAAATCATTCTGCTAAAGTTATATTTTTCCATGTCTATTCATGATCTCATCTTTCTTTCTGTAGGAGGGATGGTGACACACAGAGTGGCACTTTGGTACCTCAAGTGAGCATGGAGTGCATTGTCCTGTCCTTGCCCTGGAGAGCTGTTAGTTTGATCTGACTCACTATTTAATCTGTTTTAGCTCAGCCAGGAAACCCTGCCAGGACATTCCTCAGAGCTGCACCCATACTCACCCCCAGACATCTACTCATGCCACACACATACTTTCAGTAGCAAACAGAAAGAACAGCAGGAAGGAGGGCCAAAAGTCACTCCCTTCTAGTGGGGGAAGAACACAACCTTATCCTATATAAAAAATATGCTTACATATATGCATACCCTAGTGAATGTCAATATATTGTATGAAAACTGTCACCGAGCAATAGCCCTGCTGTGCTCGTATCAACCTTTTGCAGACCAACATTAGACTAAGCTCTTATCTCTATCCATTTTTTAAGGGTTCAATTTGTTCCTTGTTGCTGCTCATGAGTTTGGCCATGCCCTGGGTCTCTCCCATTCTAATGACCAGAGGGCTTTGATGTTCCCCAATTACGCCTACATCAGCCCCAGCGAATTTCCCCTCTCTCCAGATGATATAAGTGGCATTCAGTCCATATATGGTGAGTAAAATCCATGGCTTAAAAAAAGAAGTAAGCAGGAGAGAAATAATCTCTTTCACAAAGTTTCACTGTAAAAATAATTGTATTCTCATAATATCAAAAATGCATTGACATGTGAAAACCTTAATATTTCTTTAAATTTGATGTATTCTTTCTAAAATACCTCCCTTAGGATATCCATCAAATGCCCCAGATAAAAGTCCAGCCACCCCTACCTCACCTAAAACCTGTGGCTCCCAGATGTCTTTTGATGCTATAACTACACTCCAACGAGAAGTCATTTTTCTAAAGGGCAGGTAAATATTGATATGGCATTTGTCTCTGTGAGGTTTATTTTTTCTTGCTTTTGAAAAGACTGAATACTTTGGTGGTTCACATGTTTATGATTATAGGATTTATAATTAGATAAATGGATAGATTTCAGTTCATGGAAGTAAAACTTTTAGCAGATATGAGTTATATTAATATTTTTACAGGATCCCCTGAAAAAACATGCTTCATTCTTTTTTCCAGAAACATCTCAGTCCCAATAAAGCTTTTTTCCCAAATATAAATATGGTTACACCAAGTAGTGATGTGACTAAATGCTGCAACCAATATGTGGTAATATATGGTATGTTCTACCATATAGTTGGGTCAATTTCTCACCCAGTCACCTATGCAAGCCCAAAGTCATCCAGGCAAGTCAGCCAGGGAACAGCTTACAGTCAGGCTCATCTGGTACCCTATAACTCTCTTACTATATGGTACAGGTACAACCTGAACTTTTCAGCTGCTTGTAGCTGATCCTATTAATCAACCAGTACCAATGAGAAGGGTAATTCGAGAAAGAAGCCAGAATTAAAAAAAAACCACCTCACTTCCCACTGAGGGGAATGTTTTCCTTTCCGACACATCAACCCAGGTAGCTGCACTGACAAGAAAGAGCTTGTAAGTCACAACATTGCTCACGTTGTTATGCATATATAGAAATGTCTGTGGTTTATTATTTACTACAAAAACTGTTTCATATTTAAATCAGGCACTTATGACGAGTCTATCCTGATAATTCAGAAGCTGAACGTGAATTAATTTCTGCCTTCTGGCCAACTCTGCCACCTGGTATTGAAGCTGTGTATGAGAACATGAAAGATCAGATCCTATTTTTCAAAGGTGAAGTATGAGATTTTCTTTTCATTTTTCTTAACTTTAGTTCTGTGGGAAGATGGAAGGAAGGAAGGGTAGCTATACATGCATAAAATTCACTTTTCAAATAAATAAAAAAAAACCTTGGGACATTTCATCTGGTTTTCCTATAACCTACATTAAGGGACTGTATGTTTTCTTTTAGTGTCTGAAAATCACTGGTGACACTAATTTTTTTTTTTTAAACAGGCAATAAATACTGGGTTATCAGTGGGTATCAGGTGTTGCTTGGTTACCCAAAGAATATCAACATACTGGGTTTCCCTAAAGGTGTCAAGAAAATTGATGCAGCTGTTTGTAATAAAAATACAGGGAAGACAGACTTTTTCGTAGGTAACAAGTACTGGAGGTAAGAAAAAATGACAAATGTTTTCTTATGATTGACTCCAACATAAGCTGAATACAAATAAAATTTTCCATGTGATAAAACAGAAAGTAGGCCTTTAGATAACTATATGTAACTAGGTAAGTATAGTAATCCTACTTTTCATAGAAATGTTTCTTTGACTCCTGGATGGGGAGAAGAATATAGCTTTGACTTTTAAGAGCTTAAGGGTGTCCTGAAATGGGCATTCAAGATATGGACCTATTTTGATGCATTATGCCTGGAAGCTGAAAGAATTCCAGCATGTTGAGAATTTTTACAAATACAATAGCCAAAGTATGTCTGAAAGTAAAGATCTGAAAGATATTTCTGCAGAAGGTTGGCTGGGATGGCTGTGCAGGATTTCTCTGATTTCTGAAAAGCCCTGGATTATTTTATCTCTTTTAGAGTGATAGAAGTGATAGTTCCTTTTCCTTTCTTTGGCTGGTTAGCATTGGATTTGCAACAGGTTTCTTCTAAATCCTGTTCCCAAGCTGGCATGATACCCAAACACCAGGCAAACAGAAGCAAAAGGTCAGCTCTGGGAAGCTGATGGATTCCTCCTGTGTGCAAGGACAACTGCTGTAAAGGCCCTCTGCTGGCAACCGGGAGCACGCGTGTGTCAAAGAGACTTTATTGGGATTAATGGTGGGGTACCTCATACATACAGTGTCAGCTGGATCTTGAGCTGCATGTCATTTCCTGCCCTTTGTTTTTGATAGTTTTGGAAAGAGTATTTACAGTATCTTGCATTGCTATTTTACTGCCTCGGTCACAAGACAAAGGCATGCAAGAAAACCACAGCACAGATTTCTTACCTAGTAACTCATTCTCTCAGTCTCATGTCCCTGTGAAAAGTATATCTTGTATCCAAGGAGAACTAAAACAAAGGCTTCTTTGTTTGCTTCGTTTTTTCCTGAGAGGGTTCCTCAAATCTTGAAGAACAATTTAGGTCCTCATTTCAGCCCCCAAATTCAGCCCCATCTCATAAACATTATCCTGGCTCAGTTAGGAACAACTTGACTGTATTAGAAATAAGTCAGCTTCCTTTCCTCCATCTAAATCTGTCAGCTAGTAGAGGACTATGTACAATATCATATCAAAGCCCAAGAGGAGTTTAAAGTTCATGCAATAAAAATGTGCAGTCACTGTAGCAGGAATCAACACAGCCAGTTTTCATGCACTGCCTGTCACTCTGCTATTGTTAGAGGAGGTAAATCCAATCCCTGCTGTCAAAAATGTCTTGACAGACTGATGATGCCTCTCTTGGCAATCTTCTCCTTGGTCTCTGTTTTTTTGAAGGTATGTATTGTGAGTGCTTTTGGGCACACTGCAGGACATGCTACTGTTGCAGGAATCTCAAAGCCAAGTGTCGCACTCTGCATGTGACAGTGGCTCTCCGCCACTGTTACCCCTTGTTTTGCAGGATCCATCCACAGACTCAGGCCTTCCTGTGCTTTTCCTCATGTTTCTCAAATGAAGGTCTTCCTTCAATTTGTCTCACTCCAGATGCTTCTTTGAAGCTGTTCCTGCCTTTATTACTATTTCCATGAGCCACCTCATGGAAAACATGATCGCCAGCATCCTGCAGACATTTGTGCGAGTAGATAACTTTACTCTCTGTAACCCCAGTAAAATGGTGGACACCTTTCAGCAACTGCATAATACTTTGCAGAATCAATGCCTAAACTTGGTAAAATTACATGTCTCCATATGATTTAGGTTTGATGAAAACAGCCAGTCCATGGAGAAGGGTTATCCTAGACAGACAGTTGCTGACTTTCCAGGAATTAGCCAGAAGGTTGACGCTGTTTTCCAACAGAAAGGTAAATGAAATGAGCTTTTAAGTAAAATCAGTTTACCTGTAAATAACATATGTTCTGAAATTATGATGAATGTCATTATTGCTGTATCCTGCAAAAAAGAGAACCGAAGAGATACTCTCCTGTATGTACAAAGATGATGTTCCCAGCTTGGTCAGAATGAAGCTATTTCTTGTATCCATAGCACAATGCTTTACCTTTTTTTTTTTCCAGGATTATTCTACTTCTTCCATGGATCGAGACAGTGGGAGTTCGACCCTGCTGCTAAAAAAGTTATCCGTGAAATAAAGAGTAACAGCTGGTTTAACTGTTAATGTCATTAAACTTTCTTACACCCAGCAAATGAGAGTAAAAATCATTCTAGATTTCTCAAAGGTTGTTCATATATACACTCCTATACAGAAGAGGCAACAGGTCTAGTTTTCATATGTCTCCTATTCTAATAAATCAGCATGTCAGCTCTAATTGTATCTCCAAAAGCTAGAACAAAACTGCATTTTTTTCCCTGATTAAGTGCAAAACGTCCACCATAATTTATTATTTTAAACTCTTGATGTGTTTTCAAATATTTTGTCAATAAATGGTTTTAGGCTGATGTCAACTATTTTCTGCTTCATCTTTTGAAGGCGTTCTGTATTTCTGAGGTGTGAAAGACTTCAGGCTAATGTGCTAATATTCTTCCAACATGACAATGTTTGTACTTTGCTTCTTTTCTCTCCAAACATCTTCAAGAGCCAGGTTTTCATTAATCACTTGTTTTTCTGCCCTCTCTCCTGAATCTTCTCTTGCTCTTCTTTGACTATTGGAGCCTTGCCCCTTTCAGATCATATCAGTATTTTGCCACCAAAATCACCCTCCAGCCCCAGTGTCTAAATATATTAACTCACCTTGATCCATCTTTATAGCGTAACAATATAGTGTAGCATTTCACCAGTGGCTATTTTTTATTAATCTATGAATGACATCCTTCACAAATCAGCCCTGTCCTACTCAAGAAATAAATTCAATTACAATGTCACAGAGCACAACCTTTCATAGAATCATAGAATCATAGAATCATAGAATCATTAAGATTGCAAAAGACCCTTAAGACCATCAAGTACAACCGCTAACCTATCACTGCCAAGTCCACCACTAAAACATATCCTCAAGCACCACATCTGCCCTTCTTTTAAATACCTCTAAGGATGGAGACTCAACCACTTCCCTGGGCAGCCTGTTCCAATGTTTGACAAACCTTTCGGTGAAGAAGTTTTTTCTAATGTCCAACCTAAACTTCCCCTGGTGCAGCTTGAGGCCATTTCCTCTCGTCCTATCGCTTGTTACTAGGGAGAAGAGACCAACCCCCACCTTGCTACAACCTCCTTTCAGGTAGTTGTAGAGAGCGATAAGGTCTCCCCTCAGCCTCCTCTTCTCCAGACTAAACAACCCCAGCTCCCTCAGCCACTCCTCATAAGACCTGCCCTCCAGCAGATCAACACTCCCACCCAACTTGGTGTCTTCTGCAAACTTACTGAGGGTGCACTCAATCCCCTCATCCAGATCATCAATGAAGATATTGAACAGGACCTGCCCCAGCACTGAGCCCTGGGGAACAGCACTTGTGACCAGCTGCCAACTGGATTTGACTCCATTCACCACCACCCTCTGGGCTCGGCCGTCCAGCCAGTTTTTAACCCAGCACAGAGTGCACTTGTCCAAGCCATGAGCAGTCAGCTTCTCCAGGAGAATGCTGTGGGAGACAGTGTCAAAGGCCTTACTAAAGTCCAAGTAGACAACGCGCACAGCCTTCCCCTCATCCACTAAGCGGGTCACCTTATCATAGAACAAGACCAGGTTAGTGAGGCAGGACCTCCCTTTCATAAACCCGTGCTGGCTGAGCCTGATCCCCTGGTTGTCCCACATGTACCGCATAATGGCATCTGCTCCATTACCTTTCCCGGCACCCAAGTCAGGCTGACAGGCCTGTAGTTCCCCGGATCCTCCTTCTGACCCTTCTTGTAGAGGGGCGTCATATTCGCTAGCTTCCAGTCATCTGGGACCTCCCTGATTGACCAGGACTGCTGATAAATGATGGAGAGTGGCTTGGCGAGCTCCTCTGCCAGCTCCCTCAGTATCCTTGGGTGGATCCCATCCGGCCCCATGGACTTGTGAACATCCAGGTGAAGGAGCAGGTCAGTGACTGCCACCTCTTCAACAGCTGGGACTTCATTCTGCATACTGTCTCCATCTCCCAGCACAGGGGCCTGACAACCCTGAGGACGACCAGTCTGACTATTTAAGACTGAGGCAAAGAAAGCATTCAGTACCTCAGCCTTCTCCTCATCTTTCATGGCAAGGTTACATCCCACATCCAACAAAGGAGGGAGATTCTCCCTGGCCCTCCTTTTGTCACTGATGTATTTGTAAAAACATTTTTTGTTATCTTTAATGGTGGCAGCCAGTTTAAGTTCCAGCTGGGCCTTCGCCTTCCTAATCTTTCCCCTGCATAACCTCACAACGTCCTTGTAGTCCTCCTGAGTCACCTGCCCCTTCTTCCAAAGGCGGTAAGCTCTCCTTTTTTTCTTGAGTTCCGGCCAAAGCTCCCTATTCAGCCAAGCCGGCCTTCTCCCCCGCCTGTTCGGCTTACGGCACATGGGGATGGCCTGCTCCTGCACCTTTGAGACTTCCTTCCTTAATAACATCCAGCCTTCCTGGACTCCTTTGCCCTTCAGGACTGCCTCCCAAGGGACTCTGTTAACCAGACTCCTTAACAATCCAAAGTCTGTCCTTTCTGAATGTTAGGGTAGCGGTTTTGCTGACCCCCCCCTTCCTTACTTCTCCAAGAATTGAAAACTCTATCACGTCATGGTTGCTGAGCCCAATACAGCCTCTGACCACCACATCACCCACCAGGCCTTCTCTGTTCATAAACAGCAGGTCCAGTGTTGCTCCACTAACACAAAGCACATGCTTCAAGTACACATGTATCTGAGACGTATTACATGCTGCTGTCTCACGTGGAGCAAACTCCTCAGGAAATCAGACAAAATCTATAAAGTCACAGCTATAACCTGTCCAAGTATTTCCTTTACATTTAGTTCTGGAAACAGGCCCAGAACACACTGCCAGATGCCTGGCCTTGCCGCTTGCATGGCTGGGTTTATCTGAGAATATGGTCTCAGCAGAATTGGCTTGTCTTCCTGCTCCCTAGTTCTCAAATATTGGGCTTTTTTGCACACCTGCTGCATGTTCAGGTAAAAATTTTCTTTTTGCTATGTGCTTTTACAGTATCAGGTACAACAATGCAATGAACCCAGCCTGAACCTTACCTACCTGATTCAGTGTAAGCAGCAAGATTACCGTTGGTGGCTGGTCACAAGCAGGGTTCCCCAGGGCTCAGTTTTGGGGCCAGTCTTGTTTAATATGTTTATCAATCATCTGGATGAAGGGATTGAGTGCACCCTCAGTAAGTTTGCAGATGACACCAAGCTGGGTGGAAGTGTCAATCTGCTGGAGGGCAGGAAGGCCCTACAGAGGGACCTGGACAGGCTGGATCATTGGGCTGGAGCCAACGTTATGAGATTCAACAAGGCCAAGTGCCGGGTCCTGCACTTGGGTCACAACAACCCCATGCAGCGCTACAGGCTTGGGGAAGAGTGGCTGGAGAGCTGCCCAGTGAAGAAGGACCTGGCGATGTTGGTTGACAGGCAACTGAAAATGAGCCAGCAGTGTGCTCAGGCGGTCAAGAAGGCCAACAGCATCCTGGCTTGTATCAGGAATAGTATTGTGAGCAGGAGCAGGGAGGTTGCCTCTGTACTCAGCACTGGTGAGGCCACATCTCGAGTACTGTGTTCAGTTTTGGGCCTCTCCCTACAAGAAAGACACTGAGGTGCTGGAGCGTGTCCAGAGAAGGGCAACAAAGTTGGTGAAGGGTCTGGAGAGCAGGTCTTACGAGGAGTGGCTGAGGGAGCTGGGATTGTTTAGTCTGGAGAAGAGGAGGCTGAGGGGAGACCTTATTGCTCTCTACAAGTGCCTGAACAGAGGTTGTAGAGAGGTGGGGGTTGGTCTCTTCTCCCAGGTCACTAACAATAGAACAAGAGGAAACGGCTTCAAGCTGCATCAGGGGAGGTTTGGATTGGATATTAGGAAAAATTTCTTCAGTGAAAGAGTGGTCAGGCATTGGAACAGGCTGCCCAGAGAGGTGGTGGAGTCACCATGCCCGGAGGTGTTAAAAAAATGTGTAGACCTAGCACTTCAGGGTATAGTTTAGGAGACGTGGGGGTATTGGGCTGGACTTGATGATCCTAGAGGTCTTTTCCAACCTTAATGATTCTATGATTCTATGTTACTGCTATTGCTGTAAGAACCCCACTGGCTTGGTTCCCACCAGGAAATCAAAAGAGGCTCAGATATGCAGTTTCACCAATCTACAAAACTAATCATGGTGAACACCATCACACTCTAGATCCGTAAAAATATTTAAACTTAAAGTGGGGTGAAATGGTAGACATTTGTGTGTCATTCATCTGACTTAACTTTAGCTTTCTGTCTACCTATGTATCTACACTACATGTTAGGGAAGATCTCAGTAGTGAAAGACGAGGGAGAAGTCCTCCACAGTGTTACTTATCTCATCTCATCCAAAGACTGTGTCAGGGCAAACAAGTATCTTCAGCCCCTGGAAAAAACATGTCTTTGCAGAGGAAGGCTAGGCAACTAGCTTAGAGTAGCTAACCTTCAGGCAGCTAAAGTTTGGTGAATTTTATACTGTCTTTGCTGGCTATCTTTCAGCTTTTATGTAATTCAAAATAGAATGACATCCTACTTTTACCCTCTCTGATATTCACTTTTTGGGCAAAATATACTAGCAGCTTTTTATATCTCCATAAGCCAGTAATAAAATTGTCTGAAGGCACCTCCTTGGACTGTCACTGCCTGTGAAGTGGCAATGATATCCCATGAGACAAGAGCAGAACATGCTGGAGGCAGGCAGGATGGATATGGTTCCTTACCTATTTCTGTACTTCCAGGATCCTTAAACTCTTCTCCAGCATTCAACTCAGTTAATGACTGTATAGAAAGCACAGTTTAACAGCACAGTCACAGAAGGTGCCAAGTTACACCCAAGTGTTTATATTCAGAGGCAAGAGTCCTCTTTCACACACAGGCTGCACAATGTGTAATACAATTATAATTTTAACTGCAAGATAAGTGTAATCATTGAGTCATCAAGAAGATTATTCAGTTCTTTGTAATACATGGGCAAGTTCCTCTGTCTTCAGATATGTAAACAAACATTGTAGCTACTCTGTGTCCCTGCTTTTCTCAGGCGAAACATTGTTTCACAATTTATATAAATCCCTTGTCATAAGGGAAGTTAATCTTTAACAGTGAAATGCTGTCAATGAAGTTTCCTGATGGGCAACTTTGGCGTTCTGTTAAACAAGCATGGGGTGCATGTTCACATGTTACCTGTAAAAATAAATAAAGCAATGAGTAATGCTTTTTACTTTATTTGCGATGAAGGCCTGAAAAACTCCCAGCATGAAAAGACTTGACTTTTGATTAGTGATAACAGCTGGGTCACTCAGTTTTCCCTCTTCACTTGTCGCTTCTTTGGAGAAATAGGAATCAGAATAGGGGTGTCACAGCAGAAATCCAGTAAGTGGTGAGGGCTTAGTGGTCGTTCTTTCCCTCCATCTCTGTCAGGAGCCTGGCTAACATGGGATTATGTCTTGCACCTCACCATATCCTCTTACAGTGCTGAAGAGCTCCCAGCAGCACCTCCCCAGCACTCTCTTATGCTGCCTTTAGCTCCTCATAATGTGTGTCCCCATACTACATTTAGGTTACCAGCTGAGTAATGCTGTGGAGCTACCTGCAGGCTGACCAGTTGCTGGCCCCACAGCCCAGCCAAGGGGTGAATTATCTGCCTTCCCATTAATAGGTTTTTTTCTCCTCTAGCCAGCTCCTATCTTCTGCAAAACCTGTAGGAACTACAGGGTCTCCATTCGGCTTGGCTGTAGTTGGCCAACACCTTCAGTTACTATAGGACCAGATGGACACACAGATATAGAGAAAACAGGATCCCACATGTCAAGCTAAAATAATTTTCTCAGTGTTTTTACTAAATGTCCTTGCTTTCCACTGCACATTTCCTTTTGGTTTTGTAATGTTATATTCCCCCTACTGTCGACCAGAGGAGTTTGGAAGGGCAGGCAAGGCAAGGCAGAAAAGACACATAAAAACCAAGAGAAAGCTAATCCGCACTTGTTTTTCCAGTTGTTTCTTATCACAAAGAAAAAAATGGTCATTTGTTTTTTGGCCCGTTAAGGTTTTTTTAACAGCTGTTTTTCAAATGTATCATAAGATCATGATGATGAGACTGGATTAGGAAATGAGGAAATTATGCATCCTAATGTAATGTGTTGCTGAGACACACAAAGTACAGCATCCCTGGTAGACTGTCCTAAGAGGTCCTGCTCTCTTCTCTGCCTGCAAGAACCTGGTTTCCCAGCACTGGCATGGGAGTGCTTTAGCTGCCAGAGTAGGGCAGGAGTTCTGTATAATTAAATACTTGCTAGAGCAGAGCTTAAAACCCACCTCACTTTACCTTAAAACACCCTTACCTTTCCAGGTGAACAACCTATCCCCTGTGCTCTTAGATGACAGACAGCTACCCCAAAAAACTTGAGAAAACTGATACCAAATCTTTCTAAGGTTTTGGTACCTGAAAGGAAGAAAACAAGCTTACATATGGAGAAAGAACTTGTCATTACCTGGACATACATAACCGCCCTTCCCTGCACTTGCTCACAACTTCATGCATCTTGCTGCTAATTGTCCAAATCCTGATAATAGAAAAGGAAGTTGCAAGGTCGGTTTTTAAGCATTGATAGCCAACATGTTCTTTGAACAGCTTATGAATTTTGAACCTTTTTGAACACTGAATCTTCAGACATGAAGGGTGAGCACTCTTAATGACAGCCATCTCATTGACATTACTGAGCGTACACTGTACACATCCTTTGTAGACAGGACCTAAAGGTTTGAGATGTGGGTTCTGTGGTTCCGGCTGTGAATCAGAGTTTTTCATGGTCTGCCTGCAATCATTAAATCAGCTGGGTGGGATGGTTGTCTGTTGGGGTTTTTACTCATGCATCATGTGCTTCATGTGTTTTTATGATCTGTAAGCACCGTGCCTTGCTACCTTTCAATAAGTGAATAAACACAGATGTGTATGTGTGTTTGTGTGTTCCCATAAAAGTGCTTTGCCCAAGGGTGCATGGGGACCTATGCAGCCTCTGTGGGGCTCTGCAGGCCTGCAGGGGCTAATGCCATTGGGGATCTCACCAGCTGCATGGAAATTGCTTTTGTGTATTTTACAAAAAAATGCTGCTTGTAGAGCAAGGGCAATACAGCCTCCACATAACTGAGCAACACAAGGTTTTAAACCATCAGATAAAAAGCCAACATGAACTCTTAAAGGCTATGTACGGGGTGGGTAATTCAGGCTTTTGATATATTAAGTGACTGTGGGGCATCTGTTTGACCTTGGAATGATAAGGATTGTGTTTAATTTTGGAGCAGTTGCTGAGGATACAGATTAGCACAGGCCAACAAAGAAAATGCTGATTGTTGCACGAGGATGGAGTTACGAACGTTACATTGCAGAACATAGCGTACGCATCCCACAGCAACAGCCCTGGGGACCAGCCGGTGCCCCCCCCTGCTCCACGCGCAGGGGTCCCTGGGCTGGGAATGGAGGGGCACAGCTGCACCCAGCAGTCACAGCTGCCACTCAGGGCAACTGCTCCAGGTTAGCTCCCGACAGTTCGGCTCCTCAGATGCTTCATTTTAACTGTGCAGTTACACAGCTCACGATTTTCTAAATAATAGTTTGCATTAAGGTATTCTGAAGAAAGAAATGCATGCAAGGGGAAGCCCTTAGATTTGAAAATGAAAAATGCGCTGTTAAATCTAATAACAGTGTAATTTAAATTAAATAAACTGAGCAGTGTTTTCACCGCATTGCTGGTGACTGAAAATCACCAAAGAGAAAACGTATAGAAAAACATTGATGGAGCACTAGAAACTATATCATGAAGGACTGAGTCCCCTAAATTGTCAGCAACTATTATGGGAACTGGTAAAAGCTGTTTTACCTTCGATTGAAAAGGTTACATTGGTTAAGATGAAAAATCAATATTTAAAAATGAAGGTGTTTTTAAAAAACTAGCTTACAGATGTATGGGAAATGTCATTATTAAACAGAAGAACTTGATAGTAAAGATTAAAAAAACACTGGAAAATATTTTTCAAACGTATGCATATATATAATACAAATATATGCATTTTACCTCTAGCTATGTTTCAGACTATCATTACTTTTATAAAAACTGCTTTTGATTTTCACCCAAGAGTAAAAACTCTTTTCTTTAAATCATGGTGTAATTTAGCGCAGGTTATTATATTTTTCCAAGCAGCTGAGCGGTGTATTTATCACTTCGTGCTACTGCAAACAGGATTACTGTGATCAAACCAGGCTCTTAGTGCAAAAGGAATACATTTTGTTTAAGGAAGCAAGGAAAGGTTACACTGATCTCAGGAGGAGACCAAACTGCTGCAGGTATGTTATGGAGCAAAATTCTTCAAGTTAACAAGTGTTTGTTTACAGACATGTACAGAAACATCACCTGGACATGTATTTTTACAAGCATAGAATATGGAAGGAGAATGGCTATTTTTAAAGACGTCTTTTTCATTTCTAAGCATGATAAACTCTTTCTTCCTTTCCAGGATCACAGTGCAGCCTGTGTACATTAAGAGCTAGAGGACAGGCTTTAATTAGAGAAGAAGGTGCTGATTCAGCAAAGCCTTCAAGCTCATGCCAAAATTCAAACACATACTTAAGGGACACTGCCTTTTAAATCTTTTGCTCAGTCAGAGTACTTATGAAGACATCTGTGCTCATTATGACCATAGAAACGTACTGCCATAACAAAGTTCACACAAAGCATGGCTATTCCTCTAGCACTTGGTTGAAGAAATGTGCATTCACATTGTTACATTCAAAACGATCTGCACATGAAACAAGAATGGACCCCACCATCTTCCTTCCCCTTGCAGTCCCTCAGCTCTCATCCCCAGAGCTTAACCTGCCACGCTGCAAAGTTTTCTGCCTCTGCCTCTGGTTTTGCAAAGGTTATTGGAGGTCATAATTTTGGGAATCAGTGCTACTAAAAGGCAGAAGGATAAATAAAATGCAAAATGTACAAAGCGAAATGCAGAGGCTTCCCCATCACCACCAGGCATAAGTGTCCCCATCCCTTCAGCCCGGCACAGTAAGCCCCAGTCTCATGTCATATGGCTCCTATTTCCCCTTCCGACTGAGCCTGTACTCTTTTCAGGGAAACCTGGCTAAACCTCAGATTTGCCCTGATTTTGACCAAGATACATGCTGATTTGGAAGATCCTTTTCAAAATTACCTGTACAGCCATCCCTCCACCATGTTTAATCACAATAACATCATCAGAAGAAAGTACACCACTGACAAATCACAGGGTTTCCATCAAGATTTCTGTAACATTAGAAATACCAGGGTCATGATTGGGCTTGAGATATGTCATGGTTTTAGCTGGGATAGAGTTAATTTTCTTCACTCTAGCTGGCACAGTGCTGTGCTTTAGGCTTAGTATGAAAACAATGTTGATAACACGCCAATATTTTGGTTGTTGCTGGGTAGTGCTTGTACTAGTCAAGGACTTTTCCAGCTTCCCATGTTCTGCCAGTGGCACAAGAAGCCAGGAGGGGAGGGGGCACAGCTAAGAGAGCGGATCCAAACTGGCCAAAGGGATATTCCATATCATATGATGTCATGCCCAGTATATTAATTGGGGGGAGCTGGCCAGGGCGGGTGGGCAGTGATCGTGGCTCAGGGATGGGCAGCGTCAGTTGGCAGGTGGTGAGCGGTTACATCACTTGTTTGGGGTTTTTTCCCTCCTCCCAAGGTTTCATCTCACTCTCTCGCTCTCTCGTTATTTGTTTTTCATTATATTACTATTATTATTATTATTATTATTATCACTGTTTTATTTTAATTATTAAACTGTTCTTATCTCAACCCACCAGTTTTCTTACTTTGGCCCTTCCGATTCTCTCCCCCATCCCACAGGGGTGCAGGGAGTGAATGAGCTGCTGTGTGGTATTTATTTGCTGACTGGGACTAAACCACAACAGTTCTTTTTGGCACCCAACATGGTACACGAAGGGTTTGAGATAATAACAGTTGCTGGTCATAGCATTGATTCATCTGTTCTGTTTGTCCAATCAACACCATGCTGATTTTGAAGTACATGTTAAAGATTGCTGTTGGTTGTTGTAATTTGCTGTGCTCTGTAATGATTAGAGATGTTTTGCCTAGGAGATTGTTACTAAAACACTGGCCTTGAGTTTCATCTGGTTTTGGGGTCTTGCATGGAAGCCATTACTGTACTTCGGCTACCACCTCATGGAGACAATTAGGAATTACACCTCGTCCTCTAGGAGTTTTTTATGGAAGAAATACAGAATGGCACCATAGCTACCATCTTATATAATGTCTCCTCCTTCATTACAACAACTTTTCAGTATCTTGAACATCCTTGGGTAGTTAACATACATCTGTTGGTATTTCTTTGGCAGACTGTTTCAGTTTTGTCTAAGGTTAATAAGCAATTTAAGAACATCATCCAGAGATCTGCCTCAAGGCTCGATAGTTATGCATGGCAGGGTATGTGGGATCGTATGGGCAAATGCCTAAAACGGTGGGCACCCCCAGTGTTGTGGGACTTCACACCTGAACAAGTGCAGAATCCTGAACAATTAGTAGAATATTTGGAGGAAGTATGATGTCACCCTGGCAATCCCAGAGAGACACAGATCACTGCAATGTGCTGGGGCCTGGCCCATGCCTATCGAGCCCTGTTTAACACTATTCAGTACTCCCAAGGGGAAGAGAAGGCCTCTGGATCTAAAAAGACAAAGACAAGGAAAGTGACAAGCACTGTAGCCACTCAAACCCCCATGACAAGCATTGCAGATGGATCAGAGGGTCAACCCGTGACAGTATCAGCCATCTCTATACAGAAGAAGAAATCTTGGAAGAGAAAGTCAACTTAGTTAGAAAGAGATGATGGAAGAGCAGGGCCATCACAAGGAGAGGAGGATGATGAGGAAGAACTTGTACAAGAAACAGAAACTACCTGACACCCTATCCTTGAGTGAGTTACGAGATATGCAAAAAGATTTCGACCGTGGTTCAGGTGAGCACATTGTCACCTGGCTGCTCTGATGCTGGGATAATGGGGCCAGTAGCTTGGAATTAGAGGGGAAGGAAGCCAAACAACTGGGATCCCTCTCTAGGGAAGGGGGCATTGATAAAACAATTGGAAAAGGAACACAAGCCCTCAGCCTCTGGAGGCAACTCCTGTCCAGTGTGAGAGAAAGGTAACCCTTCAAGGAAGATATTATATAATGCCTAGGAAAATAGTTGACCATGGAGAAAGGTATCCAGTATCTAAGGGAATTAGCCATGCTTGAGGTGATTTATGGTGACCTGGATGATCAACAGTGATTCAAAGATCCAGATGAAGCCAAGTGCACTTGACCCATGTGGCTGAAGCTTGTACTGAGTGCACCATCCTCATACGCAAACTCATTGGCAGTCATGTCCAGGAAAGATGATGAGGCACCAATGGTGGCAGACATGATTGATAAACTCTGAGATTACAAAGCAAATATTTCTTCATCCTTCATCTCAGCTGTGCAGAAAGTGTTCTGGAAGGTCCAGCAACTCAAAGAAAATACGTCCTACTCCCCACCTGTACAGACCAGTATCTCAGCCATTAGAAGTAAGCGTCCCTTTGCTCAAGAAAAAGGATACACCACGAGGCACCCTATGGTTTTACCTACGTGACTACAGAGAGGACATGAAAAAATGAGATGGAAAACTTACCTTGACCCTAGAGGCACAGATATGTGAGCTGCAAGGAAAACAATCACCCAGGGGTGTTCTTCCAGGAAAGCTGCTGCTCCAGTTTCCAGTAAGCAATTCCCCAAACAGAGGAGCAAGAGCACTGATTTTATTTCTGATCTTAATAAAGGGACTTTTGATTCATGTTTATAGGAAGTGAGTAGTGAATAATATGACCAGGACTAGAGGGGCCCTGCCTCCAGCCAGGTGGAGGAAAGGGACAACCGGGTTTACTGGACTGTATGGATCCAATGACCTGGCACATCAGTTCCCTTCTATCTCTTCATATCTGTGTTTTTGAAATAAAAAACTGAGCAGTAATCATCTACAAAATAGTGATCACTGTACAGACTAGAGTAAAGTTATTGTTTAGGCTTCTTTGCCAAATTTCTATTTGCCTTAGAGAAAGTTCATGCAAATAAACTAAGCTTGTCAAAACTTGAATGTTTGATACTATAGAAAACTCAAGAATTACAATTTCCTTTCATTCTGAATTGAACGTCAATTCTACATAAGACCTGATTTCAGTATAAATAAACTGTATTCTCTTTATGCTAATAACTGCCCACTTCTCATTGCACCATGTGTTCAGCTACATTAGGTTTTTTAACCAGTTTTTTATACAATACAAATTGTGGAAAATACTCCAGTTGATTAACATTGACATGTCAATGGGCAATATTAGTTCAAATTTTTCTGGATTCTTAGAAGTACTTTGACAAGTATTATACATAAAAGGGAAAGCATCAGCTGTCAGATGAAGACATCAGTGGAGATGGCAGCAGCTGCATGACAGGGAATTTTAGAGACACGCAGGAATTCCTACATATTCGGGTGACCAGGAATGTGGACTACAGCACTATGAGCATGACTCAGAGACCATGGTGTGGTTTTCCTGACATAGCAAACTACCAGCTTTTTTTAGGAGACCCCAAAGAGGAAAAGAATACATGAATGTACAGGTGATGAGTTGCAGCTTTTCTGGCTTTGGAAATGAGTAGGCATCACCTGGATGATTTAAAAGGATCATTAATATTTTTAAATTTTTATCAGTGTTGTCTCCTATTTATATTTCAAATCTTTTATCTCTTTCATAAATTCAGCAACGACTTTGTAATGTTTCTATGATTTTGCTAGAATTAAGTAGTATTTAGAATTAAGGGAAGGCTGTATTGTAAAAGGGCACAATGCAAGTTCAAATGCACAATTCTTCATCTGTTTTAGTGAGAAGCACACACTTGTTACTGCACCACTAAGTCGATTGCATTGCATTATGAAATCACAAAATGAAATTATCTCATGGTATGTTAATGGCTAAAGTTTTCCCGTGGTATGACATTTCTGACCTTCTCCGGCTTTATATCTCGTTACTATTACACAACGCTGCCGCTAGATGTCAGATTATGAAAGGGTTCCACTGGTCCCCACAAAGGCGTGAAGCTGGTTAGCAGATGAATTAGAAGAAAGCATTGCACAAGGTAAAGGGAATGGCCGCAAAAAAAGAGGTAACTTTCTTGATCTTTAGCCTTGGTAGTATTAAATTACTGGTCTTCTAGGAAGAATTGCACTGTTGTGACACACAAGAATACAGGAAACCTTCTGAAGCCACTTTCTTCCTCTGAGTTTTTACACGGTTTTTAAAGCATCTTTCAAAATGGACCCTGGCTCAATACAGGAATTCTTCAGCATTACCAACTAAATAATAATTCGAAATTGGGACACAGAGTTTACCCAGTGCAAATTAAAATCACAGAAAGAAAAAATAAATTATCAGGTCTCGTTCCTTCAGTCAGTATAGACTCACCTATATTTACAACTCAGCTGGCTCAATGGCCTTGCCCTTCAGCCCCATGCTCACAACTAGATTACACTAACTATGGGGCTTGGTGATGAAATATCATGCTGTGCTTACATCCAATGAAGTTGGCATACTGGACACTAAGGAAAAGGAGACCTAGTACATCCTTTGTGTCATGTCATGGAGTTGGTGAATGCTCTCCACAGCAGGTTAAGGGACTTTTTGTGAAGATCAAAGCTAGGAAGACAGCCCTGGACCATGCCTTGGTACCCAACAAAAGGAGCAGCCTTGCACCCTGGATCCTGCTTCTTAGTCATCATGGTCACAACTTCCCAGGACAAGAGCTACAAAGGTGAGGGATGGGGAAAAGGCAACATTCTGTGTAGAAGTACAGGACAAAAACCTTTTATTTTCATCAGCATACAGGACAAGCTCTGTATTCTGTGATTACACCAGTTTAATCTTGTTGCTCTATCCATGTTTATAGAAAAAAAAAAAAGTGCTTTGGAGAACTTCATTCTCTTCTAGTGCCTTTTGTGAAGTGGAATGATGCAAATTAATTTTGGTCACAGTGAATGATACTAAAACCAAAGCTGATGTCAGACTTATCCCTTCCTAACTATAGAGGGAAAGCCATAGGACAGAATACATAAAACATTGAAATCATGAGTTGATTACTTGGGATGAGAAAGGGACTTTAAATTGCATCAGATCCATGCCATAACACTATTTCATGGCACTGCACATCCTTATCCCTTCAGCTGAATGCTCTAAGTGGGCATGAATCATTGTTTGCACTACTGGACATATGACCTCTATTCTAAGTCTGATCCTTAATTTCCTTCCGAAAAGTGTCTAAACAACTCCTTTTCACTGGAGTCTTTCAGTTGCTGCTCATGGTCACAGTCTGAAACCCTATGTAGTGGGGGGTTCTTTCTCTTTTTTCTGCTGTTATTTGCTACATCATTGTGATTCTTATCACTTCGATGGCCCCCTGGCACTTGCTTTTGCCCCATTGAAGAATTGGTAGGTGACAGTCATTTTGACAGCGCAGAGAAGTGGGCCATGGGAACAAATGGTACAGGGAAATAGCTCATAAATTTTGCAGGTTCAAGGACTCCCTATGAAACAATCCTTGAAATTCACATCAAGAAATCAGCCTGTTCCTAAGCTACCTGGGGAGAAACAGCATAACTATGTGGGATGTCAGAACAGTTTAAAATGTGGAAGTGTAAAATGTGAAATCCTACAAATTTGAGGTCAGTTAGGAAAGTGAATACTACATGAACAGACTGCTAAGCCTTATCCCAAGAAAATTCATTGAAACAAATATAAAAAAAAGGATCTAATCTTACTCTTTCAAAACTGGACTAACTCAATAAATCCTGAGTTATTTCTGACCTGTCATTGTGTAGCAGGAGGTGAGAGAACAAAATCTGACCCACCATTATCTGTGACAAAAATTTAATAAGATAGCACAGTCCACAGTTTTTACTGTTGGCCACTGAGGATCAACATATATATGTAGAATCTCACTACGTTACTTATTGTCGTCATCAAAGATAACAAGAAGGGTTTCTTTAAATACATCAGCAGTAAAAGGAAGACTGGGGATACAGTGGGTCCACTGCTGAATAAGAAAGGGTCCCTTGTAACACAAGATGCAGGATGCAGAGAAGGCGGAGTTACTGAATGCCTTCTTTACCTCAGTCTTTACTGCTAAGGCTGGCCCTCAGAGAAGAGAGGACAAATTGGGACAAAGGAAGACATACCATTGGTTGAGAAAGACTGGGTCAGAGATCACCTATGCAAACTGGATCCTCGCAAATCCATGGGCCCCGATGGCATGCACGCATGAGTACTGAGGGAGCTTGCAGATGTTCTTGCTGAGCCACTCTCCATCATCTTTGAAAGGTCGTGGAGGACAGGAGAGGTGCCTGAGGACTGGAGGACAGCAAATGTCACTCCAATCTTCAAAAAGGGCAAGAAGGAGGACCTGGGGAACCATAGGCCAGTCAGCCTCACCTCCATCCCCAGAAAGGTGATGGAGCAGTTCATCCTGGAGGTCACCTCCAGGCACGTAGAGGACAAGAAGGTTATCAGAAGCAATCAACCTGGATTCACCAAGGGAAGATCATGCTTGACCAACCTGATAGCATTCTACGATGGCATGACTGGCTGGGTCAACAGAGGGAGAGCAGTGGATGTCGTCTATCTTGACTTCAGTAAAGCATTCGATACTGTCTCCCATAGCATTCTCACAGGCAAGCTAAGGAAGTGTGGGTTGGATGAGTGGAGGGTGAGGTGGACAGAGAACTGGCTCAACAACAGAACTCAGAGGGTTGTGATCAATGGAGCAGAGTCTGGATGGAGGCCTGTCACTAGTGGTGTTCCCCAGGGGTCTGTGCTGGGTCCAGTCCTCTTCAACATATTTGTTAATGTACTGGATGAAGGGATTGAGTCTAAGCTTAGCAAGTTTGATGATGACACCAAGCTGGGAGGAGTGGCTGATACACCACAAGGCTGTGCTGCCATCCAGCGAGACCTGGACAGGCTGGAGAGCTGGGCCAAGGGAAATCTCATGAAATTCAGCAAGAGCAAGTGTAAGGTCCTGAACCTGGGGAGGAACAACCCCAGGCACCAGTACAGGCTGGGGGCTGGACTACTGGAAAACGGCTCAGCTGAGAGGGACTCTGGGAGTGCTGGTGGGCAGCAAGGTGACCCTGAGCCAGCACTGTGCCCTTGTGGCCAAGAAGGCCAACGGTGTCCTGGGATGTATTAAAAGGAGTGTGGCCATCAGATCAAGTGAGGTTATCCTCCCCCTCTACTCTGCTCTAGTGAGACCACATTTAGAGCACTGTGTCCAGTTTTGGGCCCCCCAGTTCAAGAAGGATGTGGAACTGCTTGAGCAAGTCCAGCAGAGAGCTGTGAAGATGATCAGGGGACGGGAGCATCACCCATATGAGGAAAGGCTGAGAGACTTGGGTTTGTTTAGCCTGGAGAAGAGAAGACTGAGGGGGGAATTTCATAAATACCTGTAAATATCTAAAGGGTGAGTGTCAGGATGATGGGACTAGGCTCTTCTCAATAGTTCCCAAGGACAGGACAAGGGGCAATGGGCACAAGTTGGAACACAGGAAGTTCCACCTCAATAGGAGAAAAAAACTCCTTTCCTGTGAGGGTGCCAGAGCAGTGGCACAGGCTGCCCAGGGAGGCTGTGGAGTCTCCTTCCCTGGAGACATTCAAACCCACCTGGATGAGTTCCTGTGCCCCCTGCTCTGGGTGTGCCTGCTCAAGCAGGGGGGTTGGACAAGATGATCTCCACAGGTCACTTTCAACCCCTACCGTTCTGTGATTCTGTGATTCTGTGACTGTTGTGCTTTGCTAAGGAGCCACTGGATAGCAGATTCCCTGTTCTGTGACAAGGAGGCTGTATGACCCTAATATGAGTGATTGCTGGTTTAATGCTGAGCCCATCCTGAAAAGCTTTGCAAGATCAGCACTAGAACATTTATCATCTTATAGTGTTGAGAAGAAAAGTCCTGAAATGTCTGTGGGACATACTGGTTCTTTGTCTTCAGTAGAGTAGAAGTGTCAGAGAAGTAGTAATCTAGTCTTTAGATTATTAACTTCATCCCTGGCACAGCTTTGTCCTGGACAAACTAGTATTTGGACATAATTCAGGAGTCAGTACATTTCAGAGACTTTCCTCAAGAGCAATCTGCATGACCTGCCCTGTTTTGAAACATGTTTTTAGGTAGGAGGACAATGGTTCCAGGCCTATTTATTTTATTAATATAGTGATAAAATTTGCTCTTTGCCCCTTGATGGCTTGCCACATTTATGTGGGTAAGCATGACATGCCCGACCCTGCTTTATTGTTTATATCACCAGGTTTTGTTCCCATTTGATAGGTTGTCTGTCATCCACCTGGGTCTTACCAAATCCTTTCCCCTTCAGGGTGCTCTGATAGGACATCCAGGTTTTAGTAACCTTTCACCTGGGAGCTGATAAAGAAAACAAATGTGACTCTTAGAAGTCAGAGTTCCAACACTAAAACCCTGTAAAAAATTGCAAAAGCCTATTTTTCTGGATGGTCTCATGCTTCATAATGGGTTTTTTGAGAGCACATCTGCTCAATCATCTCAGTCCTGTTTGGGTGGGCTTGCTCAATAGTGCCACTGAAATCTACTGCCATGGGAGGTCCTGTTCAGTGCCTGCAGTTTGTCCAACCACTCACTATAAAATCCTACTTTACAAGGCAGACCTAAGACCAGCGTCTTCTACTGCTGTGTCACTTGGTCTCCAGTCAAAATAACAAACAACTTTAAACATGTCCAAGGCATATGACGAGCACTGTCTGCAGACGTCTCTGCCAAGCCTCAGGCTCTTCAAAGTTCTGGACTGTCTTTTTTCTAATTTGCCTCAGAGCTCAGCTTTCATCTGCCTAATTTCAGCACCCATACAGATTGTCTCATATGAATAATTTAGGAGCACAATCCCCCAATATTCCTCCAGTCCTTCAGTTTACCACATAGGTCCTACTCTAGCCATAGATCACTGACCCAAGTGAATGCATTCCCAAGGACACAAATATCACCACATGCACAGATTGCCACTATCTCCTCGGAGTTTCTGCAAATGCTTACCAAATTTGTCTTCTGAGACACAGGAAAAATTTAGCTTTTCCAAAAATCAGTGTAAACTCAGAGTCCTGACCTCTAACCCTCAGGTGGTAAGGAATATAATCATCTGTCCATGATGGAAATACCTGTGGGGTTTTTTTTTAATTATATAGGATTTGATTTGTTCACTGTTGCTGCCCATGAACTTGGACATGCTCTGGGCCTCATCTATCCCACTGATCCATCTGCTTTGATGTATCCTACTTACCAAGCTCCATTTGGGTTTGCCAAAGGACACTGTGAAAGGGATCCAAGCATTGTGTGGTACGTTCTGTATACCTCTTAAAGAACAATCTATTTAACATGGCATGAAAAGAACTGCAGGACTCTTTTGATGATGTAACAGCGCTGGGAAAAGTAATTCGCTCATTCAGAAACAGGTAAGGTTTACACTCAGTCTCTCATCCAATGTGCTAGTCCTGACTAAAGAAATATTTCTAAAAGTTTTGCAGTTTCTTTGTTTTGTACAGTTTCTCGATGTTCTGTATAGTTCTATTTTGGAATAGCTGAAACCTGAGTTTCTTTGTTGGCAATAAGCTTTTGGAAGAGATGAAAACTGTTTTTTTCTTAAGACTTTGGTGTCCAGCTGTGATAAAGGAGACAAACACTTTTTTTTCCTCCAAAGAGGAACTGCGCTGAAGTAATAAATTCCTTTATATCTGGGGGAAGACTCTGCTTTCAAAGTATTACAGTATCTTGACTAAAAAAGCACTCTGAGAGATAATGGTATCTGGTCTGTGGGCAGGTGATCATTCCGCATTACAAGGAGTCCTTTGAAAGCAAGGACACAGTTTGACTCGCACTTATTACCTCCTGAGCAGACGCTTCAGGGGCTAGGGAGGGTGAGGATGGCTGCATGCCATCTCTGTGAGTGCATCAAAAAATTATGACTTAGAAGAGGGCAGCCAATGATTGCTTGGATCCATTTCAGCCCCAGTTTACAGCAGAAATCCCAAACCCTAATTCCTCTGCTGAGCTGGGACAACTTCTCCCTCCTTGCTGGCCTGTCACTTCAGCTACAGTGAAACCAGGGACCAAGGTGACCAAGAGCCTCTTCTGCAAAAAATTTGAAGTTCTTTCAGGTTGCAATCAATCAGCATTCTGCTTAAAGCTGTGACAATCACTGTTTCCCTTGGGCCTTAAAAGCAGTTTGCAAAAAATCATGATTTTTCAGCAAAATACTTTCAAAAACAAAGAAAACTTCCTAAAATAAAATATAATTTATGTGATTTTCATTTTTCATCAGGAACTGAATAATATCCCAGATTTCATAATCTGGTTGCCATATCCTTTGTGGCCTGTGAGTCATCTCCCAGATCTGTGGCAGGAAGAATTTTTTTTTTAAGTTTTTTATTACCACTCAGTCTCTCATTCTGAAGCTTATAAAGGAGATACTGCCTGCAAAAACACCTGACAGACCAGAGGTAACATGACTGTAGCTGGACTAATGCATTAATCAGTGCTGGGGACTGATCTCCAGTTGTTGATATAACCAATATGACCAGATCAAAGAGAAATCATGACTGATATGATGAGGCTACTAGACTGAAGCATATGAGATGGCATTTCAGATGGAGCTTAAAGCCTAAATCCTACATCTGTAGCGGGAAATAAAATACAGTTGGGACCATTCTCTGACATGGAGACCAACAAGCAGGAAACAGCTCATGCCTATGCTATGGAAATGTCTTGATCTCCAAGTCAGGTTGGCTACATCCAAACTGGTCATTGGAATCATCCCTGAACTGTGACATGTTTCTGACATGGGTTGGTCTGAAATGAAACCACCCAGGAGCTACTCCAGCAATTTAGCAGTACAGAGGATTGAGATCTAGTGCCTGGGAATGTTTTTTGGTACCACAAAATTTACTAACACTAGCCATAGCCTGAGCACCCATCTGTCTCTCTCAAACTCCATCGAACACCAGGCTCACAGATACCACTGCAGCAGCTTCCAGTGAGGCCCACAAGGCAAAATGCTTTCTGCTTTTCTTGCCTAGTCTCCTTCTTTTATTTTTATGCTCATTTAGTTAGTTGCCATTTAATTTTATGCCTGGCAGCTTGACAAGAGAAGTTAGATCACTTTGACAATAATTCGAATCAGAGTTGCAGCTGCTGCAACCATTTCACAAGAGGCAACATAACAGTGGCTTATAGGCAGCCACAACACCACAATAAAAAAGAGAAGAAATTATAAAGCAGGATATCCTTTGGAAACTGCTACTGCTTCTTCAAAACAGATGTGAAACACATTGGCCTAGTGGTAGGGTGAACAGACACAAGATTACCTTGGAGAGCTGGCCCAGTAAAATTGCACAGAATCTTTTTGCACATACACATGCACACACAAGAACACAGGCATATATATATGTGTGTGTATATTTATACAGCTTTGAGGACGACCCAGGCAACATACTGCAGAGGTACTCTGTGTGTGTGGTACTGCACATGTGCAAGCTGTACTTGGCAAATCTGTAGCCCTTTGACCCTCTTCTGCTCCTCCTCCCACCCACACAGCCTCCATCAAGGTAGCTATGGGTTTACTATGATAAGGCAGCAGTCTTCGTTGCAGTAAATTCAGTGCAGATCTTCTCTTGCCTCTTCTTGATAGATTCTCTATAGAGTAAATCTGTTTTCTGCCTGCCCGATGAAAGTCCTGCAAAATCGACCTTTGACATATGTCCCACTTGCATCACATATTCAGATTCAAGCATGGAGAAGGATGCTTTCTCAACCAGAACTTTGTGCTGCCCCAGGCTGTCTGTCATGAAGAGTCTTGGGCTAGACCACCCGAGCAGTAGATGGTGAAGAATATGCAGGACATCAGTGGGTAGCATCCCTTTCACTTCACCATAGATATCTATTACACAGGTGATTACATAAAAGTTAATCCTTAGTGATGGTGCAGAGAAACAAGTGCTTTTGGGAAATGAGCTGTTTCATTCTAAAGCAGTCCGCTAAACTCAGGAAAGATTAATCTGTACTTGATGTCAAAACCTACTTCTGACTATGACAAAAACTCATGTGTGATCTACATTAGTGTTGTCCTTGTTGCTAGCCCAGTGATGCAACTCTGACAAGTTTTTTAATCTCTTCATTTGAAGGGAACACAAAGTTGAAGCTGGCAAGGAAGTCAGTGCCATGTGCCATTCCTCAAAGCAGAGCCATCTACAACACTGCGAGGGTCATTGACCATTGCTTCCTTTCCTCAGCTCATGTTAAATGTTGTTGCTACTTATGAAGTTCCTGAGAGGTGTTTGGTTTGGTTTTTTAAATGTCAGTTGTTTCAGGGAGTTGGGGGTGGGAATGGAAAAAAAGAAAAAGTAGGTCTATTTTAGTAAATAAAAAGGTTTCTTGGAAGATGAACACACCTGTTTGTAACTTAGATCATTAATTTGGATCACTAGAGTACAGATCCAAAAATAAGAGTGCGAATCTCTAAAGTTAACTGTCAATTCAATATCTTTTTATGTGGATCAGTCAGCTGGAGGGTGGAGAAAGCTACAACAGTTAAGATTATCTTTAGCAATCACAACAGGAAATTAAACCAAATTCTGCCTTCTCCTAAGTTACTTTTTAGACGTATTGTCCACACTTTGCCAATTTATAGCAATATACTAGTTTCCTAAAGAGTCACAGGAAGAATTATATATGAGCTAGGACTTCGTGTCTTGCATAGAAGTTCTAGCTCTGTATAGAAAAGTTATTCCTGCAGAGGAGAACACTTACTGAATGTAAGTGTACACTACTGAACACTAAGTGAAAGTTAGTCTACCAAAAGGTTTAATAAGCAAGGAGCCATTTACAAGCATATTTACATCTAGAAGGATCTACTCCATCATTTCATTTTACCTTTTGCAACACAGAGACCAGAAACTTCTCCCGCATTTCTTATCCTCCACCCAAGAGGCCTTACATTTAAGTACTCTTTTAAAGAAATGGGTCTGATCTTCATTTAAAGACATCATGTGATGAAGAATTTTCCAACTCATTAAATACGATGTTTTAGCATTTGAACTATTTTCTATTCATTTCCATTAAAAAGTGAAACATCTTTAATCATATCCAAGGCCTTTAGGGCTTTAGATATCATCAGTCAGTTCCTAAAGCCATATAGGAAGACCAGCGCTCAATCTGGCCTGCACTAATGGCACAAGATCCCATGGAAATACATTATCAGTTGCACCATGTAGCAGTTTTATTTTCTTTTGGTCTGAATCATAGCAGTGGCATCTCTTCCCTTCAAATTCAGATTCAAGACCTATATCTGTAACTGCACTGTGGAGAAACTGACAATTTTTGTATATCACCTTTCCTTTTTCAGGCCCTCATTACTGGGAAAATCAAGGTTTTCAAATGCAGAGCCTCCCTTACACCATCTCTGACTTAGGGTTTTCTAAAAATAAGTGCAGCACATTGATGCAGTGGACTTCCTAAAGGCTAAAAAAGAGATGGTCTTCTTTGTGGGATATGAATATTACACATGCACTCATTATCGTCTGACCCTTTTGGGCTCTACTTCGATTGGAAAACAAAGGTTTTATTTTTCACTAAGGAAATGCAGACAAACTAAAAGTGTTGGAAGGGAAGGTGGGATGCATCTGACAAAAGGTAGATGTTTACAGTGTACATGGCTGTATATGAGTATTTCAAGCAAGACTCCAGTTATACTCAGTCTGGACCTATGATTTACTCCAATCTCTGAACAGTAATTTAGAGGGTGCCTCCATTGAACAAAGCTAAAGCAACACAGAGATTGCTCTGCCATCTCTCCAGCCTCCCCAAGACTGCCAATTTCATAAGCAGAGTGAGATACACTCTCACGGCATGGGTAAGCACAAAGTGCAGGCATGGCTCATCAAATCTTGGCTCCTCCAGTTTCAGAGGTATCAATGTTTAGAAGATCCACAAAATACTTATCCCATATTCTTCCAAATAGTACGAGGCACAAAATAGTCCTGAAATAAACTGTTCAGCTAAGGATCACCTGTAAACACCAAACTGCACGAGAAGAGAACAAGAGAGGTCACAGGGATGTACTAAGTCCCAGGCCCTTAATCAGGGAAGAATGTGTTAGATATATGCAGTAGATCCCTTCTCACCATGAGCACCTTTTCCACCCTCACTACCGCCTGTTTTCTCCCAGGAAGATGCTGGGGAGAAATATGCACAGCTCAGAAGCCAGTCTAATCAAACCTGTGTCTAAAATACAATTAATCACCCTTAAAATTTTCTAGCTCCATCTAAGTAGAAATGCAATTTTAAATACCTAGAATATTTAAGGAAATAAAGAATAAAGATATCTTAAAATGGGTAAAATTATAAGAGAACCAGTGAAAAAAATGAACTATTTTCACTTTTTTGCCTTCCTAAACAATTTTCATTGTTTACCTCTCTTATGTAACATATTGCTTTTTTCCTGACCTGTCTAAATAATTTTAATTTGCTTTCTTTGTTTTTCCTAATGAAATGGAAAAAACAAATGGCAACTGAAAACTGAAGAAAGAGGCAGTTGCTCAAAAAAAAAATATATCCACAACTTTTCCAAGAAAAGTTTTCTGGAAAATTCTGACCCACCTCTCTTAAAATCAGCTCACACTTACTAAGCGAATGAAATAAGGATGCTGAGTGAATGCAATATTATTACAGCTGTTCAAACCTCTGAGCAAACACATTGATTCATTCTAAAGAAACCACATTCAGAAAAGCTATAAAATCTTCACAGGAGGTATTAAATTCATTTGACTTGGTGAACACAGAGCTTGTGTATTTTGTGGTATAGGTAGGTATGGGTAATAAAATAAATAAGGATAGAACTAAACCAAATGTCTGTGCTACTGTAGTTAGTAAAGTTGCTATGGAGACCATCCAGCTTTCCTTGAAGACTAACATTAAAAGCCACATCAAAGCTATTATTCTGATTTTCCATTTTATTGACTTGACAGTGGGATACTAATCTTAGAGAAAACCAGCCATGAGTTGGTTTTCATGAGCCTTTTCTACCAGTCCTAGAAAATTTCCATTATCCTAAACCTAATGACGTTTCTTGCAGTTTCTATAGCTTTCTTTTTAGATCAAGCAGTTTCCTATGGCTCCCTATTGATTTTCTACTTAGCACATTTAACCAAAATCTTAAAACATTTCATTTTCTGGCCTATGTAGTCCATTTTTTCAAAGGTATGAGAATGTCTAACTGCATCCATGCAGACTATATTATGTGAACTGCACAATCCAAGTGAAATTGTCTGAAAGCAATTGCATAGGTGAGGAGTAAAGGCTAGTTAGCCATAGCAGGGTTACTGGGAGTGAGCAAGTGTAAGGGTTGCATGCTTTTCCGAGGGAGAGACAGCAGAAAAAGACCTGCCTCTGCCCAGTTTCTGATATCACATATTCAAGGTTCTTTATCAAAGGCACTATTTAGATCTCGTTTATTGATTGTGGTGAAGAAGTTTTGCCATTCTAAATACATTTTCAAAAGTATGAAAAAAAAAGCAATAAAGCTGGTGCATTTATAATAATTGTTTCTCCTTCCAAAGCTATGATGAAAAGAAAAGAAAGACGGGAAAAGCCCATCCAAAATATATTCATGAAGAGTTCAGAGGAATCAGTAGCAATGTAGATGCAGCACAGGAAGCGAATAGTGCGTATTTAACTACACACCAAACAGGCCTGATCCTGCTGGTCTGTCCTCTGTGGAAGTAAGGGAGTTAGTACAAACACAACGTCTGTTTCCAAAAATAGCACTTTATTGATTTGTTTCTGTTATGAAGCTGAATGAGATTTCCTGCCCTGCTGCTTTAACAAAGGCTCTGGAACGTATCAGCTCCACATCCTAGCCATGAAATCATCAGATATTTTCAAGTCCCAAGATATAATTCCACATTTAATTTAGCTTTTTTTTCCATGTTAGTTTTAAACTCTGTCTCTTCAGTTTTCTGCTGAAAAAGCCACAGCACACAAAAACTATGAGGTTTCAATACAGAAAAGGTTGCATATGTAGTTATTGCACAAGAAAAAATTTACGTTTTTGAGTCTTAAAAATTACTTGAAAATCTCATACAATTGTATCTCCAGTAGGAAAGCTTTGAATCCCAAATACTAGACTTTAGAGGAATACCATACTTCTGTGACAAGCATGACTGCAGAATTCCTGAAGTTTGTTGAAGATAATTTCTTGTCACAAGTACTCAGTGGGCCAGCTAGGGAAGATACCCTCCTAGACTTGTTATTTGTAGGTGGAGAAGGAGTCATGGAAGATGTGATGGTAGGTGGCTCTCTTGGCTATAATGATCACAAAATGGTTGTGTTTAAAATTTTCAGTGTAATGAGAAAAAAACATTAACAGCTTTGCTATACTGGATTTCACGAGAACAAACTTGAAAGCTGCTTAGGGAGCTACTTAGCAGTGTCTCCTGGGAATCTGCTTTTGGGGGCTTAGGAGTCCACGAGTGCTCGTCAGTTTTTAAGTACCACCTATGAAAAACACAAGAACAGGCAATTCCATTGTGTCATAAGTAGAGCAAGCAGGACAGAAGACCAGCTTGGCTGAACAGAGAACTCCTCATGGAACTCAAGAGGAAAAAGAAAATGTATGATCTCTGGAAGCAAGGTCAGGCTTCACAGGAAGATTACAGAGACGTAGTTTGCATATGCAGGGAGAAGACATGGAAAGGCAAAGCTCAACTAAAGTTGAAAGTGGCTAGAATTGTGTCAGACAACAAGAAAGGCATTTTAAGTATGTCAATAGCAAGAGGAGGTCCAAGGAAAACAGCAAAGCTGGTGAAAGGGCTGGAAGGCATGTTCTGTAAGGAGCAGCTAAGTACTCTGGGTTTATCTAGTTTGGAGAAACAGAGGCTGAGGGGCGACCTCGTTGCTATCTACAGCTTCCTGAGCAGGGGAAGTAGGGAGGTGTGCTGGTTTTGGCTGGGATAGAGTTAATTCTCTTCACTGTAGCTGGTAAAGTGCCAACGGCACATTGATGCTTTAGTTGTTGTTAAGCAGCAGCTATAGCGGTCAGGGACCTTTCCAGCTTCCCATGGTCTGCCACATGGGCAAGAGGCCAGGAGGGGCGGGGCCACAGCCAAGGCAGCTGACCCTGACTGACCAATGGGATGTTCATTCCAGACCATGTGAAGCCATGACCAGTACATTAACCGGGGCAGCTGGTGTGTGGGGAAGTCAGTTGCAGCTTGGGGACTGGTGATGTTGGGTTGGTGGGTGGCTGTGTCATGTGCAGTTTGTTTTGGTTGTTTGTTCCCCCTTCACCCCACCCCAGGTTTTGCCTCTCTCTAGTTATTCTCCTTTTCATTGCATTATTCTTATTCCTGTTGTTATAGTTTTATTTTAATTATTAAACTGTTCTTGTCTCAACCCATGAGCTTTACCCTTCTGGTTCTCTCCCCCATCCTGCCAGTGGGGTAGTGAGTGAGCAGCTGCATGAGGCTGAGTTGCTGGCTAAACCACAACAGGAGGGACATGCTGATCTTGTCTCCCTGGGATCCAGTGACAAGATGTGGAAGAATGATTCAAAGCTGCACCATGGTAGGTTTAGACTGGACATTATGAAGCATTTCTTTACCAAGAGGGTAATCAAACACTGGAACAGGCTTCCTAGAGAGGTTGTCAAAAGCCCCAAGCCTGTAGATCTTTAAGAGATGTTTGGACAATGCCCTATAATATGCTTTAAATTTTCATCAGCCCTGAAGTGGTCAGGAAGTTGGACTAGATGATTATTGTAGGCTCCTTCCAGCTGAAACCTATTCTATTCATTTTGGCCAACCATAACGAAGAAGTGAGTGGTCCACTTTGAACCCATGAATGTTAATAACAAGTAGAGTTGTTAGTTTGTACTGACATCAGTATTTTAGTATTGACTTGATAATGAATTTGAGTTGGTTGACAAAGAATGTATCAATGTGCTACAGTTAGTGCTGCCTGGATAGCCAAGCCTGTGCTGCCTTTGGCTGCTACTTGTCAACAGCACAGGTATTGCTAAAAACAGAGTTGGAGTAAAACAGATTTCAGTGCTGGCTAATGGTGTAAGCTGAGTCCCTGAGGTATGCTAGTGAGATGACAGCCATCACAGCAATGACAAAAGGAGATTGTAGAAAGGTGGGTGTTGGTCTCTTTTCCCAAGTAACAAGCAATAGGACAAGAGGAAATGGCCTCAAGTTGCACCAGGGGAGGTTTAGATTGGATATTAGGAAAAATTTTGTCACTGAAGGGGTTGTCAAGTGTTGGAACAGGCTGCCCACCTAAGTGGTGTAGTATTTAAGACATGTAGATGTGTGGCTTAGGGACATAGTTTAGTGGTGGACTTGGCAGTGTTAGGTTAACAGTTGGACTCAATGATCTTAAAGGTCCTTTCCAACCTAAATGATTCTATGATTCTAAATAGGTAAGGAATTCCCTATATAATTGTAATGGTTTTAGCTGGGATAGAGTTAATTTTCTTCACTGCAGCTGGCACAGTGCTGTGCTTTGGATTTAGTATGAAAATAATGTTGATAACACACTGATATTTTAGTTGTTGCTAAGTAGTGCTTGTACTAGTCAAAGACTTTTCTAGCTTCCCATGCTCTGCTGGGTGCACAAGAAGCTGAGAGGGGAGGGGGCACAGCTAAGAGAGCGGATCCAAACTGGCCAAAGGGATATTCCCTATCATATGACATCATGCCCCGTATATTAATTGGGTGATGTTGACCAGGGGAAGCAGCGATCGCAGCTCGGGGACTGGCAGCTTTGGTTGGCAGGTGGTGAGTGGTTGTATCACTTGGGGTTTTTTATCCTTGCATTTCATTTCTCTCTCTCATTATTTACCTTTTTATTATATTATCATTATTACTACTATCATAATCATTATCATTACCATTATTACTATTGTATTTTATTTATTAAACTGTTCTTATCTCAACCCACCAGTTTTCTTGCTTTTGCTCTTCTAATTGTCTCCCCCATCCCACTGGGGTGGGGGAGTGAGTGAGCAGCTGTGTGGTGCTAAGTTGTTGACTGGGGCTAATTGACAAAAATAAACAACCTTTTTGAGAATTTAGCTGTTAAACACTTAAGAGCAGAAAGATCTTTCTGTCAGAATATAAATAACTTATCTAGAGCATGAGAAAACTGAAAAGAGAATAGGTAACAGCCAGTCAAACAGTTTTTCCTGTGGCAGGTAGCAATAGCTACTGACATGCATTCAACGCAAAACACGGTCTTCAGATGTATCACCTCACAGCAGATGGTGCTCACTGGGGCTCACATCTCATACTCTCCAACAGCAGAAACTGCTTCTGGGAGCTCTATCTAGAGATCATTGTGAAACCCTTCTCACTGACTCAACAACAAATACATACATGTGGGTTTGCCAATAGACATTTTAGCCTACAGATGGCAGTAGGGGGCATTTCATGAATGCAGACAGGATGTGGTAAGCATAAGGTTCAATCCCAGAATTCTTCACTGAGATTTTTCTTCATGACAGCAAGTTAAAGATGCATTAGAGTGAATTTGTCTGTTCTGTCTGAAACACATCATTGACATTCAGGCTAAGTTTATATAATGCATCTCAGTAACAGCCTAGATTTGCAGCAGCATGATGCTCAGCACATACTATAGGAACAAGGTAAATCCTTAGATACAGCAAGCTTCAAGCTTTTCACACTTTTAATGGCACCCAAGCAATTAAGTTTAAAGCTGACTTGGCTATCTTCAAACTACATTGCTTTCAAAGTAGACTATAGAGCTATCTTAAATCAGGTTAGAAACTGGTTTGATCATCAAGGTTAAGTTAATCCTGTCTAACTTTAGAAATTCTGTTGCCATATGAGAGGCCTGAGGGCATCCAAAACACCTGTATGGGGGCTAGCGTATATGAGACAGGACATATGGTAAGATCATGACAGGCACCTGAAGGCCATGACATTTATTCTGGGGCCTTTCAAATAGCACTTGGTACTTACGTTTAGACAGCTGCATCAAGCACTAGCTGTTCAGAAGTCAAATACCTGAGGCAAGATTCAGTTGTCTACATCTACTTGCGTAGTGCTGACTACTTAATGCCAAAGACTCAAGGACCCAAGACATCCATACAGAACAGAGAGGCATGACGCAAAACAAATGGGGGTCCATGTCTTTCTGGAGAAGCACCAGGGAGCCACCTGGGACACTACACATCAGATTTTCTTGCATACTTATGTGTGAGCAAATGAACTTCATCCCCAAGTTGGCTTTGATTTGAGGTTCAGATACTTGATCTGGTATCTAAACCTAATATAGCTATCGACATGTAAATTAGTCAATGGAGATCTAATTAATACACTGGAAAACCCTAGAGAACTGATCAAACGTGTATATTCTTCATCTGTCATTTGACAATCTGTTTTCATCAAGGAAAAGGTGATGACAGAGCAGAAGCTAATTGCCACTTCTCCATTTTAGTTTGAAAGAACTTAATGTGTGATCTTATGAATGAGGCCTGACACAGTAACTACACAACTATTTAGTTGAAAACAGTGATAGAGGACTTGCATATCACTCATTAAAACACTGGGGAAGCATAGTTTAAAGTATGGATATGCATGAAATCTGGTGCTCTTTGTTGTCATCTTGTTGTCACAGTTGTTTGCATTAAACAAAAAAAAAAGGGGGGGATTTAAACATATGTACCTTTCATATTCCTTTCTTTGTGCCTTTGTATGCCAATCACAAATTTTCTCCACCAGAAACTGTTCCAGGCAGGACTCTTTAGATGACTGCCAAAAGACTGGCCAATGGATCAGGCTTACAGAGAAACTGCAAATGTGTGAAACACTTGTACCCAAAGCAATTTAAGCAAGAGCATTTCTGCCTCTGTTCCATTTACTTATATGACAGAAAAAACATTTGAGCCCCCAGAAGAGCCTGGGACCAAGGTATAAGTGGGCCATAAAGCTCTTTTGCCTCCCCTCATTGCTGTGGAACCTATGCAGAAAACAAATATATTTCATTTCAGGAATCTGCATTGAATGATTTTTAGTCTTCTGTCCCATTTCCTGTGGATGGATCCTCCTTTCTATCTACTTCAGAACAAAGCCAAGTGGGAAGAAACTGTGATCCAAAACTGGCACAGATTTGTCCTTGTGTGTGACTGCTACAAATAGCTTCCAATTTTGCACACCTAAATGAGAGTTCTGTATATGCATCCCGTCATTTTCTACTGCCGTCAGTGAAAAACAAAACTGCTTTCATTTCCAGGTCCTTGAGCAAAAAAAAGAGCAAGCAAGATCTGTCAAACATGCTGATAAAAGGGAACAACTATTTATTGCTGTTATTGAATGTAGCAGACATTAATGAGCAATCCTGAAAACCAGTATAAACACACAAGGAAACATTTGTCAAGAATTTAAGAGGCTTGTTCAAAGCCATAAATCTATGAGAAAACACAGTAACTCTTTGCAACAGTGTCCATAAAAGACTGATTAAGACGAAGGCAGATTACTTTTCCCAAGATAAGAAATGCAGGTGCCATTTTAACAGATGTATTCTCCACGTCATCAAAATCTTAGATTAAGAACGTGATTTTTTCAGTAATAAACCTCCTAGATGCAAATTTGGAGAAAACATACCGTGACCTCTCCATTAGAACACAATTCCCTCATACAAGGAAAAGAGGACATTTAATCAGATTTTGGCCTTGTGGATAGACAAAGGAGATGAATAATTACTCTGTGGAGGAAATGAAACTAATTCTGCTATCATATGCACTAAGCAACTGATTGCTTTGATTTTTGTACATATTCTATGTTATTGAATAAAAACATTTTAAAGCACCTAAATAAATAAAATTAAAATATGTGTTATAATTATAAATTATCAAAATACATCTTCCAAGAGACACTACTATCACAGTAGAAAACATCTTTATTTGTAGACTTTTAAGTTAACAGTTAGTTCATAGCTATATTTTTTGCATTTAAATATTTTTCTGCGGACTTGTAAATATGCCCAGAAACTTGTGAGCTAACTGGATTTTAATAAATCTAGCAAGATGCTGTGCACTGATGTTCCATCAACAATGGTAGTTTTCTAATTAAAATGAAATAGGATATTAGAAGCTATTTATTCTTTGTTATGTAATTTTTCTTGTTGGGATTTTCAGTCTATTTTTGAGAATTTTAGCATAACATAGTATACCTGAACCATCCAGATCCCACTATTTTCTAATTATTTTCATGCCAAAATTTTTGAAACATTGCAAAAGATTCAGACTTGCACACTGGGAATACATCTTTCCCTAATATTTTGGTTTGCGACTATGCACAAGGAAGGGTATTTTTTTAATATCCATGATTTATGAAATTAACAGCAAGCTTATTTCATGTTGTCAATGAAAATCTTTTGCAGTATTAGCTAAGCTGTCTACACAAATGAATGTTTTTCAGTCTCATTGTGAAAAAGGGTCCCATCTATTACCAATAAATATTTTCAGCAAGATATTCAAGTATTTTCGTTTATTGAAAAAAAATATTTGTGTTGTTCTTCCTTTTCTATTTGGAGAGACTTATTGCGTCTGCTCTTCAACTTGTCCTCATTTCTGTAAAGTTAAAAAAGAAATTGTGACAGTCTACTTCAGTAGCATTTTTTTCTCTCTGAAGGCTGATGTACAGATAGATTATAATGAGATATTTTTTCACATTTTTTTCTCTGTGGGTTGTGACAGAGTGTCAGCTGGTGAGAGTGGGGTGAAGAGATCAGAAGGGAAATGCAGGCCTTATTGAAATCAGTGATTTTTGTCATGGGCTTCAAGGGGTAAGATGTTTCACCCTGAGACTTAACACTGTTGGAAGCCAGGATCCCAAAGCCTTGCTCCCACATGTAATTTATACTAATTTGAAGAGCATTGTACCATGCTTATGTAATGAAAATACTGCACAATAAATTCATTATGTATGTATTTATCTCGTTTTGAAGTTTCTCATACCCTGCAGTTTATAATTGTGGTACTGTTACTCTTGCATAGTATGAAGTTGTATAACTCAGAGAAAATTAAGAAAGCACTGTGCAATCTAGCTCAGTTATCTCAGAAAGGCTCAGCACTGTGCCCAAGTGGGCTCTGGTACTTGGTATTAGCTCTTTCTTAAATGTTTGCTCTCTATCTAGAGAGCAGGTATTGCAGCACAGCACGCTTATATCTAGAAAGCCAAGGCACATTCAGTCACCAAGTTCATGTTGCCACATACCAGTGAACAGAGGAGTTCATGACAGACATATTTGTCACTGCTACCACCTCTACTTTTCTATTGCTGTTGCACTTTATCATAAAGTGCTGAGGATAAATACCAAAACCAAAGAATTTCTAGTGTGACCTGAGCATACCCAGCAAGGAAGAACTTAAAGGTTGATGCCTTCCCATGCATGGAAAGCATGGAGAAAGAATTTTTGGCAAGACCTCTTTATAGTTGTCCTCCAAAACGTCCGTTTGGAGTCTCTGTCAGGGAGAGCAGTTTTCTACTGAAATGCCATGTCCCAAGCCTGGGCACTAATCAAGATGAAAGTGTCTTGTACGGACATGCTGCCCCTTCACATGGGCTCTGGTGCTTGCTAGACTTCTGGGTCTTTGGCTATACAGCTCAAATCAGAAGTTACTTGCTGGAAGCAGCTGTGGATCCCCAGAGCAAAGCAACATAAATTGCTGAATTCTTAGGTACCTAGTTTTGGTCAACCTCTGAAGAGGCCTACTTCTCCTCACAAAGAGACTGGAAACTAGATCTTTAGAGGACTATCTTTTAGATTAATCCTTCCTTTCATGTACTTCATATTTTTATTTTAACTAACTTATTAATTTTTTTATTAACTATTATGAAGTGTAGGAACCTACTGTTTCACTTCCCTTTGTCAGCCCTTACTACTGGTACTACTTTCTTTATAGCATCCTGTTTTATATGACACAGTTGGACCCTTACCTCCTGAAACTGGCCTTATACCCACCTAAATCTCTGGCTTTAAATTGTGCAAAATGAATGTAAAGTGGCTGTAAAATGTTTATCAATTAAACCTATAAAGCCAGGCTATGAATGACGTTCTGGTCTACTGAGTTCAGAGCTGAGAGTCAAACACATTGCATAGTCCCCTTCACAAATATACTAAGTCCTGTTTTGAAGCCATTTCAAGAGTTGCTCTTCTCACTAGAGAGCTTTTACAGAGCTTCATTCCTCTGGTGATTAGAAACTTACTTGTTGGATCTCTTCTATTTGTTTTTCCACATAATTTTCTATATCCTATAAATTCAGTTGTCTTTGCTCTGGTTGAATCTCTGGGATGTACTTGAAAATAATCGTGTGTCCTCTTCATTGCCACAGTGCAAATCGCTGCTGCCAACTAGTGGTGTTCGGGCTTCAGTTGTGAAATTAGCAGCTGCTCTCCCATTACAAACATAAAATTGCTCCACAGCACGAAGCAAAAAACCTGTTCCATTAAAATTCAGCAGATTTAGCTCAGCTGACACCAGTAAGGATGACAGTAAAGAGAAACAGAAATCCAGCTTAATATATGACAAACATCTGTGGAATTAGGCCATAGTTAGGTTAAAACAATAGTTATTATTTTATAACGCATTGTAGATGAATCATCCTTAATTACCAACAAACTTAGGCTTATAAAAATACCTGTAAGCAACATTTTTAATTACTGCAATGTGTATTCTAACTATCACTAATGTGTATTTAGATATCACTATCAGTGCCGTGTCTGTCTTCAGCAAAAACTTCAACTTTTTTCTCAGTTTTCCTCACTTTTTCACTTTGTCATCTAAACTTCTAGACTTCTTTGTATTGTAAGAATTTCTTTGTCTTATTTTCTACAGAGTATCAATATGTATACTGTATAGCACTTCATTCCTTCAGCTTTGAGAATTTTGAGTAATATTACCCCACATATATTTCTGACACACAGTGCAAGAAAAGCTGTTAACAGTGATAAGCTTTGGCAAGAAACGTAATTCAAAGGTAGCTAAGGTAATGGCATACTTTTGTCCTCTATCTGTAAACTTACTGAATTTTACATTCAGTACTTCGTAAGTACATACTGCAGATAACTCAGTGGTGGATTACTCTGCTTATTCAAGAGCATAGTTAATATGCAGCATAAAGGAAATCCTGGCCTTATGCATGCCTTTGTAGCTCATGGAGACTTTTGGTGGTCAGGGGGGCAAGTGGCTCATGTGTTTGGACCTGCACCTGAAGTACGCATACACTATGATGGGAATTAAAAATAAAGTCTTCTGGTGTGTGGTGTGAAAACAGGGGAGAAAAAAACGGGGGTCGCGGGGAACTCTACTTTGGTGCTTGAGCCTGATTAGAACAAGCCTTGATCACATTTTGTGCAGAGACATCCTGTATCAAAACAAAAATTCCCCAGATGTTGCTTCATATTTCTTCCTGGCCGTAGCCATGTTCTACTTCCCTGTGACACACTCTTACTTCAGCTTTCAAAAATGCTATTTCTCCTCTTTGTTAACTGCATTAACTGTATCCTGCAAAGTTGTTTACTTGCACTTTGTTGCTGTTCATGTGTTTGACTACTCTGACTTCCCCGTTCATAAAACAAGCATATCTGAAGACCCCCATACCAAAACCACCTCATTCCTGTGCCACCACTTTCCCTCGAGGATGTACATGAATTAATGACCATAAATGATATGAGCTACATTTCACACTCGTGTACTCGGTGCATCAAAGCACTTTTTATGTTACCCAACAGATCTTGCTGCCAACAGCATCATCAGCTTTAATACAGAAATACAAAGATGAGTTAAGGAGTGGAGGGAATGCTAATACAAAGCTAATGTTTGTGTACCCAGGGATTTGATTCTGAGAGCAAACATGAAGTTTGAAGAAACCATAAAGGGTGCCAAATCCAGCAAATCCCTCCCTATACATGCTTCTTTATACCTGCACTCACAAGTGGATAAGTGTTCTTTCTTAGACTCCAGTCCTGGAAACACTCATACACAGTGAAAAATGTTTCCCCAGAGTGGTCTTTCTTTTCCCTAAAAATGCTTTAGTGTGCAAAGCTAAGTAAGCATGAAGGAATGTGAAGAATATGGATCTTCTTTTTAAAAGCTGTCTGATTCTTCCTTTGTTTACGGTAATGTAAATCTCGTGCAGCTCCACTGGAGCTGAAATAAAACAGGTGGAAGTGACAAGAAGAATAAAACCTATGAGAGAAAAGAAAATAATATTCAGTGGACACAAATACCAAATTCAACAGACGCAGCTGCTTCTCAAGATCCTCACCGCCATAGACCCTCTGCACACACCTCAGGCTGCAAACATAACCCACTTTATCTAACATTAGCACAAGAGATATTCTGTACCCTTCCTGGCTGCTGTGCAAAGTCAATAGCAAATGTGTAATCAAGAAATCTTTCTCTCCTTTCTTAGTAGATCTCATAAGGAATCAAATCTATCTTGGGTTGAAATCCTGGCCCCATTGAAAACCTCCAGCAAAGCTACCACTGACTGTAAGAAATATGATAATACCTTACCGGTTGAGATTCAAGGACTCCATGACAGCCAGCGGCAGATTCCTGGAAAGTACAAGGCAAAGCATGCAGACAATAGGTCTTGCCTGGCAACTACCTTTCATGTTTGGACAAGTATGTTCATCATTTCCTTCACTTTATATCACCTAGGAATGATCAATCCAAGTCCTCGGGTGAAACTAACCTAACATTTGATCTTGTTAGTAGTTTGGGAGAAAACTGTTGCATTCTTCAGAAACAGCTACAGTAAATGTTGTACCATATTAATTCTGACAAACAGAGAGAAGCACAAATGTTGTAATTCTAGCAGAAACAGGACTTTCTGATTCATTCTTATCAGCAGTGGGGAAGAAAAGGTAATGCCTACCTAAGCATGCTTTATCAGAGAAGTGACTTTCTTCTCCTGTCTTGAACTTTCCTGGAACCCAGAATCCTACAGCCAGGAGACAGCTACAGGATGCCTCTTCAATGTGCATTGGTAGCTGATGAACGTTTTTAAGAATGAAAGCAAACTAACCTACATCTCTGTGATCTTTGTGCAGTTTGCTTTATGACTTTCAGCAGCCACTGAAGGTTTTCAAATTCATCTGTTTTCAAAACAGACAAAAGAAAAATGATGTGGTTTTGTTTCTCCTTATCTGAGACTTTAAATAAATAGATATAATCTGTCTACTGATGAATCGTAAACAATTGTCTGTTAAGAGTGACTCTGAGCATACTGTATTGAGGAACTTAAACTGCATGCAACATATTAAGGTACTTTTTTCTGAATACAAGGATTCTATCACATGTTTTATAACCCCTATAGGGTGGAAAATATCAAGCAATGTGAAAGTTTTCAAAACGCTATGCTAGAGAAAAAAATGATTGAAATAAAATGCATCATTTAACAATGTCATGTGTGCTTTTCTCCATATGAGAATAGAATAAAAAATGGAAAAATTCAAGTGCTAGGTCAATTTAATAGTGTGACTACTACTGTTACTTTTAATTTCCTTGGAGAAATATTCTAACCACAACACAGCATTGCACCTGAAGGCATGTTAAATCACCATGCCTCCTACTTTCTCATTTATTCCATTGCCCATTAGCAGTGTTAATAATAAAGCTATCAGAATAGGCACGATAGGGAGGATAGAAAACACAAGGAAAATGTATATTCATTTAAGGAGCCTGTGGCTAGTGTGACAATTGCTGAAGAACTCCTAGGAAGAGAGAGGGAGAAGGTATGGATGGTGAGCTGGAAAAAGGGATTAATGTGAAATGAAAGAAGGTTGGTAAAGTGACATCTGGCTTCTGGCGACGAGGCATGGGATCAAAAACATCAGACGAGTAAGCTGTAAATATCCTCAAGTTGCCACTGTCAAGATGCAAGGGGTTTCCTAAAAGAAAACAGACTGAAGTAATACTTGCAATTTGTTGAAGGTCAGGTGAGGCCATTTTGGAGCAGAGTGGGCAAGCGAAGACCCCTGCCTCTCATCATCACATGCATGTAGGTGGGGACCTGCTAAGCAGTAGGAGTGCAGGCCTGTAAAGTCCTATGCTGGTTCAGAGCTGATATGTTCCCCAGAGTTTTTGAGGATAGTTACTGATTCTGTCTGCAAAGAATATTGTGGAACATTTCCTCTAACCTTCATCCTGGTATTTTGTTGTCTGATGGTTTCTGGAGGCAAAGAAAGGTTATAGGAAACTAATGGTGTCTATGGGAATGGACGCAGAGAGTCTTTTTCTTAATCTGAGCTGAGCAGACAGGTAGGAGATGCCTCTCTTCCCATTTTCCCATTTTCCCATACAAAAAGAGATTCAATGGTTATTTTAAATTGGACACCTCAAATGTAGATGTCTAAGTGAAACCCGTACCCAAATTAATGGTTGGCTTCTGAATATATCCATAGGCATCTCAGTATTGACTATGTCCAGCAGCTAGATGCCTTTCCCATATTCTGGGTCCAAAGGGTCACCCAGTTAATAATTCCTCTGGCTAGCTCTTTCAGGTCTCCTCCCATGCAGCATATGAAGTAATCTCTTGGCTACACAACTGTACCCAGCATGTCCTCCTTCCTTTCTCAAATGCCTCAGTGGTAGCAGTTGAAAGGTGTCTCAGTCTTGGAAAAAGTTCTGAACTAAGGATTGGAAATGGATGATATAACCCCCATTATGTAGGAGAGCATGACCCATGACTTGACATTTTCTACTGTTTGTTTCAGGTGACTGAAGCATTTTCTATTGCCTATTTTAGGATAGGATAAATCATTTCCTAGTGGTGTTTTTTTGTCATGCTTGCCAATAGAGAAAGCACACATGACTAGCTAAGATTAGAGGAGTTGACACTGGTGTAGCAATCAGACAGGGGGGAAGTTCACCATCTAACTGATTCATGCTCATCTGCCCACAAAGGGAAACAACAACAAAAAAAACCAAAACAAAAACCAAACATGAAGGCATGTAAATTTAGCTAGCATAAAGCTGAATGGCTGGAGTCAGAAAGTAGAGAAGAATAAAGATGTATTTTGGAAAATAAATATGGAGGAATGCTACAATAGCCAACAGGGACCATTAGGAAACTTAAACGTTCTAGTAATTTCTGAGTTTGTATCTTGTAAGGATCTCAGGCTCTATCCATGAACACCTGAAATAAGGTTCTAGGAGAAGAGACTGAAGATGAGCTGTTAAGAACAGAGGAGTGACATCAAACCATACAGTATCAAGAGGTTACTCTCAGTTGCACACTTCACTGAATAGCATAAAGGGTGAGAAGAAAAAAGAAACTTCCATATTGGTTCATCAGTAGGGTCGACAAGAAAGCAGAGAATTTGAAGTTTAATGACCCTGTAGATCGGAGTCAACATCATGATAATTTGTCATAAGTGAGCAACTACATGTTTAGAGACAAACTGGTGTTTCCAGTTCATTGTTATAAATTTGTCAAAAGGTATAAGTTTTAATTATAATTAGCATTCCTAAATACCTGCTTGATTCCTCCTTTTGCTTAATGCAAATCAGTAAGTACCCAATGACTATTTAACTGCTGTTCTTTGTGCAAAAGATTACCTGAATTCACATGCAAATAAGCATGCACATCTGAAAAATAAAACTAATAAAATGTGATTTTTTAATGAAATGTTCTGTGAAACAGAGAACACAAAAGAGTATCTCTTGTCATTACCTTTGAGTTCAGCAAAGTTCTTATTAGGTGCTGCACATAATTATGCTTGTGCATCTTTTAACATAAAACTCAACATAATTTGATTACTGTGTCCTTCAAAAGTTTCACTGCCAAGTCAGGAAGCACAATTCATCCACTATGAGCAGTGTGACAAATCGCACTTGACAAACTGAGATTAGTCAAAGTAAACAGTTTGAAAGCAAACATAGTTTTTTAACTGCGTCTTCAATAAGTCTATGGAGAATGGACACATTCATTACCAATCTAATGGTCAAATCTAAGTACACTGCAGGTCTGTACACAGATCATTTCCATAACAAGGTCGTTTAGAAATCTCTAGTTGGGGCATATATCTGTAACTCTTGTCAAATCTAGAGTTGAGGAACTGGGCTGGAAAATTTGATTTGAGAATGTGACTAAGATTCAGTGGGAAATTCAGCCCAGAAGTCTTTTCTTTCAACCACAGAAGGCTGGCAACCTTACTAAATGCTGGTTAACTTAAGAAGTCCTGGGATTTCTCAGGAGGGAACTGGGGCTTGGCATGATTAGGTCCTAACTGGAGGAAGCTCTGTTTCACTGTTTCATGGAACGCAGCTGCACATCTATTGAATTTTTTGGACTGGATTTTAATGAACAGTTAATTGGCATATAAATTCTTTTTTGTTTCCTCCTTGATGGGTTTTTAGGGACGGTAGAAGAAGAAAGGATTGTTGTTTTTCCCTTAAATTTCAGTTAAAATCCACTAAACTGATGTGTCCTAATTTCCATAGATTACATTCTTCTGGACACAATCCAGAAAGTATGGAATAAGTTTGTTCTGGGTCTACTGGGTAGGAGGGCAGTCAAACAACAACACTTAGTTTACCATAAAATGCATTTGGCCACAGTAAGTTTATCCAGAACAAATAGTAAATGCAAATAGTTTACCAGAAATTGCTATACAAGAGAAAGTGGGTCAGTACATCCCATACACTGAACTGCAGAGACTACAAGTTAAGGCCGACCATCCAGATACAACTTAAAGTTGTCCTTTCATGTGGTGTCAGTCTTGTATTTACTGTCCTTCCTGAGTTGGTTTAAGTCAATGAACAGGGCCTGTAACACCACAATGAGTTAAGCATTCAAGACGTGTATTGACATAGCCTCTTAAAGTTTTGACATTTGTGTTATCTCATTTCAAAGACAAGGAACTGGTTATACAAACTTCAATTTCCCAGTTAAAATATCCAAAGTCCCAGGTCATTTTCCAGTTGGATCCCTTTAGAAAAATGAGGTACCTTCCTTTTAAAAGCATAAAGAACATACTTGAAGGTACAGCTTTAATCCAAGAAAAATGTCCAAACACCCAAGAATCAAATCCTACAAATACTTAGTATCAAGGGAGTTGCCTTAGTGGTAAGATTGCCATGTAAGGTGATAAGCACTATGTGTTTGGAGCAATATACTTCACCTAGAGTCTCTCAGTAATAGAAGCTTATATTTGGACATCAGGTTATGAATAAACTGATTTGCTTCAATACTCAAATCAAGCAAACAATTTTCTAAGTGTCCTGGTGTTTTAGTCAAAAAAAATATTTTGTCTCACCTGAAATGTTTCATTTGCTTTTTTTTTTAAACTTTAGTTACATGTAGCTTTGAAACATCGTTTTGTAACAACACGTAAAACTATTTTATCTAAAAGTTGTAAAATAACCAAACTTTTGGGAAGGACTGAAATTATGTAATGAATTCAGGCTGAGCTCACAAATTGTTCCATTCAATATGAAACTGCATTCTTTTAACAGATTAATTTTTTCCTGGGAAAGTTCACTTCACCCTATTTCTGCAGCTGTTTGAAATGTATTAGCAAAATGCACTTTTCTCTGTTTCTGCATTACACTTGCACAAGGTGTATCCACTCATCACCAGTTTTTAGTGGCAAGAGACAAAAGGGGGAAATTTGACTGGACAGACTCAGTGTTTGGGGTTAATTATCACCCATTATATGCAAGTGTTTTTTTCCATCGACCTTAAAGTACATTCACAATTTTCTTCCTAAAATATTTGATCCATCTATTATCATGTTGATATCTCCATAATAATCTTGGGGTCTGGAGTTGTTTCAAGCTTAAACAAAATGTAAGTTGGTATAAATCACTGACAGGAAGATTGAATCACATCCATACAGGAAGACTGAATCACATCCATACAGCCAGAGAAAGGCAGTGGGGGAAACTGGTTGTGAGAGGGGATTTCTGGGGAAAAGTTAATAGGTCAGTTTTCTTAATTTTGTTAAAATCTGGACTGTATTTTTGCTTAACATTGCAACACAAGCCTGACGGAATCATGATTTTCTCTCTGCCAAAGTAGGTGTAAACCTTTTCACAGCCTGGAAGGCACTGAAGTAAAGGTGGCAGGATCTTCAGGTCCCACAAGTGTGATGTTAGGCTCTGAGGAATCCTGAAGACATTGTGGGCCAGATACTGATCTCATTGCCCTGGCTAAGCTGCAGGTATATTTTGAACATGTATTAGTTAATTAGCCCTAGTTAAGTTAGTGGGAAAGAGTGGAGTAAGAAGCTGTTTATTATCAGCAGGAGTTGTGATACCTGTGAAGCAATGCCTGTAGTTCTTATTTAGACAAACCAGACGGAAGGAGAATTTGCCTGCAGCAGATGGAGGGGCCTGAAGTAGTTCCCAGGAATTGATCTGACTCCAGCAGGTCATTTTGGTTGACTAAAAACAGAGGCGAAGCCCACATAAGCCAAAAGGCTTCATTCTCTGTTACAGAAATGAAAAAGCAGAACAAGTAACAAGTGAGTCAGATTCAGACTGTACCACCACGACAGTATGATCAGTACTTCTGGTCATCTTTTTAAATGTTACCCTTTAAATGGTCTGATTGTGGAACAACCATTGATAATCAGTATGTATTTTTAATTTTTATTATTATTATTATTATTTTCAGGATTAACCTTAGATACTACAGCAGCATATAAATAGCTGGGCCTTATTAACACAGATTGGAGATAGGATTTTCTCTAATCTCCACCAGACTGGTGTCTGTGTCTTCTGACATCTACTTAGGGGCAGGTTGGGCCCTGCTGCTTCCCTCCTGTATCTGCAGTGCCATCCAACTCCCTCCAATGCTCATATTGAGCAATGACGCACATTGAGAAACAGCATCGTGTCTTCAAAAAGATAGCCCAAGATGTGGGTTGGAGTGGCACATGAGCAGTCTGGGCGTGAGGTTTCCCCTGTTCTCCGCCCATGCTAACAGCGGTTTCCTGCATGCTGCTTTCCTTACTCATCTCTCCTCAGCCAGTGCCAATGCAAAATACAAATGACAAAGCATATATTTGCTTCTGAATCTGCATTTATTTGCCTAAAATGTCAATATTCTTAGGTTTTCTTTCAGATACTAGACATATTACCTTTTGTTTTGACTATCTTTTTCCAGACATGAACAACCTCTGAACCTACCACTTTCATACAGAAATATCCGCAGCAGGTTTATAGCATGTACCACAGTTCTTCAGGGAGAGCAAACATACGTTCATATGTCAGAAAGAAGGTTAAAATAATGCAAACTTTCTTTGGGTTTCATATCCCTGGAAAGTTGGATGCTCAGAAAGTGACTAAGATTAACAGTCTCAATGTGGAATCCTTGATGTGAAGACATAGCACTTCGCTCTCTCCTCTTGCTTTCATACAAATGTGAGGGCTTGCTGTTTGTCATCCTTACATGCTGGCTGCAGAACTAATACTGACTCCATTGCTTTAGACATGTAGAATGGTAACAGAGCAAAAAGTTGTCCTCTTTTTTATAATACCTTAAATACTTCAGTGAAAAATTAATTTAAGAAATAGAAAATCTATTCAGCAAATTGAATATGGTATCATACTTCTGCACTGCTACTGTGATTGCCATAGTCATACTTGTATAACCTCACAACTTTCAAAATCTAAAAAAATCATTAACTAATACATGTTCAAAATATATTTGCCCCTTAATAAACTGAAGTGAGAAAAAAGGAATAACCGCAGCGCACAGATGAGCACTATACAGTATGTGCCTGTTCCCATACCATCATCATGCTGGTATACCTAGTCTAGCTCTCTGCTTTGGCCTCTCTCATTCCCCAGTGTATTTCCTTCTACCTGAATTATTTTCTCGGGAATCAATCTGAGCATCACTTCCTGGTCCTGCATTGTGAAGGCAGGTGTTCCCTTTAACAAATAATGTTATGTGTTAAATAATGTCTAACGCGTAATGTTATGTGAATCAAATACATGTTTTGACTCTCAGAAGTGCTGGTCAGAAGGGAGATGATGAAGCTCTAACAATGTCTCTGTTTACTTTGTCATTGTGAAGACATAGTCTGATGTCCTAGTTCAAAACATCCATAAACTGACACAGACAGACTTTGTTTCAGAATCGACTGAAAAATAAAATACCACTGGATGTAATTCAAAAGCAAGGACCCTTTTGCTCTCTTAGTGTATTGATATTGTTATCATCCAAATTAAGTAGATGAAATAAATCTGACTGAGTATTTTGCTTCTACAGATAGAACAATAAGAGATAGGGAGGATGAGCATTTTTAGGGGAAAAAAACATTTCTGACAAGCCAGTCTTAATAACTATTTCCTGAAGCCACATAATCAGTCAAAATCCTTCCTGGGTCAACTTTCATTGATCAGAGTAATTAGACCATTAGGCAATGCCATTTCAGACTAGTCAGTTTCATGGTCACTGCAGAACAGGAGCAGGATTTCAAAGCATGTGGCCAAACATTGACTAGTTTTGCCTGTCTATTAATTAGAGTGTAATGTTTTCTCTATGATATGGATATACTTCGAGCAGTGGTCCATATCTCTGTCACCTTCATTTTAGATTGAAAGGCACCATTACCTTCAGACCACAATGAATTCATATTAAGGGAAAATGTAAAGACGACATTTTGTGTCATTCTGTTTAAACAAAACCTATGAGTAGATTACAGTAACTCTTCAGGATCTGACGGAGGGAAAATACTTGCAGCTTCCTCATGTCTGCAGACAATTTCTGCCATGCAAAGGGAATTTCCAGGGTCAGTTTTTAACTGGTTTAGATGTACTCAGCACTACTTGTATGAGGCTATAAACAAAGCAGAACTTCCTAGACCAGAGAATAAAATATTTGTATATCAATACTGATATTTTTGGAACTTCTGTTACATGCAATGATACAGACCTGTACCAGGAAGAGGTGAATCAAATAGTCAAAACATCTCTAAGGAACTCAAGGGACGTGACACCTCTGAACACTGTGTAACTGCAAAGTGAGGACACTGATATCAGAATAACCACTGTTTCTAAAGGTGTTTGCTTTTCCTATGTCTTTATGTAAATCACCTGTCCAAAAGACATTTTGAAGTGAGAGGTTTTCTTCTAAGGAAAGTGATGAGAATCTTCATGCTATGGCACTTCCTCATGCAAGCACTGCTGGGGAAGGACAACCTGTTTCAGTCATGAAGAAGGACAAATTGTTTCTCATACAGGAGATAAGCTCCAAAAGAACTGCAAGTGCCACCTGCAGCAAAATACCAAAGCCCAAATGTAAGTGATCTAAGAAAAAGCAATGCACAAAAGTCCTTAACTGTACGCCATGTTTCAGTTACACAGATACCTAAGAGTGACTAACATTCAGCATTAATTTAATCTGTGAGTCTTTGATGCACAATATATAGGCTTATATAGATTGATATATATAAAATATATATGATTGAGATATATATAAAAGATATAGGCATATATAGAGATATATATAGCAAAATACATATGGAACTAAGCAGTTCCAGCTCCCAAAGCAATGTCCCCAGTGTGTCAGCTTGAATACTGCCTCTCTTCTCCCTCCAGCTGCTGTCATCTCTCCTGCTGTGTCCTGCAGAGCAGGGAGGTCTGCAGAACCAAGCAGGGGAGGATCTGCCCTCAAGTCCCTCAGATACACAGCTCATCTTCCACCCACAGCAGAGGAAGAGAAAAATTTGGCCTTTATGTGATATTATGACTTTAAAAGTGCATGGAAAGGAATCCTCACACAAAGAAGTAGGTTAACAGGAAGACATTTAAATATGTTACCTAAGTCTTGGAATGCACACAAATTGTTTTCAATGTTTAGAAACACATATGTGCATATGTACGAATGAAAACCTTTAAAAGGATTAAATTCTTACCCAACCTCAGTCACAGTAATCTCTTTTCTAGACATGTAACAGTTTGGTGTCTAGTCCAGGTTCCATCAATGGCCACTAGTGAAAGAATGAGAGATTCAGAGGGTCCTTCATCCCACCTATCGTCCCTCTTATTGTGTAACGAATTATTTGTTTCTTGGCAGTGACTGGCCCTTTATATTTGACCATGCAGAGAACCTGATGAATAAGATACCATGGATTTCAGATGTCTGAAGTCTGATGACCATAATATTCAAATTGCATGTTTCTGGCTCTTCTAGTAAGTTCCCCTCTCTTGAACCAATTGCACTGGTTTGAATGGCACAAGGTAATCAAAATGTGCATTAAGGAAAAAAACAAATTCCTTTTGTAAATATGATTGGACATAAAGAGGTAAGTGAGAATGAGAGAGGGACATGAGACGAGCATGCTAAACTGTGGTGCATTCTTGCACCGTTTGCTAGGAGACAGCCACTTTAGGAGACTCTATTTACCACTGCCCTTAGAAATTAACCCCTGGCAGCACTCTATGTTGGGGAAAAGAAGTCCCTAATTAGCCCATATATTTTTAATTCCCTACAACCCTAGATGTTGCTCATACCATAGCTGGGAATATAGTATCTGTTGACTTAAAACATACAAGGGATTTGAAAGAAAGCCAATTTAACAGGGAAAGAAAATCCAAGGGTTATTATCCTCTGGGTTCAAATTACAGTAGTTTCTGTCTGAACTGTTTACCTGAGTACAAGAACTGCCAGCCAAAATCCAATATGCATTTTGCTACAACATGGGAACTTTTTCCTACTTGTTGGATGTCATTTTGTTCTAGGTCATGTATAAGGATGTGAAGGAGAAGAAATAGGAGGCAATAGTGAGATGAAGAGGAATTTTGAACAATGGACTATGTCCCACAAGCTCAGTCATCTACCTCTTACCAGTGAAATCTTTCTGCTGATTTCCATGAGCTTTGGATCCTGCCCAGAGTGATGATGTGGCAAACCAGGAAGTGTGAAGAATCCAAAACTGCTTGTGGCAGCCACTAATAACCCTGCCAGTCAGCAGGCACGTTCACATGGACCTTCAGTCAAAACTGGGGGTTTTTGCACAAAGGATTTTGTATTGAAAGGGTTGAAAAACAATCAGTTTGCAAGAATCCTTTTAGAAAGGATTTTTACTGCTTCCTTCAATTTCCTAGCTCACGCCAGGAACAGATTTATCTGCATGGAAAGTTTAGGGTTATTGCACATATTCTTAGTAGCTGTCATTCATTAGCCCCCCACAGCTGCTCATCCACAGTGCTGCTGCATCTGACCAAAAATATATGTCTCCTCTGAAGCGCACACCACTGAAACATATCCCTCCTCTCAAACCCTTTTCCAGATGTGTTCCTAATTTCAGGCCAAATTTGACTTTCCCCAAGGAAATGACTGCAGGGCTGGTACCCCAGGAAACTGCAGTCAAAAAGGTAACAGAATTCAGGGACAAAAGTTAAAGTAACTCATTTCTTTGTGTTATGAAGAAATTGAAAATAGATGATCACCACTGTACCTTCTAGTCTTAAAATCCTAAATTCCATGTTTTGTTTATTGTACCACAGAAGGCAGAAATTAGTCATCTGTCAAACAATAGAAGTTCCTTATGAAAGTCAAACTATACTTTCAAATTTGATGTTAAGTCTAATGGATTTTTTTTCTTTCATTCGGACATGATCTGTTCGGCAGGGTAGGAGAGTTCATCCTATACGGGGACAGGAGTTGGACCCAATGATCCTTGTGGGTCCCTTCCAACTCAGGATATTCTATGCTTCTATGACTCTATGAATTTGACCATTCTCTTGGATTAGGGCACTCCAAGGATGCAGACCCTCTCATGTTCACAATGCAGAAGTTTTTCTATATTCTACCTTCCTCATGATCATCTAAAAGCTATATAGCCCTTGTATGGCAAGTTGCACTGAAATGGTCCCCATGTGAATGGCTAAGCTTCACTTATCCCCTGTAATGCATCATAGCATAATAACAATAATTCTAGTCTAAAACTAGATTAACAATTTGCTGAGTCCTGGAGGGAATAGTATAATTATAGGTAAATGGAATATATGAGTGTCCTTTAGCAATATTAGTCCTGATTTTCAAAAAAGACATAAAAGTATGCTTAACTAGAGAAAGAAACATACACAACCTTTGGAAAATTAGCTCAGGAAGAGCACCTTTCATTGCATAACATTCTGGAACAAATCCAAGTATTTTGGAATATATTTAACACATTGAACAAAAATCCAGAATGCAGAAGGATGAAGAGTTTATACATAGTGATTTTTGCTCCAGCCAACAAACAAATCCTGTTGTTATGACTACTTGCACAGTGACCTCACTAAAATCTTTTCAATTAAGTTCATACTCCCCTTTACAATATTACTTCCTTCTACCTCCTTTTTAGGTGAGAAAGTTTACTACATGCTGTTTGGAAGGGATAGTTCAATAAACTATATGATAAGAAATGTGTCATCTCTACAAGCTGAAAGTACTGAAATTTAACAAGATCTAAAAGAATAAAACCATCTTCTGCATTTGGTCCAAGAGTCTCAGGCTTGCTTACAAAAAGATGTGTGAGCTCTGGCCTATTCTTTTTTATTTTTAAGACAAATCAATGGTTTTGTCAGTGGGTTTTCATCCTTGTTTCAATGTTTTTCACACCTCTGGGATCTGACACTGCAGGCCATCTCTGCATAGGCTTTTCCTGTGAGTCCCAGCACTTCAGCACTCTTTTTAACACTGCAGGAATGTTCCCAGTGATGTGTGAATGAAGAATCCAAACTGAAGAGTCCATTTAGTTTTAGTCATAGTTTTAAGACATAAATGAAGTGAATGATATTAAGATTCTTTTGCCAATTTGATAATAAATAATAGTATGGGGATAGTTACAGACTGCTTATTTGAATCCGCTGTTTTCATGAGATTCTGATCCAGTTCTTTCAAGCAAAAAAATAAAGATATACATATTTTCATTCAGTTTTGACAAACATTCACAAAGAACTGTAATGTGAAGCAATACAGGAAGTTTTCTCTGGGATTCAAAATGCAGAAAATGCAGCATTTGAAAAGGAGGTGGGTGGCACATGTAATGTTAAGCCAAAGGAAAAGGTTTAAATGTAGTATCTTTTCCACATGTACACTTCACTTTGCAGAATATATTAACTGACTCCATGAGTCAGCTATCAAAATTGCCTGTAAATTACTTTCATTATGCTTGAAACAAAATTATGGTTAATTTACAATGATTGTAGGGTCATAAAATGTCAAGCAGAGCCTTCTGAGACCACTGACATGCAGCAATCTTTACTACAGAGCACAGAGAAGGAAAACCAGACCTTCCTCAGCCATTTACATTGCCTTCACATAGATCCATGGTCCAGAAAATAAATGCTGGCTGTGGTCCAGCACACCCATTATTTTCTTAACCTCAACAATGTTCATAGCCTTATACATAGTTCATAGGAACTATAAGCAAGTAAAATTAAAGATTTTTTTTTCCCTACCTTTCATTTACCTTTTTCTGGCTCTCAAAAACATTCAAGCAACCATAAATAGGAAAAAGTCCTGCCTGGGTGTTAAAGTCCAGAGGCATCAAAAGGACACTGTCAGCCTGCAGCTGTTGATCTGAATACTGAGGACTCCTTTGCATGCATGCAGTTTTGAGCATGTGTTTTACGTAAGACCTTTCAGTACACTAGCACCCGTGACGCTTCAAGAAAATGATGCATGTAATGTGTATTTGGTCAAATAAGACAGTACCTGAAAAATGTCTCGCTTGCTTCTCTACCACAGATCTAAAACTCATACTGGAATTCTGGTCATCCTGCCCTTGTCTTCCTAAAACCCAACTGGCACTTGGAAATGCAGGTCCAGTTCTCCAAGGAGAGTGGTAGATAAATGAGTGATGTCTTTTTAACCTGCTGTTCTTAAAAGTTTACTGTAAAGGAGATTCTGAAGCCTCACCAGGCAATCTGCCACAACCTCAACTATCCTGGCATTAGAGCATTTTTCCTGCCTGCTAAGCTAAGCCTATTCACAGCAGACACTTCCTTCCCCTTTATGACTATGACCCATGTAGTTGTCGAGTAGTATCACATCTTTCTTCAACCCTCTCTTCTCTAGACTTAGCAACCCCATCGCCTTGAACTTTCCACAGAAGTTATGTTTTAAATAACATTCCTGTGGCTCACCTCTGTGCTCCCTCCAGTTTGTCCCCACCTTTCTAGATGCATGGTGCACAAAACTGTATGCAAAACTCTCCTCGGGGACACATCAGCACCTGTTGAGCAGAACAATGATTTCATTTGTTTTACTTCCGGCATGATATTTGCCTTTTTTTTAAAGATAAAAACTTCTTTTTACTCACATTCAGCTTGTGATCAGCTACTAACTAGTTTCTCATGCTGCATGGTAATGTCAATATTTAATTGCAACTGCAGCACATTATTTCAATTCCTTTTTAAACTGCACCCTGTTTTGCTGGGTGTTGGAGGTCAAATTATATATTTCCAACTTAAATGTGTATCGCAGTCTGGTTTAATGTGGACCTGCAAATTCCAGAAGGCTTCACTGCTTCTATCCACAATACCTATACTTCACATTAAATGCTTTGTTAAAGTAGTCTCTAGTTGATTTTGTTTCCTAACTCCAGTATTTACAATCAATTTTATCCTCTTTTTTTTTCCTTGTTTATGTCTTTGAATACTTATGTCTAATATTAGTCATTTACCTAGCCCATGAGGACCTGATATGTCCTTGTGGTTATTCCCAATAGGGACTTAATAAACAATAGCTTACTAGGTAAAGCTTCAACAAGACAGATACTGCCCTTCATGGATTTTAGCTTCCCTTGGGCTATCCTATGCAGGATGCTGACATGAAAACCATGTTCTCTGCTCCATATAGAAAAGCAAGATGGGGAACTCAAGTTGACTGAGTTCCCATCACTTTGAATGAGACACTAATACAAATAAATCAAATTTTCAATAATACCCAGGTGGAACTTGGCTAGGACTGCTTTGTTAAGCATAGCATAGCATAGGTAGCATAGCATAGGTAGGTTTAATATCATCATACCTGCTCATTTTCAGCATTTTCCATAACTCTCACAACAGGACTAATTCATGTGCACCCTCAGCAAGTTTGCAGATGACACCAAGCTGATTGTCATCAATTTGCTAAAATTGCATCTCTCATATATTTTGTTTTGTGATCTCTTCCCTTATTATGCAGAGTTCAAATGGTTTAGTCACTCCTACCAAATTTCCACACACCTCACATGACTCCAGCAGCTCTTTTTAAGGACATATTTGCTGTGGTGTTCATCTGTCATTTTCCTCTCTCTACAGCAATCATAGGTTCATCTATAATTTTGAATTTAATAATACTTGATCTTTTCAATCACCTCAGAAACCCTGAACTAGGTGAATATATAGTATACCTTACACTTCTGTGGTTGCCCTTTTAAAGGCAATTGAGTCCACTTTCATATGTACCACTTCAGCTATCTATCAACTCAGACTGCCAGACAGTGGAAAAGTTGAAACGCTGATATGAGAGCTTGAGGGGGGGGAACCTAAAAATTGCAGGAACCAGGTTGCTGTAGTAGGCCTTCTAGCCAGGTGATTAGTAGGATAAGAATAAAAAAAAAAATCCTGTAGAAGAGAATTGATAGGGACAGGATTATTAATATGCTGTGCTGCCTGGAGAAGACAAGGTTGTAGTCCTAAGTCAGATTTCAGTGCGCTGCCTAGATCTGATGCAACTTTGAGCTGCACGGGCTATGTTATGGCAGAGGGTGGTGTAGCATTACTAGCTAATAAAGAAGATTGATTAGTTGTCTATGCTTGGTGCTAGTTCTGCTCAAGGGAGGCTCAGGAGAAGTGCCACAGGCCAGCGTGCCTTTTTTTTTTTTTTTTTTTTTTGGGGGGGGGGGGAAAGGGGCATGAAGAAGGGCCAAATGTGATACTATCTTAGGCAAAGTTAGAGTTTGGGTTATGCATGTATATATTCTTAGCCCATGCTTTCTTTCTTTCCTGCTTTCTACTGCACTCTTTCTTCCACTGATAAAACTCTTGCATGCCACTTCTCTCAGAACAGTAATACCTTCAGATGTCTTATTTTCTGTTACAGTGATTTCATAACAGCTATCTACTGTTGTAGGTTGTCTTCTTTCAGTCCCACAGGGAGGTACTACAGCTAATGTAACTCAAATTTGGTCTTCCATGTTACATGAAAGAAATCCACCTGTTGGAAAAAGATGCTGGAAGCTGTAAAGTAGCTGGCTAAAGTTCTAGCTTCACACCACACCACCTCTAAGTGAACCAGTCCACAGATTTAGCAGATCTAGCCCAGCTGAGCTATGAGGATTGCTTGTCCAACCTTATCTATTCTAGAGCATAGTAATGATGCTGTAACTCTGCTCTGTTTGCAAGGCAAGCATAATTTGAGAATAAATAGCTATAAATATTCAGAATGTTGTATTTAAAATAATTCTGGCAAAACGCACCAGCTTTGGTCCTGCCTTACCACAAGAGAGCAATTATGCTCCTTGTCAAACTAGAGCAGATACATGGGTTTCAGAAAGCAGGTCTCTCAGATCCTGCTTATGTGAATCCAGAGACTTTTTCTGAATATCCAGGTATCTCAGTTATGCATTCAACAGAAGCTTTAGCTGTTTGAGAGATTCATCTGACAGCTAATTACTAATCTTAGTCTGAAACTTCCCTCGTTCATAATGGTGACATGAAAGCTAAATTTTGTTTTCTTGGTACTGTTCAAAAGGTGTTAGTGTCAGCAATGTAGCTTTGGCTAGTACAGATAAAGTCAGCAAGCCTCTCCTCCCCCCACAAAGGAGGTATACTGTAGTCTCATCATGTGATGTTGGCTAGGAAATTGCCGAAGAAAATACACTCATATTCAAGTGGGTTGGCTTCCCAGTTCACTGAGGAAGTGGGGAGAGGCTCCTGATCTCTGCAAGGACACTTACATCACATGATAGTTAAACCAAGTGAGGTCTCCACACAGTTCAGCTGGTAAGTCAGTAGAGTTGCATGAGGTTGCACCCCTAAAATGGAAACTGGCATGTTTCAAGCAGACTCATCATTACAGTTGTTTTTCTCTCCACAATTAACCATAAAATTTTTGCCATTAAGTGTAGGCACATTCAAATCTTTTCTTTCAACAGTTTCTGCTCCTATGTGTCTCCAGTCATTAAAGTCTTGCTATTCATGTAGCATAATATTCCCTTAGCTGTGTAGTGTATTCATTTACTGCTTGTTCACCACCTGAAAAAGTGCATTGCCATCTTGGGGTATACTCATTTCACACTTTGTTCCATTCACAGCATTAGTCTCTATCCATTTCTCTTACCTATATGTGTAGAGTCCCTATTCATAGAACATCTTTCTACATTCTTCCATTACACTTTGCACATTAATGTTATGCTACCATAAATATTACATGGGGTGAACACCCTACAAGCATGTATGCACCTTGCATGAAAAATAAATAAATAATCATGTATTCTGATTTCATATCTGTTTCTCTTCAGTTTAAGTTTATATTACAAGACAAAGTTGCAAAGAAATAAGGACCATTTAAATTAATAAAAATAATATGCAGAAATAAAAGATTCATGGAAATGTCTTACTGCAACAGAGTCAAATTCTGTAGAGGTATAAAAGATGCTATAAGCTGTAGAACAGGCCAACTATACATTGGGTCCAACAGAGCAAACTGACAATCAGCCTAAAAAGTCTTGATCAGACATTGATCCAAATTTTCATCTTAAAGACCTTTAGTGCAAGCATGTGATCTTTGCTTTCATGCAACAATGCCTACAGATTTGGCTTGGTGGGCAGCTATAGAGCTGTTTTATGATCTGCTGCAGCTTTTGATCAGGCAGGTATGGGCTGGGTTTTTTTGAAACCTGGGGACAGGTATGGCAAACCAGGGCAGAGTTTCCCAGAAACCAATTCCCGCTCACATATTCTTGCAATTATTGCAACTGCCCTCAGTGCTTTACGTCAGACATCCTGAGTGAAAGTAGAACAGTGTGACGTTTTCCTTTCTTCACAAGGAACTATGATAATAAGGCAAGGAATGAAGACTACTAATTCTACAAATACTGGTGTCACCAAGAGCATGATGCATTTGCTCTTTTAAGATCTGAGACTGTTGTCTGTATTAACTGCAGGAAAAGCTGCCTTTTCGCTACTTTTTTCCTTAGGATTTGGGAAGCTGTCATAATCCACAGTGCAACAGCTATAACAGCCAATACAAGCTAAGGTCCTGCTGTGACCTAGATAGAGAGCACATCCCTGGTGCAACACCTCTGATTTCACTGTACCAAAGTGATAAATTTAAACTAATTGTAAATTACAGAAAACCAGCTGTATTAGAACTGCGTAACACATACTGGGCTTGATTTTTTTTTTCTCCTTGTCATGGTATGGTCACTGATCTGTTACTAGTGCAATGGAATCAAACTCCTTCTGCCCTTTGCAGAGCAATAAACAACAACTACCTTCAAAGCAAGGGGGAATAACAGCTGGCTGGGGCAGGCCACGCTCAGACTGGATGCTGTGACAAATTAATTCTAACTGTAAAGGGCTGTTTATTTGTAGCAAAAAAACCCCTAGGCTGGTTTCCTCCTTAGTTTCCATGAAACTTTAAACTTGCATTATGTAAAAATGCAAACTTTACTTACAGCAAAGTTTTGGGACACAGAGCCAGGACTGAGGAGAGTCTTCCTTTAATGTGTAATCTTCTTTTGTTACACATTAATGTAAAGGGTCATAAAGGAATAAAATAGACAAAAGCTTATTGTTCCCGACCTGTGATCTGCCATAACCACCTGGCAGTGACAATTGCTTCTGGAGTAAATGTAATGACGCCAAGTTGATTTTAAAGGGCCAGAGTGCTGGGTGTGTGTCTGGGAGTGTTTCACTCCAGACTGGGCGTGTGTTTCCAAAACCAGTCTCACAGCCATCTGCACTCATTGCACTTGGATTCACACCAGGATCAATGGGGCATGACCAAACTGTGTTACTTTCATATGGTACTGAGCCAAAAAGCACACTACCCCACTGACGGTTGCTCAGCCTACTGGACCAGAACTGAGTTGGTCTGCAGCAGCCCCTCTCATATGGGTGCCTGAGCCTCAGCACCTGCTGTTTCACCCTCCACATCCACTTTATTCCTTAATATAGAAATAGAGTTTGGTGCCTCGAAAAGAGTCTAAGCAGACTTTTGGTAGTGATGAAACTGTGAAGTGAAATTACCTGCTCCCTTTTTTTTGCGCTGAAAGCTGTCTAACTCTAGTGGGTTAACCTTGGTTGGCTGCTAGATGCCACCCAGCTGCTCTCTAACTCCCCCTTCTCAGCAGGAAGGCAGGAGAAAATGAGATGAAAAAGCTTGTGGGTCATGATAAGGACAGGGAGATTACTTACCAATGACCCTTATGGGCAAAACAGACTTAACTTGGGGAAAGATGATCTTGGGAAGATCATGGAACAGATCCTCCCAGAATCTATGCTAAGGTACATGGAGGACAGGGAGGTGATTCGAGGCAGCCAGCATGGCTTCACCAAGGGCAAGTCCTGCCTGACCAACCAAGTGACTTTATATGATAGAGTGACTACATAAGTGGCCAAGGGAAGAGCAACGGATGTCATCTAACTGGACTTCCGTAAAGCCTTTGACACAGTCCCCCACAGCATCCTTCTCTCTAAACTGGGGAGATACAGATTTGATGGGTGGACTGTTCAGTAGATAAGGAATTGGCTGGATGGTTGCATGCAGAGGGTAGTGGTCAATGACTCAGTATCCAAATGGAGACTGGTGACAATTGGTGTCCCTCAGGGGTCCGTACTGTGCTGTTTAACATTCTCATCAATGAGTTAGACGGCTGGATCATGTCTACCCTCAGCAAGTTTTCAGATGACACCAAGCTGAGTGGTGCAGTTGACATGCCAGAAGGACAGGATGTCATCCCAAGAGACCTGGACAAGATGGAGACATGGGCCTGTGTGAACTTCATGAGGTTCAACAAGGCCAAGTGCAAGGTCCTGCACCTGGGTCGGGGCAACCCCCAGTATCAATACTGGCTGGGGGATGAAGGGATTGAGAACAGCACTTCCAAGAAGGACTTGGGGGTACTGGTGGATGAAAAGCTGGACATGAGCTGACAGTGTGTGCTTGCAGCCCCGAAGGCCAATGTACCCTGGGCTGCATCAAAAGAAACATGGCCAGCAGGTCAAGGGAGGTGATTCTGCCTCTCTGCTCTGCTCTGGTGAGACCCCGCCTGCAGTGCTGTGTCCAGCTCTGGAGCCCTCAGCACAACAGGACATGGAGCTGTTGGAGAGGGTCCAGAGGAGGGCCACAAAAATGATCAGAGGATGAAGCACCTCTCCTATGATCACAGGCTGAGAGAGTTGGGGGTGTTCAGCCTGGACAAGAGAAGGCTGTGGGGAGACCTTATTGCAGCCTTTCAGTACTTGAAGGGGGACTATAGGAAAGATGGGGGCAACCTCTTTAGCAAGGCCTGTTGTGACAGGACAAGGCATAGTGGTTTTAAATTCAAGGAAGGTAGACTTAGACTGTATATAAGGAAGACGTTTTTTACAATGAGGGTGGTGAAGTGCTGGAAGGGGTTGCCTAGAGAGGTAGTGGAGGCCCCATCCCTAAGAGACATTCAAGGACAGATTGCTCTGAGCAACCTGATCTAGTAGAAGATGTCCCTGCTCACTGCAGGGGAGTTGGACTAGATGACCTCTCAAGGTCCCTCTCAACCCAAAGCATTCTATGATTCTATGATTCTAAAATTAATTTAATTTATTGCCTGTTAATAACAGAGTAGGATAGTGAGAAATAAGAACAAAACTGAAACCACCTTCCTCCCACTCCCCCTTCTTCCTAGGCTGAACTTCACTCCTTCATTCACAACTCCTCTAACCTCTCTGTGCCATCCCCCAAGTGGCACCGGGGAGATGGGGTCTGGAGTCAGTTTATAAGACTTTGTCTCTGCCAATCCTTCCTCCTCATGCTCTTCCCTTGCTCCAGTGCGAGTCCCTCTCACAGGATAGTCCTTCGTGAACTTCTCCAACATGAGTCCTTCCCAGAGGCTGCAGTTCTTCACAAACTGCTCCAGTATGGGTCCTTTCCATGCGGCACAGTCCTTCAGGAACAGACTGCTCCAGAGTGGGTTCCCCACAGGGTCACAGTTCCTGCCAAAAACCCTGCTCCGGTGTCGGCTTCTCTCCACAGGCTGCAGTTCCTGCCAGGAACCTGCTCATGCATGGGCTCTCCATGGGGTCACAGCTTCCTTCAGGGCATGTCCACCTGCTCTGGTGTGGAGTCCTCCAGGGGCTGCAGGGTGGATATTTGCTTTGCTATGGGTCTCCATGGGCTGCAGGGAGACAGCCTGCCTCACCATGGTCTTCACCATGGGTTGCAGGGGAATCTCTGCTCCAGCACCTGGAGCACCTCCTTCTTCACTGACTTTGGTGTCTGCAGGGCTGTTTCTCTCACATTTTCTCAGTCCTCTCTCCCAGCTTGCTGTGCAGCGTTCTTTACCCTTTCTTAAATATGTTATCCCAGAGGCACCACCAGCATCACTAATGGGCTCAGCTTTGTCCAGTGGCAGGTCTATTGGAGCCTGCTGGAACCAGATGTATCTGACATGGGGTCAGCTCCTGGTGTCTTCTCACAGAAGACACCCTTGCAGCTCCTCCTCTACCGAAACCTTGCCACATGACATGGTCTACCTCCTGTTTTAGATGTCTCACATACTTTCTGGTTCTGCCTGTAGCTTCCTTGGGAGGGTGAGAACAAAGGAAAATTAATTTCCTGGAACAAAGGAAAGTGAGCAGAAGGAGAGGGGAACAAGAACAGAGCTTTGCTTAAGTAATGCTTTGCCTGAGGTTGAGTTATTGCCTTACAAAAGGAAGGAAATTGTATTTACAAGAAATGAATTTACATTTAGACATTAATTTTTTTTAGATGAACACCAAAGTTCTTTTTCAGTGTGTGTATTAATGTATTTATTAAGCTTTTTACAGATTAGAAAATGTCTAATTCCTGCTATAATCAGTTGCAACCCCATCAAGTCTATATCTATTATATAAATTTTGTATGCTATTGTAGCATATTCATCTGTCAAATATTGTTTGGTTGGAAGCAGCTGTAATATTTTGGTAAATTTTATATAATTTAGAGGAGACACCCTCTGAGAGAAAAAAAGCAAACTGAAATGAAGAAAAGCAGGCAGGATGGAAAAGTAAAATAGTAGACCATAAAAAAGAAATGGCAAATAAAAATAAAAAAAAAGTGAGAGGATGTTCCCATGCTCTATAGATCTCCGTGAGGCAATGATGCAAGCATTTTTATTTTATTTTCATGAGGCAAATATTTTAATGGCAATTTTACTACCTTTAAATTATATATTCATCATAACAGAGTAAAGACGGCAATTAAGAGGTCCTGTGGCTATATCTGATTGTATTTCTTCTTGCAGTTTTGTGGAAAAATCTGAGATAAATGCATTACAGGTAGAGTCAGGCATCCTGTTAAAACATGCAGTAACAAGAGGAGGATTTTTTATGACTTAGAATAACAGCCTGTGTGGCGGGAAATAGCACACTTCAGGTGTATGTAACATAAGTAGCAAAATTTGAACTGCTCATCTAAGTGCTCCCCATGGCAGACAGTGATCAAGAGGCAGTTATAAGCCACAGCTAAGCCAGTCGATTTTAGGAATCTAGTCACATGCAGTGAAGCCCAGTGTTATACTTGGGTTTCAGAGAAGTGGAGTGAAAAATTTACTAACATGGGGTTTGGTTAAGCAACCACTCAGGGGCTGGCGAGCAGCTACATGAATAACTGTTCTAAAGTTAGTGAGGCTTCTTTGTGACTCACTCTTCACCACCCGAGTGCAAGAGGTCCTTATTTGGTTGTGCAGCTTTTTAATTGTTCTGTTGCTTTTTAATGGTGTCAAAATCCAGCATCTTGGAAAACTCAGCATAACTTGCTCTCTGTGAAACAGAGGCTGCAACTCTGCTCAAGGAAGGAAATTTCTGGTGAAAGAACATCTCTGTGGTATAATCAAGTTTACCAACAAGGTGGTGTTATTGTCTTTATACTCCATCACTGGCAATCAGACAGAAAAGGACCCTTCCCACACCCAGAGGACCTGTCTGACCAGCAGGCAGCTTCCAGCCATGAGTCAGTGCTGTGAATCAGTAACCATTTCAATAGGGGCAATAACACGATCACACCTCACAACTTCTAGGGAAAAAAAATGGAGTAAAAAAATGTTTTACCTATGTGTTCACAGATGTCTGGTTTTAGTTTTTTGCAATCTTCCTAACTAAATCTCAACTGTCTCTAACACACATAAGGTTGAATCAAGCTTTTGCACTGGTCTTATGTTGACTGCATTCAAATTCAATCTCACACCTTCTATACTAGAGCATAAAACCCTGGTGGTAAGACTGTAATTCTTCTGGAATTGCTTTACTGTATGTCAGTTTACAACTAAGTATATCAACTCTATGGTGTTTTGAGGCAATTTAATTTTTTGATGGAAACAGGATTTTGCAAATCAGGCTAAGTGGAAAATTTTGGTTAACATTATTTATACTCCCAGCACTTTTTCCAAAGGCCTATACAAGTCCATGGGGCTCAGCACAGGTAAAGGCATAAGAAGGTAAAGTCTTGCTGTGCCTACACTGCCATTCAAACCCTGTTCTCTGTCACCACCAAAGCTCAAACTCACTGTGCTGTGCCGGTATATACAGACATGTGCAGATCCTCAGGATGAGTCAGGAAAAGCTTTAGATGTTGATTGCTCCTTAGTTTGTGTTACATTTAGTGTGGACAGACCGAGTGCATCATGCTTCCCCATGCTGTCACAGCTACTCTGCCTGCCCTTGCAACACCATTACATGATCAGTCTGTTTTATATGAGACTCTGCTGCTTATCACAGAGATTCACTGGAGGATTACAGGCAGTCTGAGGTTGCCTTAGTCCAAGTTCTAAGTTAAAGGTTTCCTACATGAAGGGGTATGGTTTTGTCAAGACAAGATGTACGCAGGGCTTTAGTCTGCATCTTGACTCAGGCCTTTAAAGACAGTGTTGACCCAGACTTACTAATGGATGGGGACCGCCAGCTACAAAAAGTGAATTCACAAATGAAAGGTGACTATAGTTTAGGCCACTACTCCTGCCCAGCAAGGTTTGGATCTACACTGCAGTGAAACACAGCTACCTGACCTTCTGCCCTCTTCCCTTCCCCATGTCCTGTACATGTGCTTCTGGAGGAAGGAAAGACTGCATGCACCTAAAGGTTTTATCTTAGGACTTCAATATAAATTGAATAAAGCAAATTTTTATATGGAAAATTCTGAGAGATCCTCACGTCTGTTAGCAGGAGGAAAGAGAGCCTCCTAATCATTGACCAAAGGAGTACTTTTTAATTTGAAGGATTTCAGAACTAACACAGGTAGGTAACATAGGAATGCCATTTCCCTTGTGGTTTACTGCTCAAGATTATTTTTGTAAAAACTTATCTCTATATTTACGTCTTTTTCCCACATGATGCCCCAATTAAACTGCTGTAAATACAAAGTCATTAAATGCAAAGCAATTCTAGACACCGTAAGAAGATGGTAGATCCACAAGTTGAGATACACTGTTTGATTGTAGAGACCTTATCGCTCTCTACAACTACCTGAAAGAAGATTGTAGTGAGGTGGGTGTTGGTCTCTTCTCCCAGGTCACCAGCAATAGAACAAGAGGAAATGGCCTCAAGCTGCATCAGGGGAGGTTTAGATTGGATATTAGGAAAAATTTTTTTACTGAAAGAGTGGTCAGGCACTGGAACAGGCTGCACAGAGAGGTGGTGTTCAAAAAACATGTAGATGTGGCACTTGAGGGCATGGTTTAGGAGCCATGGTGGTGTTGGGGTGACAGTTGGACTTGATCCTAGAAGTCTTTCCCATCCTTAATGATTCTATGATTCTATGATTGTTTAATTATTAGTAACATACATCTGTTAGTTCTTGTCGTATTGTTTGTGCTGAGCCTGAACTTTTAATAACTTCCTCAGGCCTTTCCTCCCATAAAGCAGTGCAACGTGAGGTAGATCTTGCTGGGAAATAACTCAATGCACCCTGATCCAGTCAAACAGAAGGGAAGAACTGGATTGCCTCTCTCCAGGGATGGGCTGAGGCAGTGCCAAGGGGCCCTGGTAGGACCTCGGTGCCCAGGCAGGGATGAGTGGAGGTTTTTACACTCACACAGCCTGCAAAAGCAATACCTAGCCCTGGATTCCAGGTGCCAAGGGACTCCTTTGAAGAGAGCCCTGTCAGGGGTTAAAGCTATGGAAATGGAGTGCTGAAGCCATGGAGATATGTCTCCCTCTGCAGTCTAGGCCCCAGCCAAGAAAAACATCCCGTAACAACCATGAGGGGACTTCAAATCTGTGTTGCTCAGAGGCCATTTTGCATCAAAAAGGAGTATGCCACTCAAAGCTGAGACAAGAAGGAGGATGAAGGTTCACTTTGTGAAAAAATACCAGGAAAGTTCTGAAGCAGACTCTGCTTCACTGGGCTTAGCCTCAAGAAATTGCAATGCAAAAAAAAACATTTTACTCCACAGAAATATTTGCCATGTCTGAATCTTATTTTTTGTTAGTCAAATTAAATAGCCAGATAGCAGAACAAAACAGGCATCCTGGATACCGTAAGAATCCAGGTCTACCCAGTTTGGTAGGACCTTAAATACAATATTGCATAATTTACAAGTGATCCAAACAAAACATTTCCCAGGAAGTTTTGGCCATTCTTTTTGCCTGATATTCACTGTGGTGGGTAGACCACAGCCAGCAGTTAATCACCCACATAGCCACTCACTCACTCCCCATGCACAGTGAGATGGGCGAGAGATTAGGATGTGCAAGAGAAAAAACTCATGGTTTGAGATACAGACAGTTTAATAAGTGAAGGGGGGGTGGGGGGAACTGATGCAAAGGCTTACCACCTCCCACAAACAGATTGATGTCCAGCCAGTCTCCAGGCAAGGACTACCTTGGAAGATGACCCTCACTCCACCTTCTTCTTGTGCTAGCCCAGTTTTATTGCTGAGCATGAGATTATATTAAATGGAATATCCCTTCGGAGAATTTGGGTCAGCTGTTGCAGCTGTGTCCCCTTCCAGCCTCTTTCCCACCCAGCCTCTTCCATACCCTGAGGGGGCAGAGTGTGAAACAGAGAAATCCTTGATGCTGTGCAAACACTCTTCACCAATACCCAAAACACTGGTGTTTTAGCAACACTGGTTTAGCCACAAATCCAAATACAAGACCATACCGGTTGCTATGAAGAAGGTTAACTCCATCCCAGCTAGAACCATAACATTCACAAAGACATTTGATCAGCTCTTGACTTGCATTAATTCCACTGTTGGCTGCATTCAGGTTGGGCAGAATCTGGCTGAGCCTCCTGTCCAAGTCAAATGACCAAGAAACAGAGTGGTCATTCACCACTGAATCATTCAGTTCTACTTCACTTTTTGATCCCACTCATGTCCAAAGGAGGCTCAGGTCTTTGTTTCTATAGATGTATTTTTCTCTAGACCACAAAAGCTCTGATGAGTATCAATGAGTTCCACATAGGACATAATTTCATGAAACATCCTTGTTCACAGCAGGGTTACCCACCTCAGAAAATGTCACAGTGTAAACATTTCAGTGGTAATGAGCCTTCTTAATAGAATTTTACATCGTGGAGTGCTTTTATTTGCACTGTGTGGCTACAGCAACTTCTAACAGCATTTCTTCTGACCTCTTTGAACTTTCTCTACATGGGCCATACTCTCTGGCATAGGCAAAGGTTCTCTGCTGAATGTAAATTATATGACTATGATGTTTGGGCAGGAAATTATTTCTCCTGACCCACAAGAGTTTTTGTCATTCAAGATCAAGATAAAAAGATAAAGTCTGCAAAATTCACACAGCTAAACCTAAAAATCAGCATTCGTTTCCTTTTGATATTGATCTTATTAGAATTAGATTGATTCCTGCTGATTTTGAGCTCTAAGAAATTAAAATCCTTTTCACAGAAAGTTTTTTATTTCAATTCAAGGCCAATGTTTATGAAGAACCTCTCTTTTTTCAAAGAACAAAAAAGGGAGTTGACAAATATCCAGCAGAAAATAAAATGGAACATGGCACCTGTCCTTTCTCAGCAAGCTCTTGTTTTTAAACTCTCCTTTACAGTTTTGCCCATGGCCCAGGTAAAGATATATGTGAGTTGCTCAACAGTCTGTCGACTGGAATGGGGCTCTGGAGGCTTTCAAATTCCTCTTGTGTATATGAGGAAATAATTAGTACCACACTCTGGAGTCATAGAGTTCAAAGTGGTTTAAACACATCTTCATCTCCTGCCACCCAGACCCTGGTCCAGATCCTACTTTACTGCCACAGTCAGACATAAAGTCAGTTTTTGACGAAGACAAAGATGGACCTGCTCCTAACAATAAAACAGTTTTTTTCCATTGTTAAAATTTGGGCATCAGTAGATTTCCTGTAAGCCTACCAAAATGTACAGAAATGATGTCATGGCAGGTGTCTGGGCTGTTCTCAACATCAGATAGAAGCACTGTTTCTTCAGCAACAATTTTGGACACTACTGTGTCATGTAGTTCTCTTCTGCATAATTCAACAGTATTTTGGTATAGATCATCTCTCTCTGAAATTAAAGTCTTTCTCGTCACGTTAGTCAGAAGTACATTGGGCTTAAACTAGTAACTCACAAACTCTTCCATACATGTTCATATACCCATATGAGCTGTCCTACTGTGAGAAACAGTGATGGTCTTTTCCCATTTGCACGCTCTTCCTTTCAGATTAGAGGTAACATGGTCACAAAACTGCACGGCCTGAAAAAAACTCACAAGCCAGCCTGTGGATTGATGTTTCCAGTCCTCAAAAACTATCACTTCCAGTGGGGTTTGGTGGAGTGAAGCTGAGACCAGTGTTCGTCTTAGGGGAACAGGGAGGTTTTGGCTGCCCTGCTTAGCTTTGGTTTTCTTTGTCAGTGATTCATGGTCAGATTGCACTGGTACAGCCCAAGGTAGAAGATAGCTCCATGTTTGTTAGGGTAAGCTCCTCTTTTTTTTCCTGAGGGCTTTCACCCATTCTTGTAAATTATGTTTTATATCTAGTTCTCCAATGTAAAGAGACTGTCCTAAAAAGCCATCACATTTGGAAGGAGAGGGACAAAGGCTTCCCGCAGTCTCTTATTTCTAGCAGGCACATTTAAAGAGTTCTCTTCTGATCTCTGTAAAAACAGCAGAAAGCTTTTTATCTTCACTGAACTGGATTTCCGGGAGCACAGGGTACCTCACAAGAGAATTTGAATCAGAAAAATTACCTAGACAGTGTTGTGCATGCTTCCTAGGAAATGCCAGTAGTTTCAGTGAGATAGCACTCCCATCCATCTCATCTCTGCCTCTGCATCAACTAATACAGGCAGACGGTCTGACCAAAAGGCTGTTGCAAAATGCCTTTGTGTATGAGGGACTTGGGGGAAGTGCAGTAAGAAGTGATTATACAGTAACTGTACTGATGAAGTTACAGAAAATGAACTTCCCTATGACCCTCTGGTTTCACTACTGGAATAATATGAAAAGAGAGCCAAAGCTGGCTGCTATCTCTGACATGACATCAACAGGGAAGTCAAAGGAAAGATTGTTTAACATGCTTTCATTTGCTTCCTAGAATAGCAATGACATTATATTAACACCACCAAAAAATGAGTCACATATGTAATTGCTGCTTGGAGCTATCAGGATCTATATAAGCATTTTAGCTGCAGTCTTAGGAGACAGAAGATCAAATCCTTTCTGCTATAGCAAGGCCCCCTGGCAAGCTGGGCACTATGCAATACCTCTTACTTTGTGCTGCCGTCCTCCTGTCTGAGAGTTTTGCTTTTCCAGCACAACGTGAACCAGAGTCATGGAGAAACACAGACACTGAGAATGTAAAGGTATGTTACTGGGGACAATGGAATTGCATTATGAATAACCTGATTTTTGATTCAGCTTCTACATTCCTCTTCTATCTGTTTATGTTATCTTCTTATCTTACACTATCACAACAGTTTTTGCAGAGGTGACATAAAACAATTTAAACTTGCTATTTAGCTTAGACACTCTAAGTCTAACTTAGAAAAGAGACCAAGTTCCAACTGGTAAATAAAGGGGAGCGTGTAATTTTTAAAACATCTCAAAAATATTATGCAGACTGTGTTGGAAGGCTGCAGATTTGAATGCTCAGTAAATTATGTTTACTTAAAAGGATTGCTTGCATACAGTGTTTTGCTGCTATTGCAAATCTTTTTATATATGATAATCCCTACTACAGAGAGAACAGCATTTGGTAAACTGAAATGGAAAGAAAAAATACATCTAAAACTAGCCATGACTGCAGGACAATGAAACAATTCAATCAAATGAACCAAGAGATCACATATTTATATACTAATTTTTATTTTCCTCTATTTCTTCTAGGCATATCTTGATAAATTCTTTCCACTTGTTACAAAAACACAAAGCCTAAGCTTAGAAGAGAGGATTAAAGAAATGCAAAGGTTTTTCCACCTGACCGTGACTGGAAAATTAAATGCAGAAACAGAAGAAACAATGAAACAGCCCAGATGTGGAGTCCCCGATATAGCAGATTACAAAACATTTCCTGGAAATCCAAGATGGAGAAAGACACATTTGACTTACAAGTTAGTGATGTTTCAGGTTTTACAGGGAAAGGGATTGCTTTGTATTTAACTATGTGGGTTTCCTTCACACCCTAAATGACATTAATCTTTTTTCTTTTGCTGCCAGGATTGTCAATTATACACCTGATCTACCCCAAAAGAAAGTGGATGATGCAATTAGGAGGGCTTTCATGGTATGGAGTGATGTGACTCCACTGCAGTTCAAAAGAGTATTCTGGGGAAATGCAGACATTGTGATTGCATTTGCACGTCGTGGTGAGAATACCTATAATTTTTAAAATGCAATTGTCCATGTTTGGCTCAAAGCATGTATTTTTATAGCCACAGCTTTAAGAAAGATCAGAGTTTGGAATTATTCTGAAGTCTGCATAAATTTTATCTTCTCTTTATCATGCCACCAAATGTATACGTTATGATTCAGTTTTACACCTACGAAACCTTTAGGAAATACTTTCAGAGTTACAGCCATGAAATGCAGGGGAAATTTAGCTCCAGAATGAGACACCTAAATTTAGGTGTTCAAAGCTCTCTCTGCCTTGACAACTAATGGGACCAGATCTGTAGAGCGAACCATCTGGTTCTGAAGATCCAGCCTCCACAGGCTTCATTCAGGCAGGTTCAGGCAGCCATACTTTGATATAGAACTAGTCTGATTCCCTGGACTAAACAGTCTTTGGCAGCTGGGGTGCATTAGGTTTGGCCATAGAGAGTATCTTCTGATGGATTTTCTTCTAAGAGGAAACCCATTGGTGCACTCTGAGATGCCACAGCATGGTAAGAGCAGATGACCAGCAGAGTCACTTCAGAAGCTCACTTGTGACCCAGACTAATACATGAATGTAGCCGTACATTTAACTTGTGCCTGGCACCTAAACTGACTCAGCTCAGCCAAACTAAATGCCTGCTTTAAGGTTAGCTGACTTGTTCTCTAGATCTATTGACAATATTTACTAGATCTCCATTGACTGTAAGTGAGGGTCAGATACCTGGCTTGTAAGTAGATGACTGCATGTAAATACCAGCTCATGCTTCACTGATAGGAAGAATATTATGTTGCCATGAAGAGTCGACTAATGTGTCAGTCAAAGTGAGAAAGGATCCTGCAAGCTGGAATGGGTTTTAATCCCTTGCATGTACTAGGACTAGGCCTTTCTGCCCATGTTAGCCCTGCCACAAGGTCCATCCACATGGCCTGAGGGAAGGGACACAGAATGGCATTTGAGTTCCCAAAAACTCATCAGTCAAGCCAGAAGCTCACTAAGGGGTAGGGGAAAATTTTGAAAGCCAGTACAAATATACCATCCTGGCAGCTCTGGCACTCGAGGTAGGAAATGGTAACATTCCACATGCACTGTGATAGAAGTAGGTAATAGACCATACCCCAAGGCTGGGGACAAATAAACATAGCTCTTCAGGAACATGTTATCTATCCCACATCATTGTCTTCCACTAAAATCAGTACAAGTGAGAATGTCTACAACTAATGTTGCCCAGCACTTTCCAACACTGAAAACATTCAGGTGCTTATAATGTTGTCAAGCATTAAGTATTTATTCTGAAATAATCCCTGATTGCTGCCTCAGAAACACATTTCTGACAAAGGCTCAGATGAAGATGTTCAGCTCTTTCTGAAACATGCAGCAGCCTGAATTATCAAATACAAGTTTTGAACTTAAGACATGAATTTGGAGAGTGTTTCCTAAGCCTTGCTCCTTGTTTTTACAACCTTGCTGCTCTTGTAGGATTTTTTTAAAGGATTGGTAATGCACAAAACTAGCACAAACAAGCAACATGCTCCAAATTGCTGAATTTAAACGTTACAGCTGATGCCATCTGATGACTTTTATTTCCTTTCAAATCCAGAGCATGGTGATGGAAATCCTTTTGACGGAAGAGGTAACACACTAGCTCATGCATATGCTCCTGGAGAAGGGCTTGGTGGAGATGCTCATTTTGATGATGACGAAAGGTGGTCAGAGTCCAATCAAGGTAAAACCCACATTGTGTATGAAGGGAGAAAAGCAAATATTTTACATGTTAGAACAACACAGCCATAGGATATGCTTTCCATAACTCTTCATGCTTTGAACGCTTTCAGTACCAACATTTCTGTTCTTTTCAACTACCTTTCTAAGTACTTGTGCTTCATTATCATTAGCAGCTACATAATGCCTGCTCTGTACATATTCTAAAGCACTTTTCACAGGCTAAACAAGGACTATGAGCCTCTGTTTTCTACATAAATTATGAAAAGGTAAAATTACTTGCTTGTAGGAATACGGTTGACTGAAAACAGAGTTAGAAAGAGGCTCAGGTTCTCTAGGTGCACATGCAAGGGAATGGTAATGTTTTTAATTAAAATATTTTAGTTACATAAGGAAGTTCAGTAATAACTGATCAAAAATCCAAGCTTTCATTCCAAGGGAATGAAAGAGATAAATTCTCCTGCTATTTCAATTCTTTGTATGCTAAAAAGAAATGTCATGCCTTTAACGTACATTTCTATGCTTCTGTGCTGCAGAAGTTAATTTGTTCCTTGTTGCTGCTCATGAATTCGGCCATTCTTTGGGACTTGCTCATTCAAATGTCCGTGAAGCTCTGATGTACCCTCTCTACTCATATGTGAACCCAGCAACCTTCAGACTTTCAGACGACGATAGGAAAGGAATTCAGAAGTTATACGGTAAATTCATTATGAGATTTGATTTTCAAGATAAAACCTGCTGGGGTTCTCATTTCACTACCCTCCCTGACTGCAAGGGCTTCATCATATTAGCAAAAAGAAAGAAGAGGAACAAACTTGGGAAAAACACATTCCTGTATACTCTGTCCACTATGTTCCTCCTGTAGCATGCCCCCACTGCAACCAAGAGGTAACGGAGCAGCAGTGCAGCAGTCTGGCACACTCTCTGCCTGCACACCTACATATTGCCAAACAAATCCTGTGGACCTTCAATGAGTGGGGCTACTGGCAGGGAAATGAGAGATACTATGACACTTACCAAGTCAATGCGACAGTTCACTGAAGGTAGAAACTACTCAGCAGTAGGAGTGGAGCATAATTAGAACACATCCCACAGGGTAAACTTTGTGAGGTTTGCTTTTCTTAGCACCACCTTCCTCAGGGCATGCTAGAGGAACACTAGGAATAAAACACTGTTGTCGGCATTGTCCATTTCCAGTACATTCTTTATGTTTTGTGCTTCTTTCCCACAGGGAGGAGGTCACCAAATTCTTGAAGAAAGTCCTTCAAAAAGACCAAAGAATTCACATCTGGCTGTTTTGGTGTTCCAAAACCATTTTAATCCTCTAGCTAATTAAAGTGGTAAACTCCTGGACTGCACTCTCTCTCCCTGAATGTTTATATTGATTTATTTGCACTTTACACAATTTCACTTAGAAATTAAACCCCTTCCTAAACTTGTATACTCCGTTGCCTCTGTTTTTTTTGTCTTCTGTCATTGCTCTGGGGGATTAAATAACTCCTGCATGTGTGATGGACAGACAGACAAATACCTTTCTGAATAGAAGCATAGGTACCTAAAAAGCCTATGGGCATTTACTGCTGGAGGCACACTCTGTTCCTGGCTTGCTTTCAGTTCCCATGCATGCCCTGGCGCTTCACAGTGCTGCCTGCTCAGAATCACTGTGCTTCCCACATGGCTTACACATAGAGGAGAAGGTCTCCACAGTGCTTCCTTCAGCATGGTCTGGGATGCCTTCCCAAAAGGAAAAGCTTTTCAACTTTGTGTCCTCCCACCTTGCTAGTGAAGCAGGTTTAAGAAGCAGTCGACTAGGATTCCCATTGTCCACTGATATTCAAACACCTATCACCTCTTTTGAAATAATAATAATTAAAAAAAACCAACCAAACAGGAATTCTTCTCTCCTTTGGAAGACTAATCCTACATTGCCAGAAAACAAAAACAAGCACAGAGAGGCATAACCCTGGAAAAACTAGGATGATGTCCTGGTTGCTGGAGCTAGTCAGTTGTTCTGGAGGCTTGAGCTGCTCTCTGCTGCAGGGTGGCATGCCCGTCTTCCTGCCATAACTGAAGAGCCCAAATGACATGGAAAAATGCATCCATGTCTCTCAATTCCAGGAGAAAATGACTATGCCTTCCTGGCTCCCTGGGCAAAGCATCACCTGAGAAACTTCAAAGCCTCCACTGGGCTTAGTCCTTGGAGAGGTTTGGAAGGACATGATGAGAATAGCTTACTAGCTTACTTTGCATACAGGCACTGGTCTACAAACAGTGGAGCTTTTTTGCCTATTTAACCTGATAAATTCTTATGGGACCAATGGCTTCTCCCTTAGGAGTTTTTATGCTCCCTGATGGGGAGAGAAGGCTTCTTCCACCTCAACACATTTGCCAAATGTGCACAAAGGTCTAGTCTCTCAAAAGCTTGACAGCATTTCCCAGCCTTTATACAAAAGCCTTTTCCAGTTCAAGAGCTGCTGCCCAGTGATGCAAGGGCTCTGAGTTTTGTCCAGCCCCAAGTTTGGTGCAGGACACCTGAGAGAAGGAAGTCTGTGGATTGGCAAAGTGGGACACAAGAAAGTGGTGGTATCTTTTGCAATTCAAAGGTTGGGTGGAAAGGAGGAGAGGCAATTTTAATCTACCTATACTCAGAAGTCTCATGTCCTACTCTCTCAGCCACCAGACACATATATTTCCTACGATAGCATCTAAACACAAATACACTTCCCAAGATAGTCCTAATTCCCAGGCAAGTTTCTGGGTACCAACTGATCTCTGGGGTTTGCTCCTCCTGGGTCCCTGGAGCTGGAAGGGTTGTGAAACAAGTTGGAAGGAAGGAAGGTTAATTCCTCTCTATCACATTGGGAAACTACCTTTTCATGCTTTTCTTCTGACCTCTTTTAATCACACCCTTCCTAGCCGACACTTTACCTTCAAACTTCTGCAGCAGAAAAAGGATTGTCACCATCCATGGCATCACCATTGCTCTGTAATTGCCTTGGAAGTGCCTCCAGCAACGCAAGACTGCAATCCTACAGCTACCTCCTCCATAAGGAGAGGGAGAAACAAGCTGAAGAGGGGAGGAGAGAGAATTATACTTCTTGACCTGCCACATGGGCAGTAGTTTATTCCATAAAGAATTCCTGTTAGTCCAGTCCATCTAACCTAATATCTGCTGCAAGAAGCAGCACCAGATAGTGGGATGGCTGAAATAAGTCACTGACTGAGACATCCAGAGTGTCAAGGATACGTGAGGATAGGGTATGAAGCATAGCGCCTTCAAGTGCTTCCCCCTCAGAAAGGTTTCTCACCTCTGGTAAGACAAGTTTGAAAACATTCCCATCAGTTACTAGCCACATGAAGCTCAAAGATGAAGTAGCTAGTGCTAAGTGAGTATTATTTTGAGGGCACAGGTTTCTTGTGGTACAAGAAAAACAGGAAGCCCCAGAACCGAAGGTCAGATCCCAGACTGCATTAAAGACTACAAAGAATGGGACTAGTGAGCTATACAGGCTCTGTGGATGCTCGATCAAGTTGGGTCAACCAGGGGGTCCTGGAAAGATGCAATGTTGACAGAAAGTATCCAGTTCTTTTGGCCAAAATCCCTACAGGGAACGTAGCACACACCATGATCTTTACTGAGTTCGAGTCACTCACTA